>NC_142034.1:70692617-71014347 GCF_982192425.1 Myodes glareolus | reverse complement strand
CCCTTTCCAGTGGGAAACTACCGGAAAGAGGGTGGGAAACAGATTTGAAGACAGTAGTTAAGAAACTTCTAGATCATTTGTTGCATTGAATTTGTGACTTAAAACTATTCTGAACTTAACCTGTTTTTATCATAGCAAGAACGCTTGGACATTGAAGAAAAATATACCAGTCTGCAAGAGGAGGCACAGGGAAAGACCAAGAAGTTAAAGAAAGTCTGGACCATGCTGATGGCTGCAAAGTCAGAGGTTCGTGTCTTAGAAACTTCTCATAATGCAGTTCAGAATCTTAATGTGAGTTTACAGGTTTTTTTGTTTTGTTTTTGTTTTTAAGACAGAATTTTTCTATGTAGCCCTAACTGTCCTGGAATTTGTTCTGTAGGCAAGGCTGGCCTTGAACTCAACTCTGCCTGCCTCTGCCACCTGAGTGCTGGGATTAAAAGCATGACTACTGCCTGCTGCCACCACCGCCCCCCACAACTTAGCTTTGTGTGGTTACAGTTTTAAAGCACTAAAACACTCCTTTCTGTGTGTTTGCAATGTTGACCTGCCCCCAGCTCTAAGTGATAACAGCCTAGCCAGTGACAGTGTCAGTCTGTCCATGAACTGGCCAGTTCTTACCAGGCCTTATAGACCAGTGTCCTGGGCTAGGTGCAGTATTTGTGATTAAAATCTTGTTTTGTTTGTTTTTTGTTTTTGGAGACGGGTTTCTCTTTAGCTTTGAAGCCTGTCCTATAACTCACTCTGTAGACCGGGCTGGCCTTGAACTCACAGAGATCCACCAGCCTCTGCCTCCTGAGTGCTGCAATTGAAGGTGTGTGCCACCGACGCCCGACTTAGTGCTTAAAATCTTGTTTGCTTTATGCTGTCCTGGGTTCTCTGGTAGATGGCTGATCTCCAGCAAGAACATCAGAGGGAGATTGAAGGCCTCCTGGAGAACATTCGGCAGCTCAGCCGCGAGCTTCGGCTTCAGATGCTCATCATTGATAACTTCATACCTCAGGATTACCAGGTGAGGGGAGAGTCTAGACATTGGGTTATTGGCAAGGGCTAAAGAAGAAAGAATAAGCAGCGTAGCTAAATAAGATGTTACATGTTTACTTTGAAGCTGTCCTCTGTAAAGCTTTCTTGAACTAACGCCATCGTATAAAAGTGACTTAGGGTTACTATTGCTGTACTAAACAAGATGACCGAAGCACCTTGGGGACAAAAGGATTTATTCAACTTACACTTCCACATTAAGTTCATCACTGGGGGAAGGCAGGACAGGAACTCAAACATGCCAGGAACCTAGAGGCAGGAGCTAATGCAGAGGCCATGTAAGAGTGCTGCTTACTGACTTGCTCAACTTGTTTTCTTATAGAATCCAGGCCCACCAAACCAAGTATGGCACCACTCACAATGGGCTGGGGCTGGGCCCTCCCCCACCAATCACTAATTAAAAAAAATACCTGCCGGGCAGTGGTGGGACACATCTTTAATCCCAACACTGGGGAGACAAAGGCAGGCAGATCTGTGTGAATGAGTTCGAGAGGCCAGCCTGGTCTACAAAGAGAGTTCCAGGACAACCAGAGCTGCACAGTGAAACCCTGTCTCAAAAGAAAAGAAAGGAAAAAAAAAAAAGAAAATGCCTTACAGCTGGATCATATGGAGTTGTTTTTCAGCTGAGGTTCTCTCCTTTCAGATAACTCTGGCTTATATCAAGTTGACATAAGTCTAGCCAGCAGAAAAGGTATTAGTTTTCTTTAAAATGCAATTCTCTTTGTGAGTATCTAAGTATCTAAATAAGAATGTATCAGTCCACTGAAAGGAAGAATCTTGGTTTATGTAAATGCATCAGAATCTAGGTGAAGGTCCTGTCGATTCACTGACATATTTTCTTACAAAGTAGAGATGGAACTGGAGAGGTGGCACAGTGGTTAAGAGCGCTGCCTGCTCTTTCAGAGGATCCAGATCTAACCCCCACATGGCAACTCATAACCATTTGTAATTCCAGCCGGGGATCCAACTGGGCTCTTTTGTCCTGCACAGCCATCAGGCAGATGTGTGGTGCACAGACACACACCTGCAGACAAAACATTCATGTACATGGAATATATGCGTAGGTACTTTCTTAAATAAAAAAATATCAGAATGTGCTGCTGTCCTCTTCTTTGGTGCATGCACTTTGTGTGTGTGTAAGAATAGAACATGAAAATGCTCGTTCTAGTTGTATTTACAGTTGAGTAACACTAAATACGTTCACTTGGTTGTACAACCAGCCATCATCACTAGTCGTTTTCAAACAGGTGGTAATTGTTAATCACCAGCATAATTTAAAAATCTTATTTTTTTCTTAGCAAAAATTTTAAGTATATAGGAATGTGAGTTTGTGCACAGAGTCTAGGCTCGAATATTGGGTCCCCTCAAACTGCTGGGTGTGGATGCTGGGATTAGCCACAGGTGTGTGCAAGTGCAGTGAGCGCTCAGCCATGGAGCCCTCTCTCCAGCCCACCTTCTAGTAGATTCACAATGTTGTGAATCTCAGAATAGCTATGAGAAAATTTTCTGAAAATTTCCCTTCAGACCTGAGGTACCCTGAGTTAGTCTTGGGTTTCTGGTACACTCCAGAATGTCCCAGTTCCATGTTGTGACTGATAACTCCAAATCAGCTGAAAGCTAGACTGTAACCTGTTTCTAGCTGAATGTTTTCCCAGCCTTTCTACCCTTGGCCTCTTCCAGCCCAGTTCGCCCATCCTCCTGATTGCCAGGATTCCAACTTTTGTTTTTTTTCTTTTTTAATGTAGTTGAATAGTGTTCACATGTGTTCTTAAGAAGTGTGTGTGTCTTTGAATTTATTTTTATTTTATGCATATGGATGTTTTCCTTGTATGTGTATGTATATATGTATGTATGTATGTACCATGCACATGCCTGTCGCCCACAGTAACCAGAAGTGGTGTTGGATCCCCTGGAATTAGAGTTACATACTATTGTGAGTCACCGTGTAGGTGCTGGGAACTGAATCTATTTCCTCTGCAAGAAAAGTTGGTCTTAACCACTGAGCTAACTCTTCAACCCAAGGATTGTATATTTTTAAATGCTTGATGCAGTGTGTATCAAGTGTAGGTCTAATGGGTCAAATGGTTCAGCAAGTAAAGGTTTATTCTGTAAACTTATGACCTGAGTCTGATCCCCAGAACCCACATGAAGAGAGAACTGGCTCAATAGAGTTGTTCTCTGACCGCCACATAAGCACCATGACTTGTCCCTACCCCCATCATGCGTGCGTGCATGTGTTTGTGTGTGTGTGTGTGTGTGTGTGTGAGAGAGAGAGAGAGAGAGAGAGAGAGAGAGAGAGAGAAGCGCCCTTAAAAAGAGCTTAGTTCAAGGCACAGGAAATTCTTATGAGCAATATTAGTGACATAGGGCTGGAGAGATGGTTCAACAGTTAAGAACATTGCCTGCTCTTCCAAAGGTCCTGAGTTCAATTCCCAGCAACAACATGGTGGCTCACAACCATCTGTAATGAGGTTTGGTGCCCACTTCTGGCCTTCAGACACACACAGAATATTGTATACATAATAAATAAATAAATAAATAAATATTTTAAAAAATATTAGTGACATTAGGAAGAGCCACACATTTCTACTGTCAGTTCTGGTCATAGTTTTCAGTATTTTAACTGTTTGACTAAAAGTCAGTTTTGACTCTTTCTAAAGGAAATGATTGAAAACTATGTCCATTGGAATGAAGACATAGGAGAATGGCAGCTGGTGAGTATTCCTTTCACCCTGCATGAAATTATGGAGTGGAGCTGGTGCTGGCTGCTGTGGGAGGAAGGTGGTGCTGGGTGGATCAGATCAGAACTTGGTGGATCATTCATGGCAATGCGTTAGGCCTGGTGCTGCTGGGTGCTGGGCGGTGTATTGGAGCCTTTCTGCTCCAGGATTCACATCATGTTTGCTAGTGAGCCATCAGGATGGCTTGCAGCGGCCTTCCCAGTTCACAGTACTGATTTACACATTTTTCTTCCCTCTTTTCCTTTTTTGAGAAATGTGTGGCCTACACAGGAAATAACATGAGGAAACAAACCCCAGTGCCTGACAAGAAGGAGAGAGACGTGAGAGCACTTTACACACTTGTTTGTCTTTATCATAATGGGGGTCGCTTGCTGCCTTGTTCCTAGTGTGCGGGCTGAGCAGTTCTTTTGTAAAAGAGAAGAGACTCTTGGGTGGGGCTGTTAGGACAGGTCTGCTCTTCGGCACACACTTAGCAAAAGTCACTCCTGCCACAAACATGGCCTGTTGTCACTCTCTGGTGTGCCTTTTTCACCACTCTGGGCTGTGGGATGTGGCAGGAGACTAGGATGCCTTGCTTCCCTCAGTCCCAGGTCTTCCAAAGTGCTGGTTTTAGAGAAAGGAAGACAGTTTTTCTTTACGTCTGGGCTCCTAATTCTCCAACTTAAGAGTGCATTTTACAGAGTAGAATAGAAGACTCTCTTTAAAAGGGTATTTGGTTTTGTTGTCAGTGGATCTTTTGCCCAGTGTCAGTTTGTGTTTTAAATCTTCCTCAAATCTGATTTAACTTTGTGTGTGTGTGTGTGTGTGTGTGTGTGTGTGTGTGTGTGTGTTCGTTCTTGTAGCCTTTTGAAGTAGATCTTTCCCACGTGTACCTCGCCTATACAGAGGAGAGTCTGCGTCAGTCTTTGATGAAGTTAGAAAGGCCACGGACCTCCAAGGGGAAAGCAAGGCCAAAGACTGGGAGAAGGTGAGGACAGCCCCAAGGCCCGAAGTCCTAAAGTGACTGTTGTGATACTATGGTTAGATATATCTCAAGGAAGCCAAACTTTAGTTACATGATGCGTGGTTTGAAATTATGTTCTTTATGCAATTACAATTTGATAAACAAAATATGGATAAATAATTGTACTCTGTGAGATCAAGGTCAGTCTGGTCTTTAGAGCAAAAATTTCAGGACAACCAGAGCTGTTACACAGAGAAACCCTGTCTCAAAAAACAAACAAAACAAACAAAAAGAATTGCATTCTGGGACAGTTGTGGAGGCACACACCTTTTATCTCAGGACTTGAGAGCAAAGGCAGGCAGAGCTCTCTGAGTTACAGGCCAGCCTTGTCTACATCACAAATTTCAAAACAGCAGAGACTGCAAAATGAGACTCAGTCTCAAACAAAACAGAAACAGAACAGCATTCTTTCAGACCTCTGCCCATGGGTGGAGCAGAGCTAGTTTCAGCTTGCCTTGTTCTTTCCTAGAGTTTACCCACCACCTACTGTCTTGTCTAGGTTCTTAATTTTTACACTAATTCTCTTACTAAGACACCAATTAATTTGCCTAGTTAGACTCCTCAAATATTGTATTCATCTGGGCGGTTTTCTGACAAAGATACTGCCTCAAGGACGTTGATTTCCCAAGGGAAGCGTGCGTGACTCTCTAGCACCACCTGTGACAATCGTGTAGCCTATGTGCTTCATCTCGTCAGCTCACTGGAAAGCCTAGGCTGGCAGTGCTTCTCATGTTCCTACGCTGAGCTAATTTGCACCAGTTGCAAGACTTTTGTTTTACATATAAGGTGAAGTTAATGGATTTTATGTCTTTATGTTACGTAGTTTTTTTAGATGTAATATAACACTAAAAATGTTGGAATCATTAAACTAGGGCTGGAAAGAAACAGCTACATGCTAAAATGTATAATAATATTTTTGCATTTAGATGAAGTGATTTAAAGATTTTCATATGCTAACAGAGTCTTCACATGGAATCTTTATAATATATAAGTATTTATTTTATCTTTATGTGAGTGTTTTGCCTGCATGTTTATATTTGCACTGGTGTCAGATTTCCCGGAATAGTTGGTTGTAAGCCAACAGTTTTAGGGTGTGAACTCGGGTCCTTCGGAAGAACGACAGTGCTCTTATGTGCCATGCCATCTCTGCAACCCCACACGTGTAATATCAGGGAACAAAGTAATCTGTCCTGAAAAACAGCTCTTGAGTGGTCCCTCCCTGTTAGAGGGTTAGTAGATACCTCCTCTGAGCTCTGTGGTCATTAGGAAGATGCACTTCAGATGTGGCTAATGGTAACAAGACAGGCAGAGAAGGGCAGTGGAGCAAGCTGGCACGTGGTTCTGTCCCTTGTTAGTGTAGGAACAGAGGCCCCATTGTTACTGGACCGTTGTCTTTATAAAGAGAATCCAGATTGCTTTCATGAGGTCTCTAAAATTCAGCTACATTTTTTAAACTGTATAGACCTTAAAACAAATAATTTGATAAGCTATTAGATACAGTTTCTATAATGCACCACTATAAAATATTCTTTTTGTTTAGGTTAAGTTAAAATATTTGTGGGCCAACATGTGATCCAGACTCAACTCTGTAAAGAATCAAAAACTAGTCTTCGTGGGAAATAAGCAAATATGTGCACTGGATGATGTGTTTGTTCTCTTGTGAGGGCCCATGAAATGCTTCATGAGGGGCATGCAGTTCAGTGTGCTGGATAGGAGTAAGGAAGGCACATGATAGTACTGTAGGCTCAGACACTGGGAGTCCTGCTTCTCTGAGGCTCTCTGTACTGTTAGCCTCAGAGGAGGAGATGACCAAGGGACATCCCTGATAAGCTTAGTGGACACCTGTCTGCACCTTGCCTGACCCTGTGCTCAGTTCCTCACCACTCTTGATCACTGTACTGTGGCAATATGTTCTTGTGTTTGCTTTTGTGTAACCTTGCCTACTCTGGGTATCAATCAAACTGCTGTGGTCAGGCATGGCCAGTGTTGGTCCATTGTGGACTCCGGCCACATGGTGTGTTTGTTGACAGTCTGTTAGGGAAAAGCACTCATCTTGCATTTTTTTTCTTCTCTTAACAGAAAGCGTTCTGCAAAACCTGAGACCGTAATTGATTCTTTACTTCAGTAAATGTTGCAGAATTAAGGTTACAATAAAAAAGAGTGATATTCTCATGCCTGGACAGAAATCCTTAATTAAGACACTGGGGACACCTGTGTAATTCATATAATGTAAACTGTAAATTATGGAGTGAGACTGGATAACAATTTTCCTAATAACTTTTAGGCTCTTAAGTTTCTGTAACATGTAAGTGTGCATAGGTCATGATTGTTGGGGGATGCCACGCTGTGCTGCAATGCTCTGTGGAAGGAAGGTCGCAGTTCTTACAGAACATTGTGGTTGTATGTGAATGTGTGTCTCGTAGCTATGTACTCAGCTATTGTGTATCTAGATAAGCAAAATCTGAGTAGAAGAAAGTCTGTCTTGTTTGCACACAGTGCATAGCAGATCACCTTGTCCTGTGTCAAACGCCTGGGTGGCTCATCTAAGCAGTGACTTCTCCTAATACCCGACAGGCCTGTCTAAATGCATTCTGACTTTATACTGATGTTCATTGCATTTAAGTATGAGATGACTGACTTTATGGATCTCCTGTAGAAAATTGTATAACTTGACAAGTTTTGCAGGTTTGCATTTTAAAGATACAGTTTGAGCATGTGCTTCATCTGGCCGCCCTCCACCAGTTTCTCTCTCCCTAACTCCACCCACATTTAGCCTTTCTTGTTGTTGCTGGCTTGGCTTCCCTCCCAAAGCCACCACTGGCCACTTCCCTTTGCTCACACACATTCTTAAAGGTTTCCCTGGACATATGGATTACACTCTATTGCTGCATTTTAAGTTTTGATGGAAATGACTGTATACAAATTGAAACCAGTCTCATTTTTTCAGAAAATAAAGCTAAACAAGAAGAATACCTTTTAATTTTCTTTATAGCATTTACATATATAGAAAATACTGTTCTGAATTTCTTCTGTTGATTAATCCAGTTAGACCATATTCCTCTCCAAAAAAGTTATATTCAATATATAGTCAAATAAGGTTTCTAAATTTTTTATAATAAATGTTTTTACTTTTTTGGTGTCTACTTATAAAATTTTTTGAAGGTTATGAGGTCTTGTGCTTCAGAAACTTATCATGTTTTCTAAGTTTGAAATTGTGCGACCACTCCAAGCTCTTGCAAAGGTTTTGAGACTTCCCAAGTTAGGAATAACTAGGTTAGTATGATTTTAACAAGTTTGGGTAAACAATGGCTTATAATTAGAGAGCTATATGTAGGCTATGAATGACTGAGTAGAGGTACAGTCTGGTGAGGTGATGGAAAATGTGGCCATATATCTGTGGAGTCTTCCAGAAAGAGAGTGTCCTGTATGTGCAGTGTGTGCTGATATGACTATGGCCAGTGTGGCAGTGTCCTCACGGTAGTGTGTGGCCTGGGTTCTGTGGCGCACTGAGCAGAGAGTGTGTCTCATAAAGGCTTATGTGAGCTAAGTGTCTTGGTGATGTCTAATTTCTTCATGGTGTAAATTTAACTGCTAGTAATGACAGAATCTTAATTTAACCTGTAAGGAAAATTAATCTATATGTTTTCATTTTAAAAGTCTGTGTTTCTATCACTTAACAGTTTAGTTGGCCTGGAAGGAATATCTGCTGTGAATTAAACTAAAACATTAGAGATGTTGATTCTCTAATGTGTGTTAAAACCTATAACAATAACAAAATAACTCCATAAAAACTGAAAATATTGAGAAAATTCTCTAAACATCTTAGTAATTTTGTTTGCTTGCTTGTTTGTTGTTTTGAGATAGGCTCTCTCGGTGTTAGCCCAGGCTGGCCTGGGAGTCAGGATTCTTCCAGGTGCTATGATTACAGGTGACATCATAACACCAAACAGTGTGTTCATGTAAGTGTTTGTGCTAAAGCTCTGACCAGGCGGACATGGTTCATTTTCTGAAAACCATGTTAGATTCTTTCCAGGTTGGGAGGTCCATTTGAAGACGGCAGGACACCCACTTCTGTCACAGCAGCGCTGTGTCTTTGTTCACAAAGGAATAGTTTGTATTTTCAGTGTTGATTTCTTGAATGGATAGAGATGAAGAACAAACTTGCTTAATGTTTAAAATAAATGTACAGATTTTAAATGAATGAGACAGACCTATAAATAGGGTAAAATAAATTAAGTAATATTTCTTTACTTGAAAGGAACCCTTGTAGGAAGTCATATTGGCTCTGACAGCCAGGCTCTCCATTCACTGTCTGTTGTTGTGATGCTCAGGCTTAGCCAAGGAGAAGGCTGTGCAGCCAGTGTTTGCCTGACAACGGAGTCCTCTCACACGCTGTTTACATTCTGGACAAGGTGATTTTCTAATTTGTGTTTTTGGCAGCTGGAATATCAAGGTTGTTTTGCAGGGGAAAGTGTTGCTTCATCTGCGACATGGTTATGATTACAGTTTTAATGTTTTTGTTTTCATCGTAGGTTTAGAATGTGTCCCGTCCTCCTTGCCCCCTTTTAAGTCGTAGCACAAGGAACACCCTGTTACCTGTAGAGCTGTGAATTGTGGACTGGGTGAAGTTTACATTTACACACACCGCGTCTGCCCAGTTTCTCCTCCCTCTCTTCGTTCTGAGATAGAGTCCCATTAGCCTAGGCTGGCCACAAACCCTCTCTGTAGCTCAGGTTGGCCTTGAACTCCTGGTCCTCCTCTACCTCCACCTCACAATTGCTGGGATTACATTTATGCACCACTACACCCCAGCCCCTCTTCCCCCATGTCTTAACATATAGAATTATTTTCTTTATTCTTTTTCTTTTAACTACTAGAAAACACAGTTCCTCCTAGTGCCTTTGAGCTGACCCTGCAGTTTTGACTAATTAGAATCAGTGGAAACCTGAGCAACATCACTGTATTGCTGTTACCAACCAGGATACAAACTGTTTAATAAGTTGGCTGTGTTAATTCAAAAACCACACTTGGGTTGTATTTTATGTATAAATTGTATTTGCTTAAGTTGTATATATCAGTGTTGTGTGCACATGCAGCATGAAAAGATGAGAAATAAAATTCCTCCCCAATGCCTACTGTCTTTTAAGAAATTTTTATTCATTTTTATTTTGTTGTGTCTGCTTACACATGTGTACACCATGTGTGTGCTGTGTGCCTGTGTTGACCAGAGAGTGTTGGGTCCCTCGAACTGGAGTTACAGTTATGAGTTGCCATGTGTGTGGTAGACAGGCTAAAGAAGTTCAACATGGGCCTTGAGAAGGTTTGATTTAATGACTACTTTAAAAGACTTTTTTTTTATTTATTCCAAGTTAACATACAAAATGACTGCGTGTCATTTGCCATTTTCAGACATCCATTTCACTAGGTTTTGCTCGTATTCATCCCCCTTGCTTGCCTTGTTGGCCCCCTTTTCTACCCAGATAATCTTCTCTCTGTTCTCATGAAAAGGATTTTTAGTTTAACCCTGCGGTCTGCTCCCTTTCCAACTGTTAGCCTTTATAGAACCCCTCCCCTGCGCCAGACTGCGGCCCTCTTTAGGAGTCCAGCTGGGCTGGATGTCTGCTTGAAAAGAAGGTGGAGGGGATGTCCCCCCAACTGGGATCCGGCTTCTCTATGGCTGTGCAGATGCCACCATCTCCCCTCATACTTCCCAGTGATCCTGAGGCCATAGACAATTAGAACAGAATAGCACTTGGTTAAGGGAGGGAGGGAATGACTGGACGCTTGGAAGGATTCCAGAACAAGCCCCCAAAAGTAAACTTCTCTGAAGCCTGATGTCCTTTAGAAATGGATGGCTTCACAGTTTCCTTTTTAAGGACTAAGTTGTTTTATGAGTTTGCATGTTTGCCTGCATCTATGTATGTGCATTGTAAGTGTGCCTGGTGCCTGCAGTGCTCAGGAGAAGGCATCAGATCCCTCAGAACTGGGGTTATGGACACTTGAGAGCCATCATATGGGTCCTGGAAACTGAGTTCCAGCCCTGCAAGAGCAGCCAGTGCTCTTAACCGCCGAGCTGTCTGCATAGCCCTCAAGAATTCTTTCAATTGATTGAACTAGATGATCTTATGGCCTCCGTATCTCTGGCCTGGTTAACTCTGGGTCACCATTTCCTACTCCCTTTCTTTGAGATGAATAGCGTCAGTTTGGGGGGAGGCACACAAGTACACACTCATGTGCATGTGTGTGCAGGTGCAGTGTTCTTACTGCTCTAAGGGACCACTGGCTAGGCCAGGCTGGTGGAGCCGGGAGTCCCAGGTATGGGCCTTTCTCTGCCTCCCCAGGCCAGATGCTGCTGTGCTCTGCTGCTTAATGGGTGCTGGGCCAAACTTAGCACTTTACTTGCTGAGCTGTCTTCTCAGTCATGCCCCTTCTCCACTTTTAAGATTTTATTTTTATTTATGTGTTTGGTGGGAATGAGGGTGGGGAAGTATTTGCCCATAAATGCAATTGCCAGGGGAAGCCAGAAGGGAGCGTCAGATCCCCTTAAACTGGAGCTACAGACATTTGGGAGCCACACAGCATGGGTGCTGGGAGCTAAATGCCAGTCCTCTGGAAAAGTAGTCTGTCCTCTCAGCCTCTGAGCCATCTGTTAGAGCCCCCTACCCCAATGCTTTTTGTTTGTTTGAGACAGTGTCTTATTTAGCCCAGGCTGGCCTCCAACTCTGTACATAGACAACTCCAACTCTATACATTCAGTTTCTGATGATCTTGACCCCACCTGATTGCTGAGATCACGGCAGGAGACAGCAGAGGCTAGCCACCCTTGCTGTTTCCTGCCCTCATCTTTTCCAGTGAATCACTCAGTTCCATTGTAAAACTAGGCAGTATCTGAACGAATGGGAATTACCGTGAACCCAAGCCCAGCAGAAACAGTCCAGGGGCTCTGAAGCCTTTGGGGTCTGAGCTTCAGACTGAGGGGCGGAGCCTCCAGGCACATTTGTTAGTGGATTAGCAGAATTGTTCCTTAAACCATTTGATTTGCAAAGCAAATCAGGTATTCCGTCTTCCTTCGGAAGCTGAGCCCTTGTGTGGGAAAGTGGAGGTGAAGAGGCTACTTCAAAAACAAGCTGTTTCCTCTCGGCATTTATCTTGGGCTTCCTGCGACCCAACCTTCAGGTTACTTTTATCAGTGCTATCAGAACATCGGGCTGTCTTACCCAGACACGGGTATGGCTCTCTGAAGCATGGGACAGATCAGATGTCCTCCCACACCTGCTCCCCTCCCCCAGCCTCTCAGAGGGCTGGGGAAATTTGAGTTGTAATCAAAGGCTGCATTTCTCCGATTGTAGCTAAGAATTTAACTGGGACTTTACAACCGAATAAAATTTTCTCAGAGTCCGATACCAATCTTAACAAAGAGGATATTGCCTAACCCAACCTAAAAGTGCCAGAGAGGCTGCAGAAATCCTATGCTGGCCTCAACTTCTGATCTCCACCGAGAGTCTTGCCGCCCCCGCCCCCACCCCCCACTGGCCAGACGGCCTCTGTTTGTTCTGTTGTTAAATTACCTTACAGAATGGTTGGTTTTTATTGTAGCATCCTAATGCCCAAACACCATCATAATGTGATTAATTAGCGCCCCTCACCCTCTCTCCTCCATCCTTCCTCCAGATAGTCCTGGCTTGTGCTTCTCACAGGTCACCCCACTCCTGAAGGTACCCCTCCCTTCATTCCCTTTCATGTTACCCATGCGCACACTCTGAATACACACAGATTTAAATCCAGATTCTGCATAAAACAGAAAAAAAATTGTCTCAATCTGGCTTTATTTTGCTTAACATAATCTCGGGCTACATTACTTTTTGTAAGCATCATGATTTCATTCTTTGTGCCTAAACATGATTCCACTGTGTGTACAAGCAGCATATCCTCTACCTGTTTATCTGTTGGTAGATACCTTGGTTCCATATCTCCGTGCTTGAACAGAGCTACGATTGTGAATGTACAAGCATCCCTGTGGTGTGCTCGCTCACAACCCTCCCGGTTCATAGTGAGTAACTGAAGCACAGACCTGTGTTTAGTTCTTTGGGCATCTCCACACCAGTTTCCACAGTAGCCGCCCAGCTGACTTTCCCACCAGCAGTGTCTAAGTGACCTGGTGCCTCTTTTAAGTGTACCTTGGGACTGGGGAGATGGCTCAGTGGGTAAGGACACTTACGGAGTAGGCATGCGGGCCTGAGTTCCGATCACCAGCACCCACACAGAAGCCGGGTATGGCAGCCCAAACTGCCCAGAGCTAGGTGGAGACAGATGGATCTATAGCTAGTCTGCCAATCCACCTGATAGGGTGAGCTCCAGGTTAAGTAAGATCCTGTTTCAAGAAGCAAGATAGTTGGGGTGATGGTTCAGTGGGTACAGGGGTTTGCTGTGCAAACCTAAAAACCTGAGATCAATGTCTGGTGCTGACCTAAAGGAGAGAGAGAACTGACCTTCAGCATGTATGCCCTGCCGCACAGGTACACACACACGGGCATACACTCGCACGCACTTAAATGCATACACACGGGCATACGCTCACACGCATGCACACACACATTCAGAAAAAGAAAAATAGTGATTGAAAAAGACACATGAAATTGTCTGGCCTTCACATTGCGATGTAAAGTCACATGCCCATATGTACTCGTGTGTGTGTGTGTGCGCGCGCACACACCACACGCACACAGGCAATCTGGAGAGCTAAGGTGGGAATGTCATGGTCTCAGGGTGGAAGACCAAGAGGGCTGGGGGTGTACCTCACAGTAAGGTACTCTACTGTGCACAAGGCCCAGGTTCAATCCCTAGTACAGCAGGAGGAGGACTCTTTTAAACCTTTTTTTTTTTTCTTTTTTAAGAGAGGCCAGTTCAAGAGATGTCAGCCATGACAGTTTAAATAACTGTCGGGACTGCAGTGCCCGAGAGCGGAACCCTACCTTGTGTTGAATAAATTAACTCTGCAAGTTAACAAGACATCAGTCCCAAGACACGAGACAGCCCCTACCTGCCCAGGGTGCAGGTTGACAGAGCTGAGACCCTGACCTTTGTGTTGAGGGCGCATGACATGCCTCTTCCACAAGGAAGCTGGGTGCTGCATTTTGCTTTGAGCTGCCCCATCCTTGGAGGATCTTGATACTGTGGGATGCCACCTGAGAGGACAGGTGCAGACGGACAAAGAAAAACCAAGGTCACAGGCAATGGTGCAAAGAGAGCAACAACAAAAAGAATCCCTGGACCATTTTTTAGATTACATTTATTTATTTGCATGTGCGCGTGTGTGTGCGTGAACACTTAGGGACACATATGTATGCAACAACACCTGTGGCAACCAGAGGACAACTTGTGGAAGTCAGTTCTCTCCTCCTACCATGTCAATCCTGGGGACCAAACTCAGGTGTTCAAGCTGGGCCAACTTGGCTGGCACATCCCATGGCATTCTTATTAGAGGCCAACATTTCTTAATGCACCCCCAAAAATGTTGCACACAAGACACAGGTATATGGTTTTGTTAGGTATTTATCCTCTAGGTACTGATTACCCATTGCCAGTTAGAAATAACCTATCCAGTGGTTGAGGGCAGAGCAGTGACGACAGGGATGATGGGAGACAGCCAATGGTACCATCTTTGCTGTCAGCGACAAGCTACAGTCCACCCAGCAGGCGCTGGCTGTGGCT
This sequence comes from Myodes glareolus, assembly GCF_982192425.1. NCBI lineage: Eukaryota > Metazoa > Chordata > Mammalia > Rodentia > Cricetidae > Myodes > Myodes glareolus. Next base: position 70,999,854 of record NC_142034.1, on the reverse strand, counting down.
AGATGGCCTCCATAACTGCTCCAATCACAAGCCCCAAGACTTGCATTTAATCCTGAAGTTTCTCCTCGCATGTGTTTGATGTCTGTCCTTAGCCTGTGGTCTCCTCTTCTCTTGGTCCCATCAGAGGATCCAGAGTCCAGCCCCTCTGTCCAAATGCAAACAAGAATGTTAGTATGTCCTGACCATCTGAGCTCACTGTGTGCTCGACTGACCTAGAGCCGGTGTGTGTCCTGTGGTCTGATCTAAGTCTTTCTTTTTGACAGCCTTTCCTTTATCATCCTGGCCTCATATACCAAGTACAAACCCACAACTCATATCCTGTGGCAGACACGGCTCACGTTAGGTAGCGCATGCAAATGAGTTTCAATCAAAGGAGTAAGGAAATTAAAATTGTCACTGTGCATCTTCCTCAATTGGCCTTAGAAGCTTTTATTGCCCTTGGCACACTGGTATTTTATGTGGGCAGGGTGAAACTGACTGTGGTCAGGGTGAGATTTTAAGCTTTTGATTTGTTTCCCCTTATTTTGAAGGGGTTAAAAAGTTGGTATGTATTTTTGGTGTGATTTTAGTGCTGGTGTTAATTGTCGTCACATGCGTGTGACTGAGAGCCAAAAGAGTGCCAAGTCACTGTTACTAGACTCCTCTTCCTTCACAGAGTGTCTTCCCAGGGGCAAGTTGGACGCCAGGGGTCTTAGCTAGTTTCTCTCCTCTCACTTCCATTCCTGTAACATAACAGTGTTCTTAAGATATAACCCTTGCTCTTTTAAAAATATATATTTTACCAGGCGGTGGTGCACACGCCTTTAACCCCGGCACTCAGGGGGCAGAGGCAGGCGGATCTCTGTGAGTTCGAGGCCAACCTGGTCTACAGAGTGAGTTTCAGGACAGCCAGGGCTGTTACACAGAGAAACCTTGTCTTTAAAAAAGTGTGTGTGTTTGTGTATGTGTGTGCACACACACACATTTTATTCTGATTTTATGCGTGTTTTGCCTTCATGTATGTCTGCACAATGTGAAGGAGGCGATGTCTGTGAGTCCCTTAGAACTGAAATTTCAGATGGTTGTGCGCTGCCACAGGTGTGCTAGGAATCAAACCTGGGTCACCAGAATGAAACACAGTGTTGTCTCTTATGCACATGGACAGGGCACGCACACACACGCACACACACATGCACACACACACACACACACACACACACTGCCAATAGACACTCCAGCTCTGCTTCATCCCCCCTTAGCCGGATCACCGGTCCATCTTTTCCTTGTTTTTATTCTTCTGGTGGCCATCATCATAAATTCAAAGATCTCTTAACTCATTCTTTACTTTTCTTCATGTTCTATAAAGAAAGCTTCCACATGGGAGCAAGGCAGTTTGCCCTGTGGCCTCTCTTGCAGCCGTCAGCAACTCAGGACTAATCTCTAAATTTTTTGAGATTTGTTCATTCTTATTTTATGTGTGAGTGTATGGCCCGCATGCATGTCTGTGTTCTGCACACAGTGCCAACAGAGGGTCAGAAACTGGAGTTTCGGACAGTTGTGAGTCCCCATGTGGTGCTGGGGCTTGAACCCGGGTCCTTTGGAAAAGGAGTCAGTACTCTTAACCACTGAGCCATCTCTCCCGCCCTAAATCATGACTACAACAATTTTCTCAATTATCAACTTTAGATGTTACATGTCTATTTCCTTATTGAAAAATTAAGACTTATTTCATGCTTTTTGGAGGGTGCAGAGTTGAGGCAAAATCTCATTTATTCATGTTGGTCATAACTCACATTCTTTTAAAAAATATACTTTGATTCTATTAAATTCATGTAAATGTGTGTGTGTGTGTGTGTGTGCATGTGAATGTGTGCTTGTGAGTTCAGTGCCCCCAGAGGCCAAAGGTGTCAGATCTCCTGGAGTTAGATAATTGTGATCCACCTTGTGGGTGCTGGGAGCCAACTTGGTCCCTATTCAAGAGCAGCAGTGCTCTAACCACTGGGCCACCTCACCTGCCCAGTAACATTTTATTTTTTATTTTTAGTTTTTTTTTTTTTTCTTGCAACAGGGTTTCACTTTGTAGCTCTGGCTGGCCTGCAGCTCCTGTATAGGCCAGGCTGGCCTCAGGCTCACAGAGGTCGCATAGGTATCCTGTTTTTCTTTGTTATGATTGTGTACATACGATGCACTTGTGGAGGTCAGAGGGCAACTTTGCACAGCTGGTTTTCTCCTTCTGCTTTGCTGTGGGTTCTGGGGATCCATGCTGGCCTGCCTCCGACTGGATTGTAGGTATGTGCCACCAATTCCCTGTCCTTTAAAAAAATAGTTTTAAATTTCTGGTTCTTGTTTTGTCAGCTGTAGGCTCTGCTGTCTCGGTGATTCCTCCTCTGGAAGATGGGGTGTGGTGCCTTTTTGTTTCTGCTGTTTTATTTACTTAGTGAGTGGGGGGGGTAGGGGGTTTGAGTGTGAGTGTGTGTGTGGTAGGGGGTTTGAGTGTGAGTGTGTGTGTGGTAGTGGGATTGAGTGTGAGTGTGTGTGTGGTAGTGGGATTGAGTGTGTGTGTGTGGTAGGGGGGTTGAGTGTGAGCGTGTGTGTGTGTAGGGGGTTTGAGTGTGTGTGTATGTGTGTGTGTAGGGGCTTTGAGTGTATGTGTAGGGTTCAGAGGATAGTCCCATGGAGTCAATTCTTTCCTACCTACAGATTTATCTCCCTGACTATTCTATACTTATTTTGTTGTTTATTTGTTTGCTTGTTTGTTTTTTGAGACAGGGTTTCTCTGTAGCTTTGGATCCTGTCCTGGAACTAGCACTTATAGACCAGGCTGGCCTCAAATTCACAGAGATCTGCCTGCCTCTGCCTCCTGAGTGCTGGAATTAAAGGTGTGCATCACCACTGCCTGGCTATTTTATTTTTTATGTGTATGAGTATTTTGTCTACGTACATGTAGTCTGAGTACCACATGCATGCCTCCAATAGGGGACCAGAAGAGGGCATCAGATCCCCTGGGACTAGAGTTACTGTGTTAAGCCCCCATGCAGGTGCTGGAGATGGAGCCTGGGTCTTCTGGAAGAGCAACAAATACTCTTAGCCAATGGACCATCTCTCCAGCCCCTTTTCTAATTATTTATTTATTTTTATTTTATGTGCATGGTGTTTTGCCTGCATGTATGTCTGTATGAAAGTGTCAGATCTTGGAGTTACAGACCATGTGAGCTGCCATGTGAGTGCTAGGAATTGAACCCTGGTCCTCTGGAAGAGTAGTCAGTGCTCTTAACCACTGAGTCATCCCTTCAGCCTCCTCCCACCCCCACCCCACTGCTATCCTTTAATGATTTTGTATATTATGTCCTTGACCCGAGTGGAAACTCCTTGAGAAGGAATCAGGCTTTCTGTGGTGTCCTCACACAAACCGTAGTGATGGTAAGTTAAACCAGCTTCTGTAACAGATGAACTATGACCTCATTGCCAAATGAAGTGCTGTTAATTGTCATTGCTGTTAGATTATACATATTTTATTAATTATAAATATATAAATATTAAAAATAAAATCATTAAAAATATATAAGTTAAAACGTGGAGCTCCCACACTGCCAGTATTTCCTTTGCATGATCCTTTTTAGGCTTCCCAAGAAGTCTGTCAGTGTTGTGTGCGTGGACTCATTCACAGTGCAGTTTTTCTACAAAAGAAACGTTCATTGTGTGAGTACATCAGGTCTCCCTATCAGGCCTGCGTGTTCGGCCAAGCTGACCCTGGTGTCCTCCAAAACAATGTTCAGACCAGGGCTTCCAGACTATCTTGGCCTGAGTTTGACTTTCATGAAGCCAGCAAGATCTGGCCTGCTCTTGGTATGCGCTATGGTCACTACTGGTCTGCCTTCGGGGTACCACAGCCTCTGGAGTGGCGTGCCACAGACGGGATGCAGGAGGGGGAGCAGAACATGCAGCCTCAGACCTGGCTGTGTTGTCGCTCGGCCTATGAAGCAAGATGCAAGCCTCGCTGCCCTCCTACCCCTGCAGCAGGTACATTTCAGAGTGGGGACAGTGACGTAACAAGAAGTCTAGGAATCCTCTCCATGCTGATGCTGCAGTTTGGGTATCAGTGCCACCATTGTTACGTAGCTTGAACTGGCCACCTTGCTCACGAAAGCTCCAGTTCCCAGTTCGGGAACTGTGAGGTGGCCGTGCTGAGTTTATCCATCAGTGACAATCACTGTTATCCCTGTCCTGCCCTGTGACGATGGCCCTCCATCCTCTTCTTCTCCGCTTGCTGACATGTTCCCTGCCACCCAGTGTGAACAAGTATCACTTGGAACGCACCTGGGCTCCATCCTGACGGCAATTCTAGCAGCTTCCCTCCATCCCTGGGACAATATCCAAAGGCTTATATGAGCCCAGCTGCTAAACCTACTTCTTTATTTTTGTTTTGTTTTTGGAGACAGAGTTTCTCTGTGTAGCCCTGACTGTCCTGGAACTCACTCTATAGATCAGGATGGCCTCAAATTCAGTGATCTACCTGCCTCTGCCTCCCTAGTGCTGGGATTAAAGGCGTGCACCGCCACTACCTGGCTTAAACCTGCTTTCCTAACTCTGATCCAGCCGCACTAGAACACATGCATTTCATCAGGGCATTTGTCCATTAATCCCATAGCCTGCTTCCTCACTTAATTCAAATATCTGCCCAGAGAATCAGCCCGCTCCCGAGCCACCCGCTCTGTTTATCCCTATGTCTTTCTTCATAGCATGAACACAACTGAGCATTGTCTTGCTGCTTATCTCTTCTAACCACTTCACTAGAACATTCCATGAGAGCCAAGAGCTCTCTGTCTGCTGGTCTTTCATGCTGCTCCACAGCGCCAGGTCTTTTGTGAGCTGTTGTCCTGCCCTGCTTACCGGTGATGGAAGCAGGCCGCTGATGCTCCTGATGAGTCTTTTCAGGTCTTTGTGAAGCCGAGGATTGTTCTTCAAGCACAGAATCTCATCATGTGGGTTATAGAACTTGCGAAGTACCTGGGAAGCCTTACAGATAAGTTCCCTCTCCGTGGTGTTCTGCCAAGAGAAATAATACAGGAAGCTGTTGGCTGCTTGGCTTGGAGCAGGAGATTTTCCTACCTCAGGGGTGAGTCTGTTAAGCTCAGAATCTCTAGGCAAGTATTTCTGCAGAATTTCCCAGGTTCTTTTCCATGGAGGGTTTTATTGAAAGGGTTCCTTCAGTAAAGTCTCCCACCTAGGTCAATAGCAGAGTGTGGAGCATCCTCAGTCCCCATCTTTCTACCCTGTGGGCTCTCCTGTCTGCCTAAGGTGCCCACATGAGCTCTTAGCCAGCTGTGGCTCCTGTTCCTCCATGGTCCTGGGGACCCTCCATGTTTGCTGATGGCTGAATGCCTGCTGGGAGCATACGGCCCTACCCAAGGAGAAAGCAGTATCTGGACACACTCATAGTCCCAATGGAGGACTAAGGCATGTCCCCCAGAAAGCCAGAGATAGGAACCCAGTTGGTGGCCAGGAAGGGCTCTTGGGAGAGGGTGTCATTGTTCTGGGCCTTGGTTGGGGCTTCTGAGAGGAGCCTTTGCCATTGGTAGAGATAAGAGTTCCCGACTTTTCCCAAGGACTCGGGTCTCAGAAGATGGAAGGCACCAGTGGGAAGCCTGGAGGCGGGATGGGCTCTGTCTTTCCAGGCCTCGTGTTCCCTCTGGCTTCCCCTGAAGCTCGCACACATCACGGAGAGTGTCAGCGTGAGTCAGTGTCTGTATCCCACTGAGAGAAACTGCTGTCCCCTATGCCATGATGTGTGCACAATCCTGGCTACCCCGCAGCTTGTGCCATGGTCTGACATCACCAGGAGCTTGGCAGTGACGCTCACGGCCCACTCTCAGCCCACTGAGCCGGGATGTACCCTGAGGACACCAGGGCAGCTGACAGGCGATGCGCTGCCCAGGCAGCTTCTAGCTGGTTTCACTTCTCACGGTTGCCTAATTTTTTCCTGACTATTACGGTATACTTAACAAAAATGAATTCACTTATCCCACTAGCCAAAAGTAACTCTTCTACTGCTAATTCTTGGGTAAATATCAGGAATGGGGATGAACTCAGTGGTAGGTCACTTGCCTAGTGTGTGTGAGGGCCAGGCTCAGTCTCCGATACAGAAAAAGAAAATACCAAATATCTTACTAGAGTTTTGTTGGGTTTGAGACAGGATCTCACTGTGTACTCCTGGCTGGCCTAGAAGTCAAAGAGATCCATCTGCCTCTTCCTCCCGTGCTGGGATTTAAAGGCGTGCAACACCACATGGGTTTGTCAGTATGTAGTCTCTAAAAATAACTAAATTCAAAATGGAAAGAGACTGCACAAGTAGGGGCAACTCCAAAAGTGCTGGTCTCAAAGGCGACGTAGCCAGGGACCTTCGAGTTTTAGTTCCATCAATTTTGCCACCAAAGATGACACGCCACCCCACCCGCCTATTTTGTGTGTTTGCCTGAGAAAGTCCTGCCTGGCGGCTCAGGGAACACACGGTGACAGGCAGCCAGCCTTGCACCTCGCTCCTTACCACAAGTGAGTCTGTGGCTCACAAGAATGGCAGGAAACGGCTACCAAGGAGGCCTCTTCTGTGGCAGCAGCCGTCTCAGGGTCCCCAGCAGGTCTCCACCAGCCTTGGTCGGGCCCAGGAAAGTCAAATCCTATCCCTATTGTGTTCCTTTGTCTCCAGCTGGGCCCAGTTATCCCAGGGCTGGAGAGCCAGGGACAGGAGGATCCCTGAGGTTCAATGGGCAGCCAGTCTAGCCTACTTGCCAAGCTCCAGGCCAATGAGACTCTGTCTTTTAAAAAAATGAAAAAGCAACAATATAGCGGGTGCCACTACATGCACAAACACACACATGCATCCACGTGCATATATGTGAACACACACACATGCTTGAATACACACACACACACACACACACATACACCTTCAGAACATCTCAAGGGCTTCTGTCTTTAATTTTATTTTGTAAAGAAGAAATACCCAACAGGGCACTAGTGGCACACACCTTTATTCCCAACACTTGGGAGGCAGAGGTAGGAGGATCTCTGTGAGTTCGAGGCCAGCCTGGTCTATAAGAGCTAGTTTTAGGACACGCACCAAAGCTACATAGAAACCTTGTCTCAAAAAAGAAAGAAAAAAAAAAAGGAAAAGAAAAGAAGAAGAAATACCCCAGCGGCCGATGGTCCACCCAGAGGCCCTTCACAGAACAACCAGCTTGTGCTTGTCTCTTGCTTTTCCCCAGGTGTTGCAGCCATCAGTGTTGTCTGTGACACCAGGGGTCTATCTCAGAGCGGTCTCCCTACTACCAGCTGCGTGCTGCCCAGCTTAAAGAGGCTGCAAGCTTTGATCCCCCCAAAAGTTAAATTACTAGATTTTAGAAAGGTAGTCTCTTTGGGAACCCCAAAGAAGTAGTCTCCCTCAAACCAATTTTGTGGACTCCAGAAAATAACCTTTTCCTGATCAGAAATATCACACTCTGAAAGTAAGCAAGGCCGAGTCTTCAGGGGATAGACAAGAATGGGAGGAAGGGGAGCAAAACCAGGAGGTCTGAAGCATTTGGGGGGAAGCCCATGAGACAGGCGTGTGACAGAAGTCAGGGAAGCCTTGTTTTCAAGCTCATGTAAGACTGAGTAAGAGCAAAGCTAGCATGAGGGTAGGGGTGGGAACGGGGCACACAGTGGTCTAGATGGCCTACAATGAGTAGGTCCAGACTTGGAGCCAATGGAGGCTCGGCCAGCTGATGGCCTTTCTTAGACATGTCGCTTCTCTGCAGTTGGCTGTGCACTTGGTCACACAAACACTACACTTTCAGTTAAATTCCTAGAACTACCGGCCCTCATATGACCTTCAGAATCAATCAACCTTTGTATTCCCACATGTGGATAGCAAGGAGGCTCCAACATATATGAAGATCTGCCAAAAGCCAGGTGACCAGTGAATGGCAGAACCGCAGCCAAAACCAAAGGTTCTCACACCCAGACTTGGCACTCCCTTTCGGTCCAGTTCCCGGGAACTGGTCCCTGTCCTGGATTTCGGTAGGACAGGACAGTAGATTTGACTCCTGGTTGGAAGGACTCAGAGAATCAATAGATACTTAAGGTTACATAGCAAATAAACAATGAGATAGATATGCACACACACATATAGATAGATAGACATGTAGATCACACATATATGCGTGTGAATCTTTACATATATACATACATGTACATTTGTCCTTCAGAAACATCCTGGAGTAATCTTGCATAAAATGAGATCATCCAGACAAAGTTTCCACATGTGAATCAGGAGGAACCCTGGTCACGGCCTGGGGTGCTGGCCTATGACCCTGACTACCCCAGAGCTGCGTTCCCGACCTAGCCCCCGTCCGGCACACGTGGGAAGCAGGCAGTAGGGAGACCACTGGTAAATCAAGGCTTTTGGGGTTTTCATTCTCACTTGTGTGTTTCCATGAAAACAGGAACTGAAGAGCACAGAGCTATTGATATGGAGGTAGCCAGTCATGTGTTTGTCAGAGAAAATGCACTATCAGCTGTCACATCTTCCCCTCCCACTCCAGGTGGAGGGGTGGGGGCGAGGCAGTATGGGAGGCAGAAAGGGGAGCTAGATGCCCAAGCAGATCTGGGATGGTCAGCCTCCAGCCAGAGGACAGTTCCACACTAGGCTGAGGGGGACTGGGGTGGGACAGAGTGAGCTGAGGATCCACACAGAGGGCCACCGTCCCAGCTGACTGTTAGGTGACCAGGCTGAGAAAGAGGAGATCTAGTGGTACCGTAGGAAGTCTCTTAGACAAAGTGAAAGCCTTCTCAACCTGTAATCTCCATATCTGTTTTTGAGAGAGTATTTGCTTTTTCAGAAATGCATGGGCCAAAGAAAGGGGGAGAGAGAGGGGGGCGGGGAGGAGGGAAGGAGGGAGAGAGAGAGAGAGCGAGAATTCTCAACAGACACAGTTGTGAGTCTACTATGTTATAGATACTGCCCAAGACTGGGTAGGGTTCTAGGCACTCCTGCACCCTGAGTTAGGAAGACACATCCACTCGTTCTATGACGCTTTCGAAGTCTAGTCAAATTCGAAACTGCAAACTACACTGGAGTAAGAGCCTCCCCGGTGTCTAAAAGTCCCTCCTTTGGGCCTGCCAGTTTTCTGTCACCAAAGTTTCTCATTCAGACTTGTGGGAAACCCTCCTCTTCCACCTCCCACAGATGCTGAAGCAGACCCCATGGCTCCACTCACCTCCCTCTCTGTAAAGACGTCTGATACGTTCATTCTGTCGGTGCACGGCGTCTTGACACAGACACGATGGAAAGATAAGCGTTAAATCCAAGTAGGACAGAGAAATCATCCATACACCTCTCACTCCCCTACCCCGAGGAAACTCCCTACTGCCTCGCAGTTGGAAGTAGCAGGATCTCCTGAAGTCTGGCTATGTCCTTAGTCCTGCCCCAACCACCAGCCACTGGCCTCTCTATCCGCTCAGGGCTCCTAGCCTAGAACCGCCGGCAGCATCACCTGATCGTCTGGGGAGATGGTGCCAGATAGATACTCACCCCTTTTTCTGTGACCTGGTTCAAAATGTGGATGATCTCTTTCAAGGCTCTGCCGTCGCATCCGTGGGTAGAGTTCCCAGTACATGCTAGAAGGCAGAGCAAGACAGCAACTACCCGGGGGCTGAGACCCATCAATAGATCTCTACTGTCAGTGATGTGAGACAATTAAGTTTATCAAGCGACGCTAACAATGCAATTCTGACAGAGACATCTCTATATATAGAGTTAAAATTGCTGAAACCAAGGGAAAATGAGTTTACATTGGAAATTTTTGTTACACCAGATTGTCAGTTGTTTTGGGCCAATCAGCACCTCTCTTCCAGGAGAAAAAATGCCTCAGAGAAAACAGGTAAATTTTCCTGTGAAATCAGACCAATTGGAAAATGAAACCCTTAAAAAAAAATCTACAAAGTTTCAGCATAGGAAATTACACCATCCTCAGCCCTGTAGATTAATCTTATCAGCGTGGGGTTGCCACTGGCTTTGCTTTTGCACAGAAGGAAGAGGTCGCAGGTGTCCAGGCGTGCTGGTGCCGTCCTGGGGAAAAGACAGAGTAATATCAAGAAAGTCTGGCGTGCGGGGCATCTGGGGTTGGCTGCTTCCTGCTATGGGGGCACCTTGGAAACTCTGGTGTCTTGGGAAGACTGACTCTGGGTTCTTCACTGATAGGAGGATGACGGAGGCAGAACTCCTCTTCTAGTCCAGCTGGTCTTAAAAGTTTGAGGTCTTTGGAGACAGACAGGTAACATCAAGTAGGACCTTGTTTGGGACGAGCAGGACTATGAGGTCTTTACCAATAAGGCGGTCCCGGGAAAGATTGACAATTACCCTTCCTGAGGTAGAAGCTTGAGGAATGGTTGCTTTAAAAAAGAAAGTTTTAAGGAGGTACAGAAATGGCTCAATGATTAAGAGCACTGACTGCTCTTCCAGAGGACCTAGGTTCAATTCCCAGCACCTACATGGCAGCCCACAAGCATCTATAACTTTAGATTAAAACAAAACTAAAAAGCAATGATTGGTAAAAATAAAAAAAAAATGGGCTGGAGAGATGGCTCAGAGGTTAAGAAAACTGACTGCTGTCCCGGAGGTCCTGAGTTCAATTCCCAGCAACCACATGATGGCTCACACCCGTCTATAATGAGATCTGGTGTCCAGAACACTGTATACATAATAAATAAATTTTTAAAAAATTAAGAAAAGGAAAAAATACAAAAGTTCAAGAAATAAAAACAGAAATAAAAAATTTATACACAGAGACACCCTGTCTCAAAAAAGAAAGTTTTAAAAATTAAGTATTTATTTTGTGTGCGTGCGTGTATCTGTGCATCCTACAGCGTGAGTGTGTACATCAGAGGGTGGCCTGCGGAGCTCAGTTCTCTCCTTCCACTGTGCAGGTCCTGGGAAGTGAATTCTGGGTTGCAGGTTTTTCAGCAAGCGCCTTTCCCTACTAAGCCATCTCACTGGCCCAAGAATGGCTGGCTGCTTTTCAGTGAACTCAAACAAACACGTCCCAGTTAATCGGAAAACAGCCAGCCATGTCTCCCCACTTCCTCAGCTGTCTCCTTAATCTAATGCATCTGGGCCCTGGTGAGATGCCCATGGCCCCACACCAGCAGTAAACACACTGACCCTGCAGTGTTCCTAGAAGTGAAGGTCTCTTTGCAGTGACCCCTTGGCTCCCATCTGCCATAGAAGCAGAATCCTACTCCCATGCAGCATCCCCCCAGTTCCTTACTCTGGGATTCCTGCCTCGGTTCAGAATTCCTGACTTCTAGAAGAACATCTGGAAACATTTGTTGCTATGGTTGTTACTATTGGATTACTTTCCCATTATTTTTATTTAATTAATAAAAATTGAGTATGTTTATAGTACACAAGCCTTCCTTCCTTCTTCCCTTCCTCCTTTTTTTCTTTTTTCTTTCTTTTTAATTTTTATAATAAAAATGTTTGAAGGGCTTACACTGAAACCCAGGCTAGCTTGGAAGTCATGTAGACCAGACTGGCCTCAGATTCATGGAAATTCTCCTGCTTCTACCTCCCAAGCATAGGGATTATCGGTATGAGCCACCACCACACCCATTTTTTAAAATGTACCTGTTGTAAAGCTGGACACAGCGACATGTTCCTGTAGTACTAAAGAAATATGGGAAGATTCATTAAAAAATAAAATAAAGAAATGCCAGGCAGCTGGGCAGTGCTGGCGCATGCCTTTAATTCCAGCACTCCGGAGGCAGAGGGAGATAGATGGATCTCTGTGAGTTCGAGACAAGCTGGTTCCAGGACAGGCTCCAAAGTTACAGAGAAACCCTGTCTCAAAAAAAAAAAGAAAAGAGAAGAAAAGAAAAAGGGAAAAAAGAAAAAAGAAAGAAAGAAAGAAAGAAAGAAAAAAGAAAAAGAAAATGAAAAGAAAGAAAGAAAAAAGAAATGCCAGACAGTGTAGGCACATGCCTTTAACCCCAGCTCTCGGTGGCAGAGGCAGGTGGGGATCTCTGAGTTCAAGGCCAGGACAGCCAGGACTACACAGAGAAACCCTGTCTCTAAAAAACCCAACCAAATAAATGAATTATTGCTCAGCATTGGTTTTTCCCTGCCACTTCTCTGTGGGTCCTAAGGCTTACGCGCTAAACCTCGCGGCAAACCTGTCCCTGCTGAGCGTACTGGCGGCTCTGAAGTTGATCCTCCACTGTGCAGATGGAGGCAGGGTCATCTCTGTTTCATTTTGTTCTTAGAATCATTTTTATGTTTTATGTGTCTGAGTATTTTGCTTTCATGTGTGTATGTTGGGACTTGAAGAGGGTGTAGGAACCCCTGGAACTGAAATTACAGATGGTTGTGAGCCTCCTCGCTGGTGCCAGGAACTGAACCAGGGTCCTTGGGAAGAGCGGCGAGTGCTCTTAACCCAGGAGCCCTCACAGAAGGGTGGGGTTCTTTTTGTTTTATCCTTTGTTTTCCTAGACAAGGTTTCTCTGTGTATCCGTCCAAGCTGTCCTGGAACTCACTTTGTAGACCAGGCTGGCCTCGAACACACGGAGATCTGCCTGCCTCAGGCTCCCAGTGCTGGGATTAAAGGCATGAGCCACCGCCACTGCCAGGCCAAGAGTGGGGTTCTTGAGAAGAGCATTTGGCAGATTATCTCCAGGACAAGCAGCTGTTCTGCTTGGGTTGAGGAGCTTGGCTGGGGTTGAACTTGCAGGTGAGCCAGGGTGGGGCACTGGGAAAATGGGACCCAGCTGGAGCTTATCCTCCATGACTGGAGGAACCCTGCTAAGCGACACGCTAGGACACTAGGATGGCTAGGAGAGAGCTGGACGGATCCCATAGGGTCCCTCTGAGCACTTGACTGCTGTGGCCACGTGGGAAGGACAGGGAGTCAGAAAGGATACAATGTGGGAACTCTCCGCTCAGGAGTGAGGTTCCTCTAGCTTGATTCAATGTTTGAATGAGGCCAGAGGGGAGAGGGTGGACTTCTCAGACACCAGCAAGTCTTCCCAAAGTCACCCCATGGTGACAGGTGACTGTGAATGGAGCTGATGAAGTCGGGAAAAGTTGGTGCTTGCCCTGCCTGGTAGGAGGGAGAGTAGAAGGCAGCAGCCGGCAGGAGTTAGTTGAGAGCAGGCAGGTGACTGTCACAGACCTTCTCCTGCCCTGTCAGCCGAGAGCCACTAAGCAGTACGTGCACCAGAGTGTGGAGTCCAGCAGGCAGCCCCTTGTGACTGTGACCATGGGAGAGCGTTAACTCTGGGCCTCAGTTTCCACAAAGGGAAAAGAAAGCTGCTTGCCTCCTCCCTCCAGGGCTCCTGTGGACAGTCAGGGAGCCATGGAAAGGGTTTAGCCCCTGTCACCCCCATGAAGAGGTAGCCACAAGGGATGTAGCTAAGAAGGCAGACTCTGGGCTGGCTGTTCTGTGTCTTCGCCTGTGGCCTTGGGCATACCCTCAGCCACGATCCCCAAACTGAAGAGCTGTACTTGGTTTTTGAGGTTGTCCTGAGTACTAAGTTCAGGTACTTAGATAAGCACCCAGGCCACAGTGGGCTCTGAGTCAGGGTGCTTTATAATTGATCATATTTTGATTGGGTGAATGACTGTAGTATTCTTTATAATACTCACGTCTGGACATTTGAGCTTTGTCACCTGGACGTTGTCCACACCTGTCCCTCCGTATGTATCTCCTTTTAAGTCTTTGGGTCCCATGCTTGTTTCTGAAGAGTTGGAGTGTCGACTCTTCAACTCCCAGATTTATGGACCCGCCTAGCAGAGGAAGCTGGTTCTGTCTTGCCATGGGCACTTCATTCAGTAAAAGGAGGTGGGTGAGAGAAACCCTGTCATGAAAAACAAAAACCAGAGAAACAAAAAAAGACCCAGAGTTGGGGGCTAGTGAGATGACTCAATGGATCAAAGTCTGATGACCTGGGTTTAATTCCCAGGGCCCACACAGAAGAAGTAAACTGTCTCCCTGCAAGTTGCCCTCTGACTTCCACACATGCATGCACACACATCTGTACACACATGCATATGCACACATCTATACACACATGCGTATATGCACACACTTCTATACACACATGCATATGCACACACATCTATACACACATGTGTATGTATACACATCTATATACACATACATATACACATACTTCTATACACACATGCATATGCACACATGTATATGCACACATATCTAAGAAAGACTCAAATCAGCCTCCTCTGAATCCAGCTCCAGATGATTCTGTCTGGGTGTCCCAGTGAAGCCAGGCTGACAGTAGAGTAGGGTGTGGGAAAACTCTATATGTGGTGATAAGTATCAAGAGAGAGTTGATGGGGTACCTGGCACATTAGGAGAAATGCATACGCATAAACACATATGAAAAGAAATGTAAAATAACCCCCAAACCCAGCTGTGGTCATGCCGCAGCCGTGGTGGCAGCATCACTTGAACTGAACTGAATGCACTTTGGCGTGAGTGAGGAGACCACTGTAGGTGACCTGGGTTTCTGGCCCAGGGAACTGTCCTTCTGGGAGAGGACAGTTTAGAAGGTGCGAGATAGGGTCGGAGGTCGGCAATGCTAAGCTGAGGGGCCTCTGTGGCTCTGCCCATGGGGGATTTTCCTTTGACAGAGTCCTACTGGGTTGAGAAACGTGTGGTGGTAAGAAGTGACCCACTAGTGACCTTCCAGTGATGCCGGAAGAGGGGTCGGTGACCTGGCTAGGAGTCCTGCACAGGCAGGGCCGGAAGCCCAGTGTCAAGAAGCGGAAGTGAGGGGTCACGGTCATCACGGCCAGTGGAAGGTGATGGGAGATAAGAGCAAGGGACTGATAAAATGGTGACGGCAGCACAGTGGCTTCCCAGTGCAGTGGGGACAGAGGTAGAATGGAAGGACCTAGACGACGTGGACGTTGTGGCGTGGCCTCCCACGAGGGAGGGCGGGCTGTGCCAGGCTCAGGCTTCAGGGAGGCATATGGCGTTCGTAATTCAGCTTTGATGGGATACACCTGAACTCAGGTTCCTCACGCACAGGACACACAGACTTCATCAGCTGCACCCAGCCAGTCCCAGCCTCTGCTCTCACCTGGGTTAGTCATTGTCAATAGGGGAATGAGGAGAACCAGGATGAGACCAACGTGGCGCCCACGTGCTAACCACTGAGATTGGTAATTGATACTAGGGCAGTACTTCTGTAAATATTTGAAATTTTCTAGAATAATTTTTTTTCGAGACGGGGTTCCTCTGTGTAGCCCTGGCCGCCCTAGAACTCCGTAGAGCTGACTCCGTAGACCAGGCTGGCCTCAGACTCACAGAGATCTGCCCTGCCTCTGCCTCCCAAGTGCTGGGATTAAAGGCGTGCACCACCACCACTCAGATTATAATAAATTTCTTCGAGGGTGGAGAGGTGACTCAACCATTGGTGACTCAGAGGTGACTCAGCAGTTAAGAGCATGTGCTGTGCTTGCAGAGGACCCAGTTAGGTCCCCAGCACCCATGTCAGGTAACTTACAACCACCTGTAAGTGACTCCAGCCCCAGGGGATCAGATGCCCACTTCTGGCCTCCTGGGGGCAATGCACACACACACACACACACACACACACACACACACACATACACACCTTTTTAAGTTAAAGATTAAAAAAAAAAACCCTGATATGGGGTCCTAGACATGGTGGCTCATGCCTTTAGTACCAGTACTTGGGCAGCAGAGGCAGGAGGATCTCTAAGAGTTCAAGGCCAGCTTGGTCTACACAGCAAGCTCTAGGACAGCCAGGAGTATCTTGTCTCAGAAAACCAAACAAACAGATGCCAGAAACAAAACATGGATATGACGCTCAGAGGTGTAGCTCCGTGGTAGAATACTCGGTTTCACCTCTAGCTCTGCAGAAAAATGTATGTGGATAATAAATTTAAATATATGAGGCTGGGAAGATGTCTCAAGGGTAAGAGAGCTTGCTGAGCAGGCATGGGGACCTGAGTTCAGCTCCCCAGAAGGTGTCCACCCCCCACACAAATAGAAAATCATAAAAACCATATTTATAAGTCAGGCAATGGTGGCACACACATTTATTCCCACCATTCAGGAGAGAGAGGCAGGCAGATCTCTATGAGTTCGAGCCCAGTCTTGTCTACAGAGCGAATTCCAGGACAGGCTCCAGAGCTACATAGAGAAACCCTGTTTAGAAAAGCAAGCAAACAAAAAGCCATATGCTTATAGTAACATGCAATACATATTTTATAATTGTTTACTTTGTATAATATAGACTATAAATATGTAATTTGTACATATATTGCCCACACAGCACACCTCTCCAGAATTAGGTCATCTCTTACTCCTCTGCTGATATTCTGCCTACCTTTCCCACCTGGGTCTCTACAGGAGCCAGATAAGCAGTCTTCCTAGCCCTGCCCTAGTGCCTCCACTTTGCACAGCTGCCAGAATGGCTCTGTTGAAACCTGAATTAGAAAAAACAAACAAACAACCCTGGGTCAGGCTAGGCCATTGATGCGTACACCTTTTTTTTAAATATTTATTTATTATGTATACAATATTCTTTCTGCATGTATACCTGAAGGCCAGAAGAGGGCACCAGACCTCATTACAGATGATTATGAGCCACCATGTGGTTGCTGGGAATTGAACTCAGGACCTTTGGAAGAGCAGGCAATGCTCTTAACCGCTGAGCCGTCTCTCCAGCCCCCGATGCGTACACCTTTGATTCCAGCATTTGGGTGGTAGAGGCAGGCGAATCTGTGCATTTGAGGCCAGCCTGCTCTACAAAACAAGTTCCAGGACAATCAGGAGTACACAGAGAAACTCTATCTCAAACATACAAACACCAAAAACCAAACAAACAAATAAACAAAGCCCCCAAAACTTGAATCAGATATAGCTGTGGGACAATGGTCTTGTACCCTGTAAAGGTTTGTCAGTTGTACTGGTTTAATAAAATGCTGATTGGCCAGTAGCCAGACAGGAAGTATAGGCGGGGCAACCAAGCAGGAAGTACAGGTGGGGTGACCAGAATAAGAGAATTCTGGAAAGAAGAAAGGTTCAGTCTGCAATCATCATCCAGACACAAAGGAAGCAAGATGAGAATGCTTTACTGATAAAAGGTACCAAGCCACGTGGCTGACACAGACAAGAATTATGGGTTAATGTAGGATATAAGAGTTAATAAGAGGGACTGGAGAGATGACTCAGTGGTTAAGAGCATTGCCTGCTCTTCCAAAGGTCCTGAGTTCAATTCCCGGCAACCACATGGTGGCTCACAACCATCTGTAATGAGGTCTGGTGCCCTCTTCTGGTCTGCAGACATACACACAGAATATTGTATACATAATAAATAAATAAATATTAAAAAAATAAAAAAGAGTTAATAAGAAGCCTGAGCTAATAGGCCAACCAGTTTATAATTAATGTAGACCTCTGTGTGTTTCTTTGGGACTGAATGGCTATGGGACCAGGTGGTACAGAAACCTTTGTTAACATGATATGGCCTGGCTTGGAGCCCTTTCTCACAGCCCTCAAATTCCTGATCCTCTACCTCACCTCCTGAGTGCCTGAGTTAGGCCTCAGCTGTGCCTGGTCAAGACCTGGGCCCTTACAGTATCCCCATCCACTGCTTTTCTCCTCATAATGCAAAGAGTTCTTCTCACATGAGCTCTGTCCAGCCAGACCTCTGTTTTCATGCCATTTCAGGAGTGAGGCCCTCTCGGATTTCTGTGCTCTACCCATGTTGCTGGCCAGTTTCTCTCTGAGTCTTCAGAGCTACCCCTGTGCCGTCTGTTCTGCTGTCTCCCTAGATTTGACCCTTGCTGTGCTCAGGAACCATATCAATGGGAAGACTGTGGTGAACCTTTGCTGACTGGATGGATGGATGGATGGATGGATGGATGGATGGATGGACAAATAGATGGATGGACGCATGGTTGGATAGATGGACAGATGGATGGATGGATGGATGGATGGATGGATGGATGGATAGATGGATAGTTGGATGGATGGGTAGGTAGGTGGATGGATGGATGGATGGGTAGGTGGGTAGATAGCTGGCTGGCTAATTGACTGGGTAGATGGGTTGATGGATGAATGGATGGATGGACAGATGGATGGTTGGATGGTTGGATAGGATGGGTGGATGGATGGGTGGGTGACTGAATGAGTAGATGGATAGATGGACAGACAGATGGACGGACAGATGTGGATGGATGATTAGATGGGATAGATGAATGGATTGATGGGTGGATAGATGGAAAGATGGATAGATGTGAGGTAGATGGTTGGATGGAGGGATGGTTGGATTGTTGGATGGGTGGGTGGATGGATAGATGGGTGAATGAATGGATGAATGGATGATGGGTGGGTGGAACTCTGCTTTAGGGTGGCACCTGAGACTTGGCCCAAGTAACAATTTCTGTAATCAGGGACACCATGGAACTTGACTTAATTTAATCCTGAAGTCCTTGCCCTGAGTCCTTGACTACATGTCTACCTATGTCCTCAAAAGGTCTGGATCAAAAGACCATAATCGCAGACACATAGGGAATACCACCAAAGCATGCGCACAAAAGAAGAGGGAACGAAAAAAAAAACAGCAGCCACACGTGTGGACAAGTGTCTGTGTGGGCTGTGGGCCCTGAGACAGCAGGGAAGAGTTCTCAAGAGAGAAAGCAAGGTAGCTGAAGCCAGCAGTGCTCTCCTGGGTCCTCAGGACCTTGGTGTCACTTCAGAGTCAGACTCAGAGCTAGGTGAGCGCTCCCCTGGCACACTTCCCTTCTGTGCCTTCACTACCCAACATGGATCTGAAGGCCTGGAGGCCCAGGAGAGCAGATGGCTCATCTGGTCAGGCTGCAGCCATGCCTTCCTAGTCATGATCCCCTCCTGAGAGAGTTTAGGGGACCAGGATGCTGTTAGTTCCTTCTCCAGCCCTAGTCCTGACTTGTCCCTTCCAGGAACCTCAGCAATGTTCTGTTTTCTATACGAGATGTGTCTTTGCCCCTGGCCCCACTAGGGAATGGATGGATACTCATGAAAAAGATATTTAGCAGACATGAGAAAATAGGCAAGTAAGTACATCAGAAGCTGCTTTTTCTTCCTTGATGTCTCTTGAACTCCTTCAGTGTGAGCCTGAGAAGGGTCAGGGATCACAGGCCTATGGGTCTAGGTAGCCAGTCCAGCAGGGAACAGCCTGGCTGTTTCCCCAAGAGGGTTTCAGGAAGAACTGTGCAGCCCCCACGCACTGGTCCACTGTGGTGCTCAGAGCAGAGATGACGAGATCTGCTATATTTAATTTTGGTGCCTGCGTCACCTCTGACCACACAACAGCCCAGGCAGGGCAGGACTGGGGGCGTTTCTTCGGCAGTCACTCTGTGAGGGGATCACTTTCCACTCGAGATGGCACTGTGGAGAGGAAGGGAGAGAGAGAGCAACAGAAAGTGAGGTCGTAAGTAGAAAATTGGTTCTGGGATTTCTAATGGCTTCGTCACGTCACGGGGGGCCCTCCCTGGCTGCCGAGAAATCAGTTGATCTGAGAAAGTTCGTTGTAAGCCATGCGCTCTGTCACTTTTGGGTGGAGCTGAGAAATGAATGAAGATAGTGAGGCCTGGTGACTTTTAGTTTTCAGAGTAAGGGAGGGCAGTGTGGGGGAGGGGTGACGTGGACACAGCTTAAAGCATGGGACCATACGACCAGGGTGCCCCCAGCCAAGACACATGGCCAGCAGCACCTGCCACCATCTCAGCAGGGAGAAGCAGGGCTAGCTGACGTTGGTCTCCACTGATCAGCTGACTGCAGGATCAAGCACTGACTGCTGTATAAATGTGACAGCCAATGGCTTGCCCAGCCCATCCTCCTAGCTGCCCTCAGCGCTAGGGGACAGACACAGGCCCCTCTTTGTCCTGAACGCCTCAAGGACTGGCCCCAGAGAAGCCCCTGATATGACTGTGTTTTCAACACCTTGCCTGAGTGGTGCAAGTGCTTGCTGTTGAGTTCAGCGGAAACAGAGTGCGTGTCTCACTTCTCCTCTGAGCCCCCGTCCCTCCCTCCTTCAGTGAAACCTCCTGAGCCTGGGGAACTGAGGGGCCGCTCACCCCATGCCCTGACCAGCTCTGCCTCCCCCTCTCCTCAGGGGCCCTTACCTCTTCTCAGCGCCTCTGTCTCTGAGCACTGCTGAGAATTGCCCTTATGTATGGGAGAAAGCTCCCAGCAGCTTCCCAGGAGTGCCATGGTCCCTCTAGGGCCTCAAGGTGATGCTCTCAAACTTACATTTCTCCTGTTTCTTCCTCCTTCTCTTGTTCCTGACTGGGCCACCTCCTTGCCGTCAGCTATGCCAGCTTTATTCTGTGGCAATGTAAGTCTCCTTTGTTCCTGAAGGGTCCAGTGTACCCTACTGAGGATCACAGGTCTGCCCTTGCCTGAGGCACAGCCCGTGTGAAAGATTTGATCTGTGGTGTGGTGGTTGAGGATGCAGCTAGCTGTGGACCCCTGGTGGCCAGAAAAGGCATGGAAAAGAGGAGAGAGAGAGAGAGAGAGAGAGAGAGAGAGAGAGAGAGAGAGAGAAAGAGAGAGAGAGTGTGTGAGAGAGAGAGAGAGAGGAGGAGGAGGAGGAGAGGAGAGGAGGGGAGGGGAGAAAGGAATGAGAGAGAGAGAGAGAGAGAGAGAGAGAGAGAGAAGGAGGACGAGGGAGAAAGGAGAGGAAGAGAGTGAGAAAGAGGCAGAGAGAGACAGGGGAGAGAGCAGAGAGAGGGAGGGAGGAGAGAGAGGAAGAAGAAAGAGATTGGTGTGTGTGTGTGTGTGTGTGTGTGTATGTGCGTGTGAACACACATTTTTATGTGCATGTGCACCTGTGCCACTGTGTACATGGAGGTCAAAGAACAATTTTTTGGTTCTTTCTTTCAACCTAAAATTTTTTTTGAGGTTTTTCATTTTGTTTGTTTGTTTGTTGTATTTTTTTTTCAAGACAGAGTTTTTCTATGTAGCTTTGGAGACTGTTCTGGAACCTGCTCTGTAGATCAGGCTGTCCTCGAACTCACAGAGATCCACCTGCCTCTGCCTCCCGAGTGCTGGGATTAAAGGTGTGGTCACCATCCTCTACCAAGATTTTATTTTTCTATTTTATGTGATAAGGGCTTGCCTGAATGTTTGTGTATTGTGTGTGTGCAGTGCCCATGGAGGCCAGAAGAGGGCATCAGATCTCCTGGTACTGGAGTTGCAGTTGGTTGTGAGCCACTGTGTGAGTGGGGGTTGGGAACTGAACCTGGGGCTGCTGGAAGATCAGCCAGTGGTCTTAACCACAGATCCATCTCTCCAGCCCTGTCATTCTATCTCTTTTGGGAGTTAGCTGACCCATGAGCTTCTGGGCAATTCTGCTGTCTTCACCTTCCCATATTACCTTAAGAGTCCTGGGGTTACGGGTGCTACCACTGCATCTGACCTTCTGCACAAGTTCCAGAGATGAAATTTAGGTCATCAGGATTGCACGGCAAGTGTTTTTATCCCCAGACCATCTCTCTTATTTTGGACAGACAGGCAACACCTTGGTCAGGTAGAGGGGACCAGGGTAAAGCTGAAACTATATTGATGAGAGAATGCACAGAAAAACCATCAATCTTGGGGCCTGGGGAGATGGATCAGTGGGAAAATCATTTGCCTTGGAAGCATGAGAAAGAGGGTGGAATGGTGCACACTTGTAACCTCAACGCTGGGAGACAGAGACAGGAGTATCTCTGGGGATTGTTGACCAGCCAGCATAGATAGCCTAACAGGCCAGTTCTAGACCAGTGAGTGAGAGACCTAGATAGAAAAACAAGGTTCAGCTAGTGATGGTGGCACACACCTTTAATCACAGCACTCAGGAAGTAGAGGCAGGAGGATCTCTGTGAGTTCAAGGCCAACCTGGTCTACAGAGTGAGATTCAGGACAGTCAAAGCTACACAGAGAAATCTGCCTTGAAAAACCTTGAAAGAAATAAAATAAAAATAGATTACTCCTGAGGAACAACACCCAAGGTTAACTTCTAGCTTCTTACACGCACACACACACACACGCACACACACACACACATACACGCATACACAGCAATACACACATAAACATATATACATGCACAGTCATGCATACATCATACACATGCACATTCATACGTACATACATATTTGTGTACACACACTCCACCCTTTTCTTAAACAGTCGGTTGGTGGTGGCACACACCTTTGATTCCGGCACTTGGGAGGCAGAGGCTGGTGAATCTCTGAGTTCGAGGCCAGCCTGGTCCACAGAGTGTTTTCCAGGACAGCTAGGGCTACACAGAGAAACCCTGTCTCAAAAGAACCCAACAAAACAAAACAATCCATCTATCTTTTTATTCTAGGTTATGGGTGGAGAAGGAGGTCAAGATCATTGCTCATCCCTGACTTTCTAGCAGTACCCCCAGCAGGGAGGATGGAGGAGAACATCCTCCCCCCACGCCTTTGTAAGTTCTGACTGTTACTGTGTCTTGCAGTCCCTGGTTTAGGTGGCTGGTGCTGTGCCAGCCACAGATGGTCCTCAGCAAACGTGATCCCTTTGTCACTACTGGGAGCCAGTCCTGCCCTGCTGCACACATCCCACACCCTCTGAAGGGATTCTCTCTCTCTCTCTTCCACAGTGGCCAATTCCCAATGCCGCTACTTGGCTGCTTCCCCTCTTTCCCTTGTTGGCAGTGAGGCAAGAAGGGAACACTGACTCCCCAAGAGTTGGCTGAGTTCTTACCATGTCCTCTGGTGTTGTGTGGCTGATGTGTGGTTGTGAGCACCGGTTCCAGCCTGCCCCAGGAGGGTGCCTGCCTGTCAACATCTGAGTGGTCTCAACCCCACTTCCCACCTGCTGCCAAGGTACCTAGGCCTCTTTCTGCTCTGGGTAGCATCTCCCAAGGATGCTGGCAGACATCGTGTTAGCCAGGGCTTCCTGATGCTGGTACTGTCACCACTCCAGCTTCTGGGCCAGCAAGGGGGAGGCAGTCCACCTGCTCTGGGGTGCCATCTTCCATGGCCTTGTCTGTTTCCCTAGTCTCCCACATGTCAACTGATTCGTCCTGGCTTAAAAAAAAGAGTGAGGTCCAGAAATTGAACTGGCTGTTGCTAAATGTAAATAGTGAATGCCCTTTCAACAGTGAACATTCAAGTAGGCAGTATAGTGGAGAAGAGCCATGTATTTATGCAGGTGGCTTTTGAAAAGAGGTAGTGTGGAGCGTTGTTCCCACCCAGCATGTGCCTCCGGCAAACCTCCTACCCTCAGCGAGTCTCAGACTCTGCTGTGACTCCCCCTGTGGCAAGGGAGACCTGAGACTGTGTGGGTGGTGCAGACACAGCTGGCCAGTCATCAGGAGATACCCAAGAGGTCCCCCGCCTGCTCTAGACATCCCCCTTGAACCCCAACTTCCTGGCCCAAGCTCCCCCTGTTCACCAGCAGTATACAGGAAAGGTACCCTCTACTCCCTCTCCCCTCCAGCCCAGAGGGTTTGCTTTCAGCCTAGGTCTTTCCCTTTACCCCCTCTCCCCCCACCTCCTTTGAGGAGCCTGTCTCACACTGAGCTCCTCAATTTGGAGCCTACACAGGTCAGTATCCCCAAGGATCAAAAGAGACAGCAAAAACAGACAGGGCTATCTGTCACCATCTTTATTTCTGGTTTCTAGTTTGACAGTCAATGAAAAAACATGTTCAGTGACAACCCTTGCCCCCATTCCCCACACATCACCTTAAGTGTAACAGGCATTTCTTCCATATATTATTAACTCTTTGCTAACCTATTTAATATTTTAAATATAAGGATAAAACAATAAGTTACTTTATGACTGAGGGCTGGTTGCTGCCTGCCGGTGGACAGGAGTGTGTGTGACTCTGGCCTTCCCTCCTGTCCCCAGCCTGAGTGAGACCTGGAGGCCCCAGCGAGGTAGCAGAATTGTGTACACAGTGATTATTGCCAGGGACCCCAGAGCCCACTGGGAACAAAGGCAGCGAACCATGCCCCCACCCCAATACTGACAGACTTATTTAAATAACATACAACCATAATAAATAAGATCAAGAAGAAATGTGTCCAAGTTGCTCTCTGCCTCAGTTGGCCTGGGTGAAGCAGGCCCCAGGCACAGGGGCGGGGTGACAGAGGAAGTTGCCAGGCTGAGCCCCCCGGCACTAGGCAGGCAGCCTGAGGTCAAAGCTAAACCAATCTCATCCATTCCCAGCCCTCCTCCCGGCCTCCCCAAGAAAGGTCTGCTTTGAGCAAGCGCGATGGCTCCACAGCTGCGACGCCCAGGGCCCGCGCCTGCGCTTTTCTCTCTTCAGTCATAATAGTCGCCGAGACGATAACGTTGTTTTGAGTAGGTAAGCAGATTTGTTATAAACTGGGCCACTTCAATTTTGGTGTCTGGAAGGTTGGAAACCTGAAAAACAGCAGAGAGGCCCATCCGTTAGCAGGATGCCAAGGACACCAGGGACTTTCCAGGGGCTGTGCCAAACAATGTTCCCAAAAGTCCCTGCCAGGTGGGTTCTGCTTTTGTCTCTGCTTTACAAATGTAGCTCAGGTAAAAGTTGGGAGCCCTTGAGCCCAGGACCTGTAAGTCCCTACATCCGGGACCCTGCTGCCACAGTGGACCCGCTCCTGGGTGGCCATACCCATGGGATGCTCAGCCAGGCTAGTAGGAGTGGGTGCCGAGGTGAAACAAGCCTTACCCCTGCTGAGGCCTTCCGGGTGCAGAGTCCATTCAGTATCCTCTGGGTCTTGTAGATGGGTTTGCAACTGGAGATGTTGGTCAGGGATTCCAGGGCTGCACAGAACTGTGGGAGAAGAGGGCAGGTGTTGGGCTGGCTCAGGTTACAGGAAAGCAGTTGGCTGGCCAGATGGGTATAGGGGGCAGGAGGAGCCTAGATTCTGAGGAGTGAGTGGGTAGCTCCTCAAGCGGTGGTCCTCAACTTATGGGTCATGACCCCTTTGGGGTCCCATATCAGATATCCTGCATATCAGATATTTACATTACGACTCATAACAGTAGCAAAGTTACAGTTATGGAATATCAACGAAAATAATGTTCTGGTTGGGGGTCACCACTACATGAGAAGCTGTATCAGAGGGTCGCAGCATCAGAAAGGCTGAGAACCACGGAGCTAGAGTGTGCTTTTACCATTGATTTCTGTGAGGCAGGATCTCACTCTGCAGCCCAGGCCAGCCTGGAACTTACTATATAGTAATATTCCTCATGGTAATCCTCCTGCCTCAACCTCTCAAATCCTGATAGTCCAGGCATGCCTTGCTCTGAATGTTGTTTGCAAAGCCCTAGCAGCATGAATAGGGCCTAGAGGAAAGGAACCCCAGGCCTCCGGCCACCACCACATCCCTGAAGCCCAGGCTCCTTACCCCGCCAAATTTCAGGTCCACGCTCCATACCATGCTGCCGTTGCATAGGGGAGCCTGAGGAAGGAAAGACACCATGAGCAGATGGTAGAAGAGTTATGGGCCTGCCCCGGCCAGACCAGGTCCACAAGTACCCCTAGTGTAGCATGGAGTCAGGCCTGACAATCTCCCAACACCCTGAACTCCAATGTCTACTTAACAGGAGGGGCTGGGGGCAGGGATTAGAGTCTTGGAGCTGAGAGAGGAACATTGAGTGGCTACTGGCAGGGACAATGGCTTTTTTGAGGCTTGCCACAGTCTAGGCAAGAGCAAGGGGGCTTATGGCGAAGGTCAGAGTGGGGTCAGGTAGAGGGATTGGAGAGGCTGCTGCTGACCTGGTCAAGTCAGACCTGAGGCAGTTGGAGTCCTACGCATCCCTAGTTTGTTCCCTGACTGGGGTGCTATGTTAGACACACACAAAGCTTCATACGATTCTTGCAAGGCCTGAGTCTAGACTCTGACATTAACTTCCTTGAACCTTGCCAAATGAAGCCACTGTGCCTGCCTGTAGAGGTACCAGCAGGGACAACACAGCATAACACCAGGCTTTGCAATCATCAATGGACAGACAGTGCAAGCAGAGACGGTGTAGGGAGGAGATTGATGTACAAGTCCTGTTCAACTGCTTGACATCATGACTGGGACATCATGACTGGAACATGGTGTAGGAAACCCCACTGGGAAATGTCCTGTCCTGCTTTTCCCTGTGTTGAGCTGGTAGGAGTGGGACCAGGTCTCTAGTGACCCTGCCAACTACTTCAAGGTCCATTTGTTAGCCATGGCCCCGCCATTTTAAGAAAGTCCTTCACTTTGGTTAAACAGGGAACGCTTCTGGAAGCCACAGTAATCAGCATTCCAGAGCTAAAGTCGCCATCCCCGACCCCACTCCCACCCTTCCTCCTGCAGACCCCTGACGATGACTGGCCATCCCAGAGTTTTAAGGATCCCCCGGCATTCTCTTTCGCTCACCGTTCTTTGATTACTCCTAGCAATCTCTGGATCCACATTCCAACCCTTCCCTGTCCCCATAACTGCCCCTAGACTGTGAGAGTCTGAGAATTGTCTGGTTTCCCAGCTAGAAACCTCTCTTCACCAGGTTTTCTTGGCATAAACCTGCTCAGTTGTAAAGGTCTTTCTTTTAGGGGACACTTCACTGGCCACAATGCTGCCCCCTCCCCAAGCCAGCTTCTCCTCTCCCTCACTTTTGAGCCTGGGGACTGGGGGCTTCTTCTGTCACACATACAGGGCCAGGCTCAGCCTGCTCCTGACATCTTCCAGGGAGGGGTGTGTGTGTTACTCACCCTCTGGTCTTGTGTGATGTTGATCAGCTCATCAATAAGCTCCCTGAGGGGCACGTCGGAAGGAGGCACTGGTCGTGGCACCGGGCCCGGGGCAGCGAGACCACCGAGGCAGGCGAGAGCCAGGACAGCTGTCAACCAGAGCGCCATGAAGCCCAGAGCCAACAAGAGAACCGAGGAGCAGAAGAAGCGTACGCTGACCTAAGCTGGTGGCTTGTGGCCTTAGCCTGTTGCAGCAGCTTTTATAGGCCCAAGAGGTGACGCCTCACCCCTGGTCGCTGCTTTGTTGGGCATTATCAAAAAACCACATCTTTACTCATCTTGATTTTCTTTTTGCTTTTTTGGAAAATCCAGTGCCGTCTAGAGTCTGATGTAGTGGATTGTTTGAGAACGGTCTGGGGCAGAGTTTCCAAGATCGTGGTAGCTTATTTCCCAGGTGGGCATTAGAAAGCTGACTTCCGTCCCTATAATTCCACCTGATGACTGCCCTAAGCGCCTGGGCAGCCAGTCCAATACTGACCCCTTTGGGTCATTTAGCACCTGGCAGCCTCTGGACACGTGGCAATATCAGTCTACTGTGAGAATGGGGAACATTTTCTTCTCTTTCTTTCCTTTCCTTCCTTCTTAATTTCAATGAGCTTATCTCATAAATCATCAAAGGCTACAGGATTCGAACAGGACTAAGAAAGTAAGGAAAACTCACTCCTGTCCACCCTGCGGCTCCTGAACTTCACAAGTAGGAGGGATTATAGAAGCTCAGAATGAGATGCAGTCAGTTCAGAAGCCCTGGCCTGCTTTTCTTTCTTTCTTTCTTTCTTTCTTTCTTTCTTTCTTTCTTTCTTTCTTTCTTTCTTTCTTTCTTCCTTCCTTCCTCCCTCCCTCCCTCCCTCCCTCCCTCCCTCCCTCCCTCCCTCCCTCTCTCTCTCTCTCTCTCTCTTTCTTTCTTTTCTTTCGAGACAGGGTTTCTCTGTAGCTTTGGAGTCTGTCCTGGAACTAGCTCTTTTAGACCAGGCTAGTCTCAAACTCACAGAGATCCGCCTGCCTCTGCCTCCCGAGTGCTGGGATTAAAGGTGTCTACCACCACCGTCCGGCTCCCCTGACCTTTCAACTGTAAAATTGTTGTGATGCTAACCCTGCCGACGGGCAATCTCTCTTGGACATTCTGCTGGGACACTAGAGCTCGCTTGGGTGGGCAGGCGGCTCAGACTCCTGTCCAAGTCAGAGAGTGTGAAAGAGCTGATATGGCAGAGACTGTGGCCCCCAAACTTGCCTCCCAGTCTCCGCAGAAGCAGGGCTGACCCTCCAGGGCCTCAGATTTCTCAGAATGTTCAGGATGATCAAAGAGCAGCAGCTCCTGGGTTGTCTCCTGCAGGCAGCCCTCAGAGGCAGGGGTGCCAGCACATGGCCTTTTCCCTACTCTTTCCTCATTCTCAACTACCCACCCTCTGCAGAGGCCGCAGCATTTGCTTATTGGGTAGTGATGTCAAGATGCACCTTCACCCACTTCCTCCCTTAGGCCAACAGCGGCCCCTTCATGCCCCTCTCTCCTTCCTTAGACTTTTCCCCCACCCATTTCTTCCCTTCAGCCAGACTCCATCTTCTCATAAGGGTCCTCAAGGGACTCTGGAGCCCTCACTCCTGCACCAGGCAGCCTTGCTCAGCTCTCTTCTCATTAGGAACAGCATTGGCAGCTCCGTGTCCACAGTGGAGGCTTCCCCGCCTATCTACAGACCTGGGAACACAACCTGCCTCTGCCCCTGGCGGTCGCACAGTTTTCGGGAGTACTTTGCCTAGACAAGTAACCCCTGTAGGGCCTCAGTTTCTCAATCTGGACACACCATAGGACTTGGAAGTGCTTTGCCTGGACTCGTGACCCCTATGGGGCTTCAGTTTCTTAATCTGGAGAGCAGGGTGGGTGGCAGATCCCTTGGAGGTCTCCTCGGTGGGGGAAGGCTAGGGGAAACACCTTAGGTGGTACATGAATGAGTCAACGCGTCCTTGCCTCTTAAGGCACGCAGAAGGTTTGCGTGGAGCAGCGGGAGGCGCCCCCGCGCGTGGGAGAATGGCGCGGCGATGGCCCGCAGAGATAGCAGCACGGCCTTATGTAACTGGAGATGGGGTCGATAAGAGGACGCGCGCGCCGCCTCCTCCGTGGTCTCCGGGAAGGTGCGGCCAAGAGCTGCCCCGCGGGGAAGCGACCACCACCACCTCTTCCCCCTTGCGAAGCAGAACCGGCCCGGCTGGACCAGGGTACCCAGTGCCCTTGTGCACCCTGGAACATCGAGCGCCTGTCCCTGCCACCACCACCAGGAGAGGGGGCACCGCCCCCAGGCCCGCCGCAGTGGAGGAGAGCTGAGAACTTTTCTTTTTTTTTTCTTCCCTCGAGGCAGGGTTTCTCTGTGTAGCCCTGACTGTCCTGAAACTCACTATGTAGACCAGGCTGGCCTCGAATCTGGAGATTCTCCTATCTCTGACTCCTAAACGCTGGGATTAAAAGCGTACACCACCACCGCCCGACACTTGTTTTATTTTTAAATTTTCATGTTCCAGTCAGTTTAAAGATATATGCTTGACTGCTTTCATAGCTGTAAGTTGGACACACTTGCCGAAACTCCAGACCAGCCAGTGCTGCAAAACTAGACATTGTCTCAAAAAACAGAAATCAAAAAACTCGCAGTGGTGGCCTAGGCTTTATCCCAGCCGCTTAGGAGACAGAGGCAGGCGGATCTCTGAGTTCGAGGTCAGCACGGTCTGCAGAAGAGACACGGGACAACCAGGGCCACACAAAGAAATCAATAAGCAAACAAACAAATAAAAAAGCTACGTGTCTGTAACTTCATTGCTGTTCTTGAGTGTGAACTTTGTAGACCATGATGTCAGACGGTTAGGTACGTTTTAGACCAAGAAGGCCTTGAAGTTGTGGCAATTCTGCCTCTGTCTCTGGAGGGATGGGATAAGGGCCCGGATTGGGCTTCATATCCAGCCGGGTTCAATTACCCATTTACACCACGAGAAACCAATTTACAGAGTGTGGCCTGTGTTTGGGGACACTCAGGCCCATGGGCTGCAGCTGGGCAGTTTGCGGCTTTCCAGAAGTAACTTGGTAGGGGTAGGTTCCGGCCTGCCCCTCTGCTTGCTTTGGTACCAGCTGGAGTTTCAGGACCACTCACTCTGAATCGCCCCAGGCTCTGGGTCTCTTTTGCACAGGGTAGGTGACAGATTGGGAGAATTGCGACTGTTGGTGCGTTTGTGGTGGTTGTTTTGTTAAGTACAACTGTTTATTTGCTTTTTATGGAAGTTTTACTTGCCAGGAATTTCAGAAAAGATGTGGGGCGTGTGGCTCTTGGTTCTCAACAGGGTCTCCCAGACTTTCTCCAGTGAACCTATTGGGCTTAGCCTTTAAGGGTGTCTGCACAGCACACGACACAGGAAGAGATTCCATCATCCTCAGAGCAAAAGGCCGGGTCCCTAAACCAGGGCTTCCACTTTCCCACTCCGCCCACAGTGTACCAGAGGGTCTGGCTCCCTGCACCCTGCTTGGAGAAGTGGGGTGCTACCTGTTCCTGAGCCGAGAACACCTCTTCTGCTGGTATCTGCTAAACTGTGGCAGTGGACCTCCAGATTTTGTAAGTAGTATAGAAATGTTGGGTGCTACAGGGTTTGTTGATGTCGTTACTTTGTGATTTTGGAGTCAAGGTTTCCTATGTAGACCTGGTTGGCTTCAAACTCAGTGCCATCCTCCTGCCTCTGCCCCAAGTGATGGGATTCTAAGTGTGGGGCACTAGGTAGTTTTCTCTATTTTTTTTTCAGTCATTTAAGCTAAATTCTCCTCCTCAGGCGTCTCCTATGGCCCTGAGTGGGAACCAACGGCTCTAACCTTCCAGGCCACCTGGGCACAGGGAGTTTGCTCTCTTCCCTCCCCCACCCTGTGCTCTACTAATCCTTCTTCCCAGTTTTTCCTCTTTCTCAAGGAGATACCTGTAGTAACTTTCTTTTAGGTTGTGTTTTCTAAACAGTTCATTTTAACTGATATACAAAAATCATAGAAGTTGAGCATATTTTAATGGAGGAGCCATGTAATGTACAGTACATGTGGACAACGTGGGATGCTTGAACCAAGTTGAATATTCATCTTGGTTTTGTCTTTTGATATCGTGTGTGTGTGTGTGTGTGTATGTGTGTGTGTATGTGTGTGTATATGTCTGTGTGTGTGTGTCTGTGTATGTATTTGTGTGTGTATATGTGTGTGTGTATGTCTGTGTATGTATGTGTGTGTGTATGTCTGTGTATGTATGTGAACACACAAGCAGCTTGACTATAGATTTATACCCCTATCACTTGCTATTATTTCTTTGAGACAGAGTCTCTCACTGAAACGGGAGCTTGTTTCAGCCAGTCTGGCTGGCTAGTAAACCTGGGGCTACAAGTATGCTTCACGATGCCAGCCTTTATGTGTGAATGTGGAGGATTCAAACCCAGGCCCTTAAGCTTGCAGGGCAAGCATTTAACCCACAGTGAGTCATCTCCCAAGCTCCTCCTGAGAGCTTTCTAATGAAAGGCACACAAGAGGTAAAGCTTTTGAGAACATGTGTATCTAAATATCTTTATTTTAATCTCAAATAAGTACACAGTTTAGCCAAGCATAAAATTTTGGATGGAAACAATTTCTTTCAGGATTTTAAAGGTTTGTCTGAGGCTGCCGAGCCCAAGTCCTTTTGAGCTTATGTCTTCCCTCAGCCTTTCTTTGGAAGGTGGATGGATTTCCTTAGTCTTCATGCTTCAATTTCTAGTGATGTGCTTTGGGGCGGCCGATTTTATCTGTTGTGATAGATATCCAAAGACCTCTGACCAAAACTAACCAAGCCCCCCTTCCTTCCTCTTTCTTTTGCCCTTCACAAGGCACATAGATTAGAACCATTATGTGTGTATATAAACACAAACACACATAAACACACACGCGCGTGCGCGCACACACACACACAAAATTAGAGCAGGGAGACTCTTTTCTTATTGGAACTGTTATGAATTTTCTTTGTTTTCTACTTCTTGGAGTCTGATCTTCAACTTGTTTTTCCATTGGACAATTTCCCTCTGCTGGATATTTCCATACTTTACTTTTTTTTTATTCCGAGAGTATTTTATTCTTTGTGGCTAGGGGGAGGTGTGGGACTACCATGTTCTTTTTTTCTTTGGTGAGTATCTTCTTGGCAATCCAAGAATTTGTGAATTGTTCGTTTCCTTCTCCATACTTTATTAACTAAGTCTTTACTTCCTCCACTATTGTGTGCTTGTTTACTAGTATTGGCACTGGAGCCAAGGGCCTTTCTCATGCCAGGGATGCACTCTGCCACCAAGCTGCACTCCAGTCCTCACGCTGGAGTACACACCCTTGGAGTGTAGGTAAGCAAGCATTCGTTACTGGTTCCAATTGCTTTTCCCCCAGTGTGTGTGTGGCTGTGCATGTGTGTGTGTGGTTTGCCTGTTTGTATAATGGTGTCTGAGTGCGCTTGAGCTTATAGTTGTGAGTGGAGGGGTGGAGGCCAGGGGTTGATGCCAGGAGTCTTCAAGCATTCTCCACCTTAGTTTTCTCAGGGTGGGCTTCCTTACTGAACCTGGGGCTGACTCCCTAGAATGACTTCCAGCTAGCCCCAGAGACAGTCCTGTTTCTGCCTCCCCAGTGCTTGATTACAGGCACAGAGGGCTGCGGTCAGTGTTTGATGCGGGTGCTGTGGGTCTGAACTCTAGTCCTTATGTTTGCATAGCAAGTACTTTACCAACTGAGCCATGCTCCAGCCCCTGGCCCAGTGTTAGGAATTATTGAAGGTTAGCTCCCCCCCCCTTTTTTTTTTTGGTTTGTTTGAGACAAAGTCTCACTGTGGAACCCTGGCTGGCCTTGAACTCAACAGAGAACCACCTGCCTTCTGATGCACTAAAATCAAAGATGTGTGCCACCACTTGAAGAGAGGTCCTGTGATGAAGATGATGACGATTTTGGATAAATTGAATGCTCTTTATTTAAAATTATTTTGATTTCCCAGCAGCAAGCCAGGTATAGGAGCCACACCTGTAACCTCAGCACTCAGATTTGAGAGAAGAACCATGAGTTTGAGGCTATCTTGTCCTGCCTATACCTTTATACTTTCCCCTCTGTCCCGAATCAGCTTCTTCAAGGTGTCTGGCTTGTTTCCGTGAAGTGGGTGTTCTGAGATCAAGACGCAGCCCTCTGTGTATCATTACCAGCATGGCACCACATTTTAGCCCCCTCAGCTGACAGAGCTAGGATGGATTAGGCACACTGAGCCACACCAACTGTACTTGTCTGCCTCTCCAGTGCACTTCCATTAAACCGTGGCAACATACATCTAAACCTTACCTTCTCCCTTTATTCATTCATCTTTGGCTTTATGAGACAGGGTTTATCTGTGTAGCCCTGGCTGTCCTGGAACTCAGAGATCCGTCTGCCTCTGCCACCCTGGGATTAAAGGCATGAGCCACGGTTGCCTGGCTAATACCGTCTCCCATTTTTATGTGCTGAACTCAGGATTGCTAAGCATGCACTGTGCAGCTGGAGCCCAGACCTCTCCATCTTCAGAAACAGAGCCTGCACTTTCCAGATCCCACCTTGCCCAGGCTCTGAGATCACTGTGACTTTGCTCTCTACAAACTTGACTGTTTTAGGTTACTCATGCACGCAGACCAGCGCGGTAGTTTTCCTCTTGCGACTGGCTTTGTGACTTGGCCTAATGTCCCCAAGGCTCATCCATGCTGCTATGTGCATCAGAAATTCCTTCCTTAGTAGGGCTAATATTTCACAATATGAAGACCTTGTGAGTGTGTGGTCTACTGCCTCTTGGCTGCTGTGCCAATCATAGATCTTTGAGAGTAATTTCAGTTGCTTTGGGTATATTCCAGAAATGGAACCAATGAACCCTATGCTAATAAAAAAATTGTATTTATGTGTCTCTCTGTGTATGCCACATGCCTGTGGGCTACAAGGGGGTGTCAGATCCCCTGGAGCTGGAGTTTACAAGTAGTTGTGAGGTGCCATGTAGGAGCTGGGAACTGAATTTAGGTCCTCTAGGAGAGCAGTACAGGTTCTTAACCATTGAGCCGTCTCTCTAGCCCCTAGAGCATAATTCTTAAGGATTTTTGCCAATAACTCCAGATCCAGAGGGTCTGACACCTCTGGCCTCTTTTAAGTGAACTGCACTCACGTGCACATACCCACACCCAAACATATGCACACACACATAATTGCAAATAAAATAGTGTTTAAATGGTTTAAAGGTTTTGCATTCCACTAATAATACATGGGGACCTACACTCTCTAAATTTCACCCACTGTGTGTGTGTGTGTGTGTGTGTGTGTGTGTGTGTGTGTGTGTGTGACAGAGAGAGAGAGAGACAGAGTTAGCAGTCATCCTAACAGCTCTGAAAGTGTTGCATTGCGGTTTTGCCTTCATATATGGATGTGCACTTTGCATACCTGGTTCCTATAGAGGTCAGAAGAAGGCATCAGGTCTCATGAAACTGGAGTTACAGACAGTTGTGAGCCTGCATGTGGGTGCTTGGAATCAAACCTGGGTCCTCTGGAAGGGTAGCCAGTGCTGCTAACCACTGAGCCATCTCTCCAGAGATTTGCACTTTTCTAGTATTTAAGGATGCTGAACAATCACTTGTGAGTTTATTGGCCTATTTGGTTTTGTTGTTGTTGTTGTTTTTATTTTTTGTTTTTTGAGACAGGATTTCTCTGTAGCTTTGGAGCCTGTCTTGAAACTAGCTCTTGTAGCCCAGACTGGCCTCAACTCACAGAGATCCACCTGCCTCTGCCTCCCAAGTGCTGGGATTAAAGGCGTGCGCCACCACCTGGCTATTTGCCTGTTTATCTAGACAGGGTCTCCTGTAGTCCAGCCTGCCCTTGAAGTTACTATGTATCCCAGGTTGGTCCTGAATTACTACTGATCCTGTTGTTCCTATCTTCCAAGTGTTGGTATTACAGGTGTGACGCACCATGCCTGCCTTTTACCCCCCGCCCCCACACTTCTTTTGACAAATATATATTCAAGTTCTTTGCCCATTTTGAAATTGGTTTTTAGGAATTGCCACATTGTGGAGGCTAGAGATGGCTAAGCAGTTAAGAACACTAGGTGTTCCTGCAGAGGACCCAGCATCCGTAAGGAGGATTGCAATGGTCTGTAAGTTTAGTGCCAGTAGATCCAGTGCCGCCTTCTGGTCTCCATGGGCACTGCATAGACATGGTGTACGGACATATAGAAAGGCAAGCACCCATACCCATAAAGTAAAACTTCATTTAAAAATTTGCTGCATTGTAAAAGTTCTCTATCTACTTGTGCTATCACCTCATATCATGTAGATGATTCACTGGTGTCTCTCTGTGCTACACAGTCCCTTTCTGCTCGACTGACCAAGTCCTGCACTGCACTGATGTGGTTCAGTATACCTGCATTGTCTTTGGCTACCATGCTTCTGGTGCATGCGTGTGTATTAGGTATTTGGCTTGCTAGCCTGTTTTCATAAGATACTGCTCTGGAGAAGAAAGGGTAATGGAATCTGTGAGATAAGAAAGCAGAAGTGGAGTGGTGGGGAAGGAAGGGGACCCTCCCCGGGATAAGGAACACAGGGGAGAGGATCGATTGAGGTGCAATGCCACATGCAAAGTCCTGGTGACACCTTTACCACTGGAGAGCCTATAACAATAACAAAAAGAGTGATTGATTTCTAGTTTCCTGGCTGCTATCAGTGTAATACTGACCTTGTAGAATGAACTCGGCTATATTCCTCTCTCCTTTCCTATTCTTCAGAAGCGGTTTAAAATGCTGAATTACTCTAAATGTCAGTCAGGCATCACTCAGGAAGACATCGGCCCTGGGCCCTTCTTTGTGTGACATGCTTAACTATTTTGAGGCAGAGTCTCATGTATTCCAGGCTGCCCTAGAGCTATGTAGCTAAGGCTGACTTTGAATTTCTTGTTTGTTTTTTGAGACAGGGTTTCTCCGTAGCTTAGGGTCTACCCTGGAACTCACTCTGTAGACCAGGCTGGCCTCAGACTCACAGAAATTCACCTGTCTCTGCCTCCTGAGTGCTGGGATTAAAGGTGTGTGCCACCACTGCTTGGCTCTGACTTTGAATTTTGATCTTACCTCCACCACCTGAGTACTTAGAATACAGGCATGCACACTGTCATGCCTGGTTTATTTATGGTGTTGAGGATGGAACCCAGGGCTCTATGAATGCTATGTAAGCATTCTACTGAGCGAGCTCCACCCCCAGCCTTTTAACTCCCAGCTTAACATCATTACACGTTAAAGGCGGTTCTATCAGCAGTGTTTGGCTTTCACATACATAGCTGAACACTGACTTAGGTTTTATAATTTTCTGACTTACTGATCGTGCAAAAGCACTATGAGTATGTGAAGTAGAAGCCGCCCTTTTTAGATTTTATTTTTACACACTTATTGTGTGTGCATGCACATGCAAGTGCCCATGTAGAGCTCAAAGGATGACACTGTGGAGTTGGTTCTCCCCATAGACCTTTACGTGGATCTCAGGGATCGAACTCAAGTTGTCAGGTTTGTCCTTT
This sequence comes from Myodes glareolus, assembly GCF_982192425.1. Classification (NCBI taxonomy): domain Eukaryota; kingdom Metazoa; phylum Chordata; class Mammalia; order Rodentia; family Cricetidae; genus Myodes; species Myodes glareolus. The sequence continues at coordinate 70,963,494 of NC_142034.1, read as the reverse complement.
GCCCACTGAGCCATCTCACTGGCCCTAGAAATGACTTCTAATCTCGATTCTGAAGTTTTCCTAAGCCCAGCCATGCTATAAACTACATTACAATGCTGGGCAGGGGCTCTGAGCCCACTCAGCTGCATGTCTAGATGTGGAAACATCTTTCACTGTGTTGCTGACCAGGACACCCGGTGGAGCAGGGGTAATTGTTGCCTCTCTGACTTCTATTTTCAGTTCACGATGCGCTTACTGAGCTGCAACTGCTGCCGGTTCAGGGCATTTACACATAAGCCAGTCTCAGAGCTGAGGCACACTTCCAAGATCCCTGGCTGCTGCTGTGAGAACAGAACTGAGCTGGGCTCAGTCAATATGGCAGCAAGGTGGTTCCTCAAGCCATCCAGGTTAGAGACGCTGATGCCTGGACCAGAGCGCTGCTGGCATTGATAGCAAGGCATGACCAGATCCTAGATTACTTTTTTGGTTTTGTTTTTCGAGATAGGGTTTCTCTGCGTAGCCTTGACTGTTCTGAAACTTACTCTATAGACCAGGCTGCCTTTGAACTCAAAGATCTGCTTGCCTCTGTCTCCCAAGGGATGGCATTAAAGGTGCCCGACTCTAGAGGACTTTTAAAAACATTTTAAAATTACTTTTTTTCAAAACTAACTTGTGAGAGTTGGTTTTCTCTTTCTCCTACATGGGGTCCGGGCCCCAGCAGCAGACACTTCCACCTGCTGAACCATTGTGGTGGTCCTCTGGATCCCTTCCAAAGTTGAGCTTTAAGCTGAGGGAATGGATGCGAACTGTGAGTTAAACTGAAGGTGCTGGAGTTGCGGGAGGAATTGGAAGGATGTATTGTCATCATTTGGAGTTTCTGGAGGAGAAGTAGCCTGGGTCGTTTTAAGTTTCAGATGTTCGTTAGATAGCCGAGTGTGTCTGGATGTCCAGCTGTCCGCAGGCTGCTGGGTGAGTCAGTTCAGAAGAGATCTGACTGCAGACAAACACTGAGGAGTATCAGCATATAGGCCACTCTAGCAGGGGTTCTGGGCCTGCCCCCATGGGAGGATCTGCCCTGTGCCTGCTGCTGCCCAGTTAGGCTGCTTGTTTGCAGCTTTTAACTGTGGCTGCAGCTCTGGTGGTCCACGCAGCCAACTCCCCCTCTTCAGCCAGCCTACTGATGTGCAATTTTACATCTCAGTCTCTGTGGGATCAAGCTCCCACTGCCCACTGTGGTAGCTGGTTTACCAGGTGGTCCCTACCCTGGCTGACTTTCACCTGAAACAGTTTCAGGATGGGCTGGGGGAACACAACCCAAGAGACTAATTCTAAAGTTAGGAGGCTTGATGAAATCAGGGGAGAAAGGAGTGCAGAAAGGAGTTGCAGACAGGTTGAAGCCAGTAATAGTTGGTCTAGGGAATAAATAGCAAAGGGATCGAATGTTGGGGGACAGCTGAGCTTACCTAGGGCTAGGCAGCCGGGGGACAATGGGCATGGAGGACAGACAGGCAACACAGCTAGGAGCTATGGCAGTGGAGCCACGGATTACAAGCTGTAAAGGGGGAAGTAAAGACATGAAGAAAAGAGGATGGGAAGATGGGAGAATCAATGGAACAAGTCTGCAGTAGGATCTAGGACTGCTGGGATCTCCGGGAACTTAACGGGAAGCTAAAATCTTCACTGAGCAGGGGGGCGGTGCTGTTTTGTCTCTTTTGTCAACTTTTTACAAACTGAAGTCACTGGCGCCTGGAAGAGAGAGGCTGTTGAGGACGTGCCTCCATCAGATTGGCTGATGGGCACTTTCTGGATAATGGATACGAGAGAGTCCAGCCCACGTGGGTCGCGCCGCCACTGGGCAGGCGGTCCTAGGTGGTGTAAGGCAGCAAACTGTGCAAGCCAGTAAGCAGCACTCTTCCAGTCTGTTTTAGTTCTCGCCTCAGGTTCGTGCCTCGAGCCCCTGCTCAGTTTCCCCTGATGATGGACAGTGACGTGGAAAGGCAAGCCAAAACCCCTTCCTTCCTAAGTTGGTTTTGGTTAGTGTTTAGCACAGCAGCAGAAGAGCAAGCTAAGACAGAGACTGGCACTGATAGTGCAGTATTTCTGTGACTGAACCGTGCCGTTTTAGAGAGGTCTGTGGTGGCACCTGGGACTCTGGGCTGGAAAAATCCATTGAGTGTGCAGAGCTTTAGTGGGCTAAGAGTTTGGAAAACGGAAATGTTAAGCAGTGCAGACAATGGAAGCAGACTACTGAGGCTGTTCGTGTGATACTGTGAATTAAGAATCTGTCGTTCCAGGCCAGCTGAGGCTGAAGAACTGGCTGTGATGATTAAGAAGCCAACATCATTGAACAAAATCTTCTGGGTTCAACTGTGATTCAAAGAGGGCCTCAAGTTGGCAGTCAAATTTGGTCATCTTGTTTTCTTTTTTTCATTTTATTTATTTATTGGTTTTTCAAGACAGGGTTTCCTTGTTTAACAATCCCAGCCGTCTTGGAACTAGCTCTTGTAGACCAGGCTGGCCTTGAACTCACAGGGATTCACCTGCCTTTGCCTCCCGAGTGCTGGGATTAAAGATGTGCGCCACCACCACCTGGCCTCCTTTTATTTTTTTGGTCTTTTTTGTTATTTCTTTGACCCCCCCTCCCCCCACCTCCTGAGCTGAGAACCAAACCCAGAGCCTTATGCTTGCTAGGCGAGCACTCTATCACTGAGCTAAATCCCCAACCCCTGTGGCCAAATTTGGTAAAGTGTAAGACTCTCATGTGGCATTGGTTTTGAAGGCATGAGGGATAACGTCGAGGCTTGGCACAACGCTGAAAAGTTAAAGCACCTGCAAAGAGGCCTGTGAAGGTAGCCTCACTTGCAGGTGGAGACTCCAGCTTGCTGGAGATACCAGGGCAGTGCAACTTTTAAAAAGTTGGACTGATTTATATTGTGATATTATTGTGAGATCGTAGGAATAAAAAAAAAGTTATAGCTTAATAGTGACAAGGTAGCTATTGTGCCTGTTGGTTCCCTCCCCGCAACACAAACCAATCATCAAGAGGGGCCTCGGTTGAGGAACTGCCTCCATCAGATTGGCCCATGGGCAAGTCTGTGAGAGGCGTTTTCTTGACTGATGATTGATGCATAAGAATCCAGCTCACTGTGGGTGGTGCCATCCCTGGCAGGGAAAGCAAACTGAACAAGTCATGGGCACACGCCGGTAAGCACTGTTTGTTCCTCTGTGGCCTCTGCCTCAGCTCCTGTCTTGAGTTCCTGTCCCAGCTTCTCGATGACAGGCTGTGACTCTCAACGGCAAGTCAAATAAACCCTTTCTTCTTCAAGTTGGTTGTCAGTGTTTTATCCCAACAATAAAAAGGAACTAGGACAGAGGGCCAAACTCTGCAAGACCAGACCGATGAACGAGGACTTCCATCAATGCACAGCTGCTACTGCCTATTCTGTGTGTTTACAAATATGAAATCATTTATCCTTTGGAACGACCCTACACTGCAAGCATTATTCCCACCCTTTCACAGGTGAGTGATAAGAGGCCAGGGACCACCTTCCCCAGGGCTCCTCAGTCAGCAAACGGTGGTGTTGAGATTTAAACCCAGGTACTCGGCTCCACTGTGATGCCTGTTTGTCACATGCGAGGGGAAGGGCAGCATTTAGTGAAAAATGGCTAAAAGCAGCGATGAGAAGGGCACCTACCTATCCCACTTCAAAGCTTGCTAGTCTGGGGGTTGAGTGAAAGCAGCTCTCAAAGAGGTTGAAAGGGAAGCGGTGTCCTGTGTGTGCCTACCAGATCTGAAACCGGGGCGGCTTTTCATTTCATACTTAGCTTGTACTGCCTTTTTTCTTTTAAGACAGGTTTTTTTTTTCTCTCTCTCTCTCTCCCAAGTCCTGGTTGTCCTGGAACTCATTCTGTAGACCAGGCTGGCCTTGAACTCAGAGACCTGCCTGCTTCTGCCTCCTTAGCACTGGGATTAAAGGTGGGCACCACCACATGCAGCCATTGCCTTTTCCTAATCACTGTAGACAGGGCTCCTATAGCTTACTGGTAGGTGCCACCTGGTTTGTGTTCTATTTATATGCTATTGTCTTTAAATTCCATCTTCATGACAAGAAAATATTTGTGCTACAGGTCTGTCCAGTGCTTCTGCCTCTGACTTCGCTAGAGTGGTAAGGGGGCAGGCTTACTTTCTGAACCCTCTTGTGTTCTTGGGATAGACATCCTGGTCAGCAATTAGTGTAGCATGCAACTAGAATCGGAGTGCTCTTCTGGACTTCAGGAAGTATATCTTTACTCTGAGAATGGCCTGCTGTTCTTTCCTCCTGAAGCCTTTGTGAGTGTTACAGAGCTGAGTGAATGAACCTTGTCATGAGATGCCTTGGAACAGAGAAGAACAGAGAAGACCCAGACAGCTAGAGGGGTGGCCCTGTTGTATGGCTCTCCTGGGCCTGGGTGAGGACTGGGACCCTGTTTTTTCATCCAGGCTTGACTGGTTTAAGTCACGTGCCATCAGGACCCATTCCTTCTGCAGGCTCTGTGGAATGAATGTTTCTTTGCCCTTTTTGGCTCCTAGCAGCTTTATCACTTGGCTTGGAACCCATTCTCATTTTCCAAGGGCACGGTTTCAGCCTGCATCCACACAAGGCTTTCTCTCCACATCCTACGTTCCCACCAACATCTTATTAGGATACTCAAAATCACACTGGAACCTTTCAGGGCAATCTCCCTAAGGTAGGATGTTTAGCAGTCATCATTTCTGCAAAGGCTCCTTTGCCATGCAAAGTAACTCAGTTCTGAGAATGATGATCTGAGTATCTTGGGGGCTGAGACCTTACAGCAGGCAGTCTATACACCTCAACTGCTTCTCCCCACGCCCCCCCCCCCTTTTGAGACAGGGTTTCAGCTGTCCTGGAATTTACTCTGTAGATCAGGCTGGTCTTGAACTCACAGAGACCTGCCTGCCTCTGCTTCCCGAGTGCTGAGATTAAACGTGTGCCACCATGCCTAGGTATAAACTTCTTAAATATCAGCCACAACCCCAGAATATGAGGATCACCAAAAATCTGACTTCAAAAGGATTTTGGACATGCAACAACCAAAGGTCCAGAATCTGATGTCTAATGAGCCCAGTGTATTTTCAGCAGTGCTTGCCCACACTGCAGCCCTGGCTGTGAACACATCATATACACTCTGTAGGTGTGGAGCCACAGCACACATCAGCAACAGGCGCTGCATACAGCACACTGGCTCTGACTCAAGACTACTGCAGGGTATGTATTAGCGTTCTTACATACTTGCACTTTGCTGCTGAATTATAGAAAACAAAGATGTTCATGCCATCATTCTTCAGTTGCTTCAAAGGTCTCCCACGATTCCCAGTGTTCTCTCTGCCTCCTGACTGAGATGGGAACACTCAGCTGTTCCTGCTGCCAAGCCTTTGCTCTGAAATCAGACTCTAATCCCCTGGAACCGTAAGCCCAATTCAATGTTTTCTGTTCTAAGTCGCCTTGGTCATGGTGTCTTATCACAGCATTAGAAAAGTAGCTAAGGAAGCAAACATCAAATTAATTTGCTTTGGCTGTGCTATCTTAGAATACTTGATTTTTAAAATTTTTGAGTTGTTGATTTGAGTTTCATAGAGAATGACTGATTAATCATTAAAGAATTTGGGGCCAGTGATGTAGCCCAGTTAACAGAGTGCTTGCCTAACACGCATGAAACCCTAGGTTCAATCCCCAGCATCACATAAACCAGGATCAGTGCATGCACATTATAATTTAAGCACTTGGAAGGCAGAGGATCAGAAGCTCGAGGCCATCCTTGGCTACACTAAGTTCAAGATCAGCCTGGATTGGAGGCCCTTTTTCACAGTAAATGAATTTTAGTTTGGAAGTGACAGAATTTCCAAAAATGTTAAGAATGGATCTAAACATTCCCCTGCATTTTATACCTGTATCTGTGAAAAGTATTTGTTTTCTGAGACAAGGTCTTGCTTTGAATATACAGCTGGCCTTGAATTCACAGAGACCTTCCTGCCTCTGCTAGGAGATCACACCTGGCTATGTGAAGCAACTTTAAAAATTGATTATAAAAATCAAACTACCAATCGACTATCAAAATGCTGAAGATGGCCGGGCAGTGGTGGCGCATGCCTTTAATCCTAACACTTGGGAGCAGAGGCAGGCAGATCTCTGAGTTCAAGGCCAACCTGGTCTACAGAGTGAGTGCCAGGACAGGCTCCAAAGCTACACAGAGAAATCCTGTCTCGAAATACAAAAGTTGAAGATGTTTTATGTCCTTCTGAAGTATCAAATATTCCATCAAGATTTAACTAACTCCATATGCAAAACAAACAAGTACATCCATGCCATTTGTATACAATATTTGCTTTCTTCTTTAATAAATGATAAAGCTGTACATACACACACACACACCAAAGAATTGTTTTAAACTAGTTTTCCTTATCTATTTTCAGTTGCATTTTATTTATGCATCTGTTTTATATACTTGAAGGAAAAGGTTGTGTGGAAGAAATGGCCCTGTTCTAGAGATCTGAGGCCTGAGCAGCTCAGTGACAGAACTGGACCGCTGCAAGCACGGGATTTTGATGTACCCTGTCTACAGAGAATATCCACAGAAGGCTTCAGCTGGAAATTCCATGGAAATGTGTACTCGACTTCAGCAGGATCGGCCTCTGGAGTGAAAATGAGGTTTGCCCTTGACTGTTCATGGGGAGCAGGCCCCAGCTGTGGGCAAGCCTAGCTTCCTACCCACATGGGAACCTGCTGTGAAGAGCAGTTGGGATTAATGGCCAGGTCAAGTGGATACACATGACAGACAGAAGAGTGGCAGGCCTCGGCATGAAGGTCAGGAGTGAGGAGTTCCCTCTGGCAACTGCATGGAGGGAACTGGGTATTTATTCTATCAGATGATCACCTCTGCTTCTGTCACAGAGCCAGCCTCCACTCAATGACTATAGTTTTAGTTGGGGAGACATAGGCAGACAGTTTATATACATGGATTCATGTTAAAGCCGAGTCAATCATTATTTCTCATTCAAAGCTTCAGAGAAAATACTAACGTTTTTAAATGCCTACCCCATAAATCTCCAAAACAACAACCCCCCGCCAAGTCACCCCTGCTCTGAGAAGTGTCATTCATTTGGATGACCTTCAATTGGCAGGAGAAGAAAGGCTGAGCAGAACGGGGAGGTTGCTAGGCCTGCAGGGACTGTGTTCAAGCATCAGTTCAGTCTTCAGTAGAAACAACCTCAACCCCCTCATGAGATTTACTTCCCTACCAAAACACGTTAGTGAACGTAAGAGACCAGGGAGTTAATGTTGCATGTCACAATCTCCGAGCACTGGTCCATGTTCTTCCTCACCCTGTAGAATTTCTCCACGTACTCAGATCGCCCTAAGAGCTCCACAAAATCTTCATCATGAGTGATTACCAGAAGCTGGAAGTTACGCTGCTGCGAGCGACTTTTTATGATCCTGAAACAATACATTGAGAACACCATTTTTACATTTGGAAAAACCACTGGAAATCTCGTCAGATAAAAAGAGCAGTTGTGTGCCAACCAAGCTTTTCCTGTGCCACATGTGACAGGGCCTTTGGCTGCCCTGCAGGAAATGGGGGAGGGCTGGGGCCTTCAACGTAGCCAGGTAGGAGCCTATCTCCTTCCCACACAGTGGGATGCAGGGATGCACAGCTTCATTACCCACCCATCTGGCCAAGAACCAGGCTAAGAATTTGGACAGTTCCCCAAGATCCTAAGTTGCTAATCACGCAGGAGAAAGTCTTCTAGGAAAAGCTAAACTATTCACAGCCAGAAGAGTTCAGTTCGCTCCTCCGCCTAGACTCTCCTCAGCTGCTGCTAGACTTCTCTGAAAGTCTAAAAGTAATTCAGGCAGACAACATGTAGGGGAATAACACTGCCTTCTGAAGAGCTGGGTCTACTCAGAATTCTGCCACCACCAGTCACTAGATGCATCAGTGCTGTGACACAGAGGGCCTGAGTGGGTGTACTGGGGACATTTTTGCTCATCAGCAGCTGAGGTATCAGCTCTGAGTGAGATGCAACAAGAGTTTTAATTCACACTTGCTTATCACCTGCCTGGGGCTGGATGCACTTCATGTTTTGATACCACAACCCCCTCCTTCCTTGCTGGTCCCCCAGAACTATGAAGAGCTGGCTGGAGGAGATACCTGTGCTGTCAGAGTTCTTCTGGGGTCGCTCTGACGTCAGGGAATGGAGCACACAATGACTACAATTTAGCCTCTGCCATCATCTACTTACTTCCCAGTATGCTGCTTCCATAAAGTCTCATCCTCCACAGTGACCATGTGACACAGTCCTAGCTCCACTACCACCAGTTCTAAGTGTCTGGTCAGGGCACATATGGACTCCTGTGCTTGCCATGGGGGCATTCACAGGAAACCTAGAGGAAGCCCAGAACTGCTCACCCTTACCTGCCCTATGAACACCCGGGGAGAGGTAGAACATGACTGTCTCAATACTCTCAATCCTTTTATTTACACGCATTGGTGTTTTGTTTGCATGTATGTGAGGGTGTCAGATCCCCTGGAACTGGAGTTAAGAGACAGCTGTGAGCTGTCATGTGGGTGCTGGGAATTGAACCCTGGTCCTCTGGAAGAACAGCCAGTGTTCTCATCCCGAGCCATCTCTCTGAAGACGTTACTTCCTTTTCAAGAATACCTGGAGAATTACTATTAAAAGGCAAAGTGCAAAGCCTGGTCTCAACTGGATTCTTTTTATTTTTTAATGGAATCTCACTGACTGGCCTGGAATTCACAATGTGACAAGGTTGGCCCTGAACTCACAGAGACCCGCCTGCCTCTGCCTTCAAGTGCTGAAATTAAAGGTATGTGTCACTACACCCAGCTCTACTATTGGTATTTAGAAAAAAATTGCAATTTGCCCTGAACTTGAAATACTTACTCAACCAAAGCATGTGCAAGAGATTCAATGTTCTCTCGGTCAAGATTTGTCGTCGGCTCATCCAAGGCAAGGATGCCACAGTTTAGACAGAAGGTTTCAGCCAGGGCCAAGCGAATAATGAGAGAGGCTAGCACCTGGAGAAAAGATGCACAGCAGACTTCTTTAGAGGAGGATGGTGAAATGAACTGAGTAGGGTGGCTGCACCTTTGTTCCCAGCAATCAAGAGGCAAAAGCAGGCTGAGTTTTAGGCCAACCCAAGCTACACAGGAAGACTGTCGCCAAAAACAAGAGGGTAGTAGAAGGTGGGAAAGGCCAGAGGTCACTGATGTTATGGATAGTTCAGTGGAGACCACTGCTTTTCTGAAAGGTGGGCCATCAACTACATTCTCTCAGCCTATCATCTGCACTGACATAAAACACCGAGGAAGCCCTGTCAGCATTCCAGGGCTATTAAAACTGACATCACAGGCTAAGGGGCGATGTATTACAATTTATCAACACAAGTCTAAGATTCACCCGGAACTCACTATGTAGACCAGGTTGGCACCAAACTCTGAGCGACCTGCCTGCCTCTGCCTTCTGAGCACTGGGACTAAAAGGTGTGTGTCATCACACTTAACCTTAAGACTTTCTGATCTGGCCCTTATAGCTTCTCGGTGATGAAACTTGTTGGAAAACATTACATTTTCCTGAGCCTCACAGGAACTCTGACTACATGTTCTCTGGCTCAAAAGAGAAACCAGGCAGTGTGTTCTACATCACACTGAAGAGTATGTTTTTGTAACTGTGACAATGAGAAAAAGTTAACAGAGCACAGCTCTATTTGTACTTACCTCTAGGAGGCCACTGAGTCCATTCATGGACTAAAAATCAAACATTCAAACCCTCAGGCTTGGTCCTAGTCCTCTCAGGGCTGCGTCCTAGGGACACAGCAGCTACTCAAGACTGTCCTGGGAGGGCAGAACGCTTTTGCGTGAGTGCTACTCTCAGTGCCTGCTGAAGTCCTGGGCTTCTGAGCGCAGGCCAGTACACACCTTCCTTCTGATGTCCAGGGCAGGCCAGCAGATTGCAGAAGCCGGGTGCCCCTTTGGGGGACAGACATTTCCTTCCTGCCTTTGAACCCTACTCCTGCCAGTCTAGCAGCACCCACTTACATGCAGGCTGCTGGTTGGCCCACAACCACCAAACCATTCATCTGACACCTCTCCACTAGGAAGAAAGTACTGCCAGTTTTCACAATCTAAGAGCAGCTACAGGAAACTGTCTTTTTGCTCAGAGACCATGTTTCAAACTCACTTATAATGAATATTACACATCGCCAAACAAGCAAGCAGGGATACTGTTTATAGATCACAAACTAGTCATTTCTTCAGACTATGACTGTGATAGTAATCTGCATTGTTTGAAATTGGTGTTAGATGTCTGGGCTAGCAATAACTGGGATAACTGTGTGACTAATGTGACATCCTTTCCTAAGCCTGTGAAATTTTATGAAAAATCTGCTTTACTATGAAGGCTCAGAATCTGCACTCTTGTGTATGGTTAACAAAATCAACACTCAGGACCTCCTGGTGCTCTGGGATGCAGGTCTCACGTTCCAGCCTTATTGAAACATTTCTCATTTGATTTCCCCAGTGCCCCAAACCTACCTATCGTCCTCCTCCAGGAGCCTCATGTAGGGCCACTGGCCTCATCTAGCCATTGGTCTGGAGTCCAGCACAAAGGCTACGTGAGGTGCTGGTGATGGGGGGGGGTGGTCAGTCCTGTGCAGAGGCTATCAGAATCACTCATTTGGTTCAACTCAGGCTCTAGTTTGCTAGCGTTCTTTGTTCATTTGAGATAGGGTCTTGTGTAGCTCAGGCTAACCTCAAACTCAGTCTATAGCCAAGGATAACTTTGAACTTCTGATTCTCTTGCGTCCACCTCCCTAGTGCTGGGATGATAGGCATGTTTTGGTAGTGGTGAGGGGCAAGCACTCTACCAACTGAGCCACATCCCTCCCCCTGCTAGTATTTATGACTGGCAGTATATTTACTATTAATTTTGAGATGTTCTTGCCCATTTTGATATCAGAATGCATCTTTGGGGACCCATGAAGCAACGTCCTTTCTCTGAGAAGGAGTGCTCTTGAAGTGAAATGGGTTTGAGTAACTTTGACCCTTTCTCTTGTCTTCAGAGCGTTACAGGGCATATTAGCCAGGAGCAGGATGGGGCCATGATTTAGCTGTGTCTGTCTAATTCACAAGGTGACAAGGAGGTGTAAGGAGCTTCTTCTTCACTTACGGGAGTCTGAACCTTCCACCACATCGGGCCCACCTTCAGCTCCTCAAGCTGGTTCTGCGGGTTGCTGAGATACCTGCCTTCTGTCCAGCACTACACCGTCCCCGCATGTCCAAGGCTGTGTCCCCCTTCAGCATCACCACTCGGTAGTTGTAATTCCGCCTTTTGTCAGAAGCAGATACGTTTTCATCAGCATCTGATCGAATTTCTATGTATTCAATATCTGATACAGAAAGCAGAGTATTTTAGAGAACCCACACTGCACCTCTGTCACTTATATACATCGTTCACAAAGTCTGGGGACAACAGTGAGTTTGATGCTTTGAACGCATTGGCTGCCTTGCATGCAATCTGGCCAGGAGGACTTAGTAGCCACGTGGTCTACCAAGATACAGCCTGGATGGCCCGCCCCAGCCTGGGCCCAGCTCCTCTTCTAAGTTTCCCTTAGGTACTTTTCTTATCACATCTGGGCCTATCCCTATCTGCGCTTTCACAGAAACCATTATGTCATCAGCCCGTGTGTCTGCTACAGACAATGTGAGTCCTACAGGCTCTGGGACAGAAACTCTGCGTTTTCTTTTTGTTAGAAGATATTGCAAAGATAAGAATTCTTAGAAAAATCTTAAAAGAAATGCTCAGGAAGGGGTTTGAGAAGGTAATGCTGGCATTGTAAGGTCATACAAGAGAAGCTGTGGACAGAGCTTTGGAACAAGCATTTGGGACACACCATACTAATTACCTTGTCCACGGTAAGTACTCCGCCAAAGATCACGAATAATCTTGTTGATTTCTTCCATTTTCATACTGTGAAATTTCATTATTGCTCTGGAAAAGGAAGTCACTTTTACTTGGTACAATATGTACTATTTATAGGAAAGACATGATAGTGATGCAATAGTTTATGCTAAATTGTATAAATATGTAATATAGTAATAATAATAAAACATCATTGCCCCAGAACTTTCAATTATAAAAGCTGAATATGAAGAGAAGTGCTGCTGTCCTGGTGCTAGACTGCTAGGCACATGCCAGGCCCAAGTCCTCACATGGCTCCGTCTTTACTGTGGGATCCAAGGACTTCTTTAAGTGCTCAGAAACTGCAGAGTTGAGCGTGGCAGCCACACCTTTAATCCCAGCACTCAGGAGGCAGAGGCAGGCAGATATCCATAAATTTGAGGTCAACTTGATCTACACACCAAGTTCCCCAAAGCTACACAGTGAGACCCTATCTCAAAAACAAACAAACCCGAAAAAACTTTCAGAAAAGAAGTCTCTAACAGGCTTCTTTCTTAGGCCCTAAGAGCACACTGGAGACGCAGCCTCCCTGGCACCTGCGGGAGGCTGCTGTGAAGAAGACCCATGATGTCCTAAAGCTGAGGGCGCAGCTAAGCCAGGTGCCCTTGTTACACAGGAGAAGCAAGTCTCTAAAATTGTTGTCTGGCCCTGTTAGAATTTTTTTAATTTTTATTTTTTGGAGACAGGGTCTCCACATAGCCCTGGACTGTTCTGTAGACCAGGCTGGCCTTGGAGTCAGAGATCCACCTGCCTCTGCCTCCTGAGTGCTGGGACTTAAGGTATGTGCCACCATTACCCAACGCATTCTAGAACTGTTCAAAAGCCAGTCCCTTATGTTCTTTTATTCCTCAGATCGGTGAGAACTTTATCTACCCAAAGGCAGCGTTGGCTCAAAAGGATAACTTACTTAGAAGCCTGACCCTTTATTCCGTCACAAGTCCTAGCCTAGCATGCTGACCTCCACAGGCATGCCCTTACTCCCAATTCTCTTGTAAAGCAGCAGTCTCTAGACAGTGAATGACTGAATGACATGTTTGTGAAAGCCAGAGCTGCCTGTTAAAGTTGAACGCCATGCCTGCCCCAGCTACCTCAGATGCGGAGGCAGGAGCATCAGCACAAGTCACTGCCACGGTAAGAAGGCCAGCTTCACGGCTGTCACCATGCAAGGATGTGAGCGGACTCCCTTCCACTTGCAGGCCTCTTATCTGATATATACAAAAAAAGAAACTAAACGTAATGCCACTACCTCTGTACAATCATTTTGTGATCTTCTGATCATCAGCTACAGAGAAAGAAATGACTCAACATAAATACGTCTAAATATCAGATGGAGAGCTGCTGAAGTAGTGAAGTCGGGAAAAACACTCTGCTTCACCAAGTCTCCATTTTCTAATTCATGCTCACCTCAGCCTAACATTTTATGCTTTTTTCATAAAGAGTAGAAAAACCAGCTATCATTTTCTTCAAAAAGGAAAACCACAACAAAAAACTACCTCACAGAATGTTCTGGGGACCAATCATGTGAAGACTACCTTTATACATGTGAAAACATAGCCTTATACACTATGATTCTAATTTTATAAAAGACTTCTTAAAAATGTTATTTTTTCAAATTGATAGCTAACATAAAAAGCACGTGACTGGAGAATATACACCAGGTGGGGAGGACTGTGCAGTCTCTGCTGAGACCCAGAGTGGGGGGAGAGAGCTCCAGTCCAGAACACCAGTCCGCTCAGGGTGCCACAGAGAGCTGACTCTGGCTACTATGGGCTGGCCCAGCAGCTAAGATCTGTCCCTCTGGGAGTTACAGCACATCAGGCAACCTCTGGGGATGACAAAGGTGATGTAGTAGCCCACCTGAGGGAGTAGCACCGACATGAGTGGTTACCAATGAGTGTCACCTTCTGAAAGACAACTCACGCGCAAAGTCACACGTTATCTCTCCAACCCCCAGTTACTATGCAACAGATCCTATGGAAATTTGCCCAGGAAACAGAAAGTGACTAGGATACTTCGGTTAGGATAGTTTTTTAAGGCTGTGAGCAGACAAGACGGTTTTCTGAGTATTATCAAATCCTCAAGGTGTACCCACCCTCTGGGTATACAAAGTATTATGAAGCACGGAGAGATTGAACAGAGGGCAAAAACTTTTGGGCCTGTTTTGCCTATCATGACAGAAATCAGCATCCTAAATAAAACTGAGTTTAGTTTAAGGGCACTGAACAGAACACATAAACTGCTGGGTATAGAACTCAGGTTTAAGCACATCTTAGGCAAGCAAACCATCTCAGGTTACTACTGACTGGTATTTGTCCCTAGAAAGCAAGAAGAGCACAACAGGAATAAAGTTGTCCAAGGTAACTTACTGCATACCAGACTAAAGAAAAACAGACGAGTGGGGGGGCGGCTCGTGGTGCAAGCCTTTAATCCCAGCAGGTGGATCTGTTAGTCTGAGGCCTGCCTGGTCTACAAGATGAGTTCCAGGACAGTCAAGGGTTATGTAGAGAAATCCTGCCTTGAAAAATCTAAAACAGAGTAACCCTGTCTCAAAAAAACAAAACAAAACAAAACAAAACAAAAACAAGTCGGGCAGTGGTGGTGCACGCCTTTAATCCCAGCACTCGGGAGGCAGAGGCAGGCGGATCTCTGTGAGTTCAAGACCAACCTGGTCTACAAGAGCTAATTCCAGGACAGGCTCCAAAGCTATAGAGAAACCCTGTCGGAAAGGGGAAAAAAAAAAAAAAGAGACCCTGCATCAAAGCAAGGTCTTACACACTAAGTGACCTATGCATGAGTACTGTGACACATGTGTTTCTGTCTGTCTCTCTCACACACACCTGCTATTCAGGAAGACCACTGGAGAATATCCAGGAGAGAAGTATTTTTGTAGTCTCTGGACTGAGAAGTTCTAAAAAAGGCACAGAACTATGAAGATATGCTATGAAGACAGTGGACGGACATGTGATGAACCAGATACTAAAATGATAGACAAGTGTCAATTTTAACCAGGGCATTTCCATGATGATGGTTATGTTCATACACTACAAGTGGAAACACATGCTTTATAAGTGCTTTCGGGAGCCAATCTGGCATTAACAAGTTAAAGATGATCATACCCTCTGACCTAGAAGCTTCATTTCTAAGAAGTTATCTTTCTGGTCTATCTGCATAAGCATACAAAGACATACATACAGCACCATCAGTGGTGACCAAATCTTAAAGCTTCCTAATGTCAAAGGTTGAAATAGGTAAAATATTTTATGAATTATATAGACATTAAAAGTAATAAAGCACACGCCTCTATTGACACAAAAGAATCACAATTACGTTTTAAAAAAAAAAAGAAGAAGAAGAAGAGAGTGAGCCAGGCAGTGGTGGTGCACCCCTCTAATCCCAGTACTTTGGAGGCAGAGGCAGCTCCAGGACAGAGGTTAGTGATGCAGGAGCACCTTGTTGAGTATTGGGCAATATCACCAGGTGAATCTTGGCCTGTCCTGACGCGTGTTCTGTGACTTGTAGATGTGAAGTATGGAGAAGTACAAATTGCCTGTAACACATGTGTACCAACAATATGGACTGAAAGGGAGGAACAATCATGTCTACTTGGGAAAGACTTAAAGGAACATTTCAAGGAGGAGAAACAACACAAGAAAACTTGGTGTTAAGAGAACAAAAAGTGTTCAGCTTCGTGAGGGGCACTGTGGGATCAAATAGGGAAGGCAAGGATGGCAGTCTTTCCTATTATGACAACAGGAACCACTTATTAACCTAGCAGAGAAACAATGGGGCATGCAGGGGTGAGACTGATATGAGAGAGTAAAGTGGGGACGGCCCCACAGTAGCAGGTGAGTGACAGGCTCAAGTTGATGGAAGTGAAGCCACTTTGAAGCAGTCAGTGCAAACTGAAGCTGTCAATAGCCCGAAACACACCACTCTCTCCAGCACTTGTTCCAGGTACTCAATACTAGGTATAAAGAAGGACCCAGAGGAACCGGGGATGTGGCTTCATGGAAGAACACTTGCTTACCATGCACAAAACCCTGGGTTTGATTGCCAGCACTGCATAAAGCCATGGTTGTACTGTGTGTCTGTAATCCTGGCATAGGGGGTGTGGTGGAAATAGGAGAATCAGTTCAAGACCAGCCTTGGCCATACAGCAAGTTGAAGGCCAGCCAGGGTTACAGCATACATGAAACTCTATCCCTAAAACAAATAAAAGGATGACCCTAAAAATCCATGATTTCTCCTAAGGCAACAATTTAAATGTCACAGGCTTCGGACAGTTGAGGACAGTGGTTGTCTGGCAAAGATATAGTCCTGCTGTGGCCTAGAGTGCTGTCTATCAGCTAAATTCACAATAACGCATGTGAATCAGCATGCTTTATCTTGTAAAAATTGGTTCTCAAAAGACAGTAAGAAATGCTAAGATCTACGAAAACAACAATTTATAAACTTAGTCTTATAATTATTCATTAACAGCTTGAAAAGAATTCCTTAACAATTTCTCCAGTACTCAATTGCATTTTGTGACGATGAATGGTAATTCTGGTGGTCCTGAGACTTAGAATGTGATCTTCCAAATTACAAATGTTCCAATTTGAAAGGCAGTGTCATGTGGCCATAAAGCCAAGTCTTGTGCTAAAGAAGCTACTGTGGCAGGAGGCATATCTTAAACACCGTTCACACTGAAAAATTTACAGCACCAACTGTAAATGGATGCACACTACAGTCTGGATGGCAGTGCCATCAACACAGGCTCACTGCCAGCTCCAGTGGAGAAAGCAGATGGTGGATGCAGCTGTGCCTGGATGGGCGCTGTTGGGATGTAAGAAATCTCTGTACTTTCTTTCTGCTCAATTTTGTTACAGACCTAAAACTGCTCCAAAAAATAATTAAAGGAGAAAACAAACCAACCCCAGATGTGTCAATGTAGCATGTGGAGCTGTTCTTGCACACACCCTCTACTTCTTCACAAAGGTGGTCTTTAGGTGCCAGGGCTGCCACTGCAGCACCTCTGCTCCAGAGCTTCTACCCCAGCAGGGAACAGCCAGACAACTGCCTCCCACACTTGCTCCTTCAACAAGAGGCTTCTGAGAGCCCGAGTTACCCTCTTCACAAGCACACAGCTTCCAGCCTAATGCCACAAAAGTGGAGCAGCACACCAGGTCTCCTGCTGCTGCTTTAAAGGCTACTTTCCACCTCAGCAACTGACCAATAGCACAGAATCAAATACTTAAGATGCAGCCATGAAAAACCAGGTGCCTAAGAGGTTAGAGCAGCATCATCTAAGAGGCCTAAGTTTCTCCTCCCTCAAGGCCTATTCAGTTCTTGCTTCCTTCCCTCCTCAAACCATCTACAAGATTCAAGCAGAGAAGACAAGCAATCAATGCAAAATCTGGATTACTGCTCAAAATAGCAAGTATACAAACAAAGGCAAGCCCTGACCCAGATTTCCCCATACCTCAAGCTGTCTCTCTGACTAATAACTAGAAAGACCAATACATATGGACTTTTTTGTAATTATTATTCTAATCTGGAAGCATAAAAACTAAGTTAATGAAAACTGAGCTTGAAAAAAAAAAAGCAGTAAAGATACTTTCAAAGGCATTTTCCAAAATACACTATTCTCATCTTTGCATTTAAAACTGTGCTAAACTTGATATATAGGTTGCCAAAAACTGGCTAGGCTTTATTAGCCTTAAAAATACTTTTTATGTTTAATTATGTGTATATGTTTGTGTGAGCATATGTACATGAATGTAGGTGCCCAAGGAGCCCAGATGCATAGGATCCCCTGGAGCTGGAGTTACAGGCAGTTTGTTCTAAGTCTCCTGATATGGGTGCAGGGAACTGAACTCAGTTCTGCAGGAGCAAAACATGCTCTTAACTGCTGAACTGTCTCTCCAGCCTCCATGATTAGCTTTTAAAATGCCGACTAATATTCCTACTGCTCCAGAACTCCATACCAGGAGAACTTCCTGCCTCCTTACATTTGGGCAGCAGAAGTCCTCCTGCCCAACAGAAACAATGTTGTGAGTACCATGTTCCAAATGAACATTAGGCTTTCTTCTTGCTGAACTCAAAATTCTTAATTTGGCAAATTTAAGTGACTTTTTTCCAAGTTAAAACAATTATGACTTTATTAAACTCATTTTCTTTAGCCAGCCTCCTAAATCAGCTCTTAACATTCGGCAATGGTTCAACCATTATCACAAGATGACCAAAACAACGACCCTGCAGTAGATGTGAAATGCCATTGGTTATCTTTGGGTTTGTAATCAATCCCTTGCAGGATTCTACTGTATGAAAGCATAATACACTGTGGTCAGCGCAGGATGAGTCCTGAATAAAATTCTCAACCAGAACTCCCTTTGAAGGCCCAGACCCATGCTCTCTACAGCCTGGCAGACAGCTGGCTGCCTCACATACAAAGCTATGGGAGTTGTATGCTTCATGAGTCTTAGAAGCAATATGATATAACACACAATGTTTCACATTTGGGAAACAGAATACCAAACAGCATTTTGGGCAAGTGACTTATCTCAGTTTCATTTAAACTGTGGTGCTGTGGCTGGATGGTGGTGGCACATGCCTTCAATTCCAGGTCTTGGCAGGCAGATCTCTACGAGTTCGAGACCAGCCTGTTCTACAAGAGCTAGTTCCAGGACAGGCTCCAAAGCTGAGAAACCCTGTCTTGAAAAATGAAAAAACAAAAAACCAAACTGTGGTGCTGTGTGTGGGGCCGCACATCCTAAGCCATGCATGTTTCCTTCTAATGACCAGTGTTTCTGCCAAAGCCTCTGCTTACTGCTGCTTCAGATGATTACTAATAACAGATGCTAATCAGCTCTTCTCGAAAATGCACTGCTAGTTTCCTGTGTTACCTTAAATAGACCACTGTGCAACAATGACACAGACAGCATTCTTGATCCTAAGAGGCCAAACAATGAGGGAAATTTTAGACCCCCTCTTTTTTTGGCAGGGGGAGAAAGCAAACTTAGGAATCATAACATAAATCTTGAGATCTCAAATTTGCAGGACAAACCCCTAGACTCCATTTGGAGGAAATTTTACTACTACTTTTCGTATTTAGAAGACTACATCTGATGAGTAGATAAAAGACCTTACTGAACAGTCTGGCTTTGCTTCTGAAGCAGCTAAATTTACAGAAGGAAAGCACCCCTACCTCTCCTCACCTCCGCCCACTCCTGGCTGGCTTCATAGAACTCCCAGCTTCTCCTGGCATACTCAGTGCAATACCTCACGTTCCTCTGCAGAAACCCCCTGCCTTCCCCCGGCCAGATGGCTTGGCAAACCTACCATGGCATCCATTCCGCTGGCTGACTCAGCAGTTTAGGGAAAGGACAGGTTATGGCAGTCTTCTATGACCTTTTTAATGTATGTGTAACCATGTGGTGCCTGAGTGATGGCCAGAGGGCTCCTGGACAGAGTAGTCTAACAGTTAACACACACAAAACCTAGGTCTGTGAGCCATACTGTAGGCAAGGACTGGATTCACAGCAGACCTCCCACCCAGTTCCTCTAGATGTGATCCCAAGTTCTCTTTACAGCAGAATATGCTATCGCCATCTCTCTCCTATCATTTTCTCCTCACTCAACTGTAACTAGACTTTAGTTTCAACTATTGGCTTTCCAGTCATAAACCTCCAATCTGTCAAACTCAAGGTCACCTTTTAGCTTGTCTTATTCAACATTTTAGGAGTTAATGACTCTTGAGATGTTTGCTTCACTTAGGCTGCAAGTTACAGCAACCTTAAACAACTTGTGGTGTGGGAGGTCCTTCTGTTTATGTGTTGCTTTCATTGGTTAATGAATAAAGAAACTGCCTTGGCCTTTTGATAGGACAAAACTTAGGTAGGCAGGGAAAACAGAACGGAATGCTGGGAGGAATAAGGGCAGGGTCAGAGAAGCCATGGATCCTCTGCCTGAGATGGACGATGGTTAGAATGTCCAGTAAGCCACTGCCATGTGGTGATACACGGATTAATGGAGATGGGTTAAACTAATATCTAAGAGTTAGCCAATAAGAAATTAGAGCTAATGGCCAGTGTTTTAATTAATACAATTGCTGTGTGGTTATTTCAGGGCTAAGCTAGCCGGGCAGCCGGGACAACAAACTTGCCCACTGAACCGGCTCCTGATTCACTTGTAAAGTAGTCTCTGTACCCTTCTCTGTAGCCACACCCTTTCCATATGCAACAAAAGCCACAAGCATGCTCTAGACCCTGGATTCTATATTTAACTCCCTGATTGAATTCTTTATTTGCAAGTCTACACAAGCATTAAAGTACCCAGTACAGAACTCTTCCTTTCCTCCCCCAAACCATGCATGTTTCAGGAATAGTACCTTGTTCCCTGAGAGCCTGCTGCATAAGTGAGAATATACAGACGCACTCCTCAAGCCTTCTCTTCCCTCAGCTCCATCGGTATCGCTGTTCCCCATTTCCATGGCTACACTCAAGTCTTCCACTGCTATCTCTTTGGTAACCATGTCAGTCTCTTCTCATTGACCTTGTAGCTTCTGATTCTAAGTATTATAATCCATTCTCCACACAGCAGGCAGTATGACTGTCATGCTTTGCAACGGACTTTCAGGAACCAACTGTTCACTAGGGCTATTTAGCTCGGGATACTTAGCCTGTCCTCTGTTTCACTAGATGTCCTGCTTCTCCTGCTCTTGGGGCTATAGCATTCACTACTGTGTACCTGGCACGGCTGTGTCTCCCTCCTCCGTGTACACCTTGCTCCCTCAGTTACTCACACTGTTCGTTTTCACTATAGTACCCACCATTATTTGCTATTTTCTTGCCTTTTTTTTTTTTTCTCAAACTCACAGCAATCCAGCTGCCTCTGCCTCCTAAGTGCTGGGATTAAAGATGTGTGCCACTACACCCAGCTGCTTCTTTTTCTTAATTTGTTTCTTTATTTGTATATACTTTATCTAGAACATATAGATAGATAAAGTATATCTATATCAGCAAACAAAAGCTTAATATAAATGACAATTTTGTATTTCATGTAGACATCCATCTAAGGAGTTATAAAATAAAGCAAACTTAGTCAAGGATCATGGCTATTAGAAAGTTGAGTTAGGGCCACATTTATACAATATAAACATGTCTATAAGTACAAATTATTTAAGTGCAAGCTTTTCCTTTAAAGGTTTTAAAAGGGCTATCATGGTAGCAGCTTGGCAATACCAGAATAGAAAGTCCCCGTTTCTGAAGTCTAATCTTATCTCTGCTAGTTACTTAGGTAATCTTGGGCAGGCTGCTTAATCTCTCCAGTAAACACAGTATGTGATACTCTGTCTTTTACAGATGAACAAAAAGAATTTGATTATGGCCAACATAGTAAATACTCAGAATTTGGTCTCTCCTCTGCAAAGCTCCCAACGTTGGGACATTTAATCTCCAAAAATACTGAAATAATAGCAGTGGAAACCTATGTTTCCTTAACAGAGTTAATTGTGTGTGTGTGTGTGTGTGTGTGTGTGTGTGTGTGTGTGTGTGTGTGTGTGTGTTTGTGTTTCAGGACAGGGTTTCTCTGTAGCTTTGGAGCCTGTCCTGGAACTAGCTCTTATAGACCAGGCTGGCCTCGAACTCATAGAGATCTGCCTGCCTCTGCCACCTGAGTGCTGAGATTAAAGACGTGAGCCACCACAGCCTGGCTCAGAGTTAGTTCCTAAAACTCAGTAGAGAACAGAGAGTTTAGGAATTTCAACACTGGAGCACAGAGCAAGGAATGGCTCAGACCCAGAATTCTTTGGGTCTTGAGAGATCCAGGGAGGAAGACTAGTATAAATTCCCGGGCTACATAGTGGAAGGTTCAAGAAAACCTGAGTATATGTGAAATCCTGTCTCCAAACACACACACACACACACACACACACACACGAAAAAAAGAGAAAGGGAAGAAAGGAAAATGCCGTGGAAGCTTAATTCTACATTGTCTTGGGGTTTGTCCTATAACTATCTCTATAGTGAATGTTAGTATATATTTTTTTAATCCCCATTTTACAGATGAGGAAACAGAAGAGTGTAGTTAACAGTTACCTAATACAACAGGGTTAAAATTCTTTTTCCAGAGATAGTACTTTTAGTTACATGTTATAGGTTTGGCAGGCCTGGTGAAGACCAAATTTGTCTTTGTCAACTTTCAGAGAACGTCTACCCTGCTAAGTCACCCCCAGTTCCTACATACAATAATCAACAACAGAAAACATTTAACACCTGAAACTCAGACTGCAGAAGGAAGCACAAGGGGCATTGCTTTACAACTCTGCAAAAGGTAAGGGTTTGTTTTTTGGGACAAGATACTAAAAGTACCAAGAACAAAAACAAAAGTAGACAAAAATTACATCAAATCAAAAAGCTTCTGCCCAGCAAAGGTTAAGAATCAATAAAGAGTCTACAGAATGGGGAAAAAAATGATGTTATCCACTTATCTGGCAGGGTAAATATCCAGAACATACGTGGAACTTTAAAATGAGTAGTCTGCTGAGTGATGGGGATACACGGCTTTAATCCCAGCACTCGGGAGGCAGAGAAAGGCAGATTTCTGAGTTCAAGGTCATCCAACCCTGTCTCAAACAAACAACAACAACAAAATGGTTCAATAAACTAAAGAAGGGGCAAATGAGCTACATACGTACCTCTCAAAATACAAATGATCAGCAAACACAAAAACACACTGCTATCATTTGCCATCAGTGAAACACACATGGTCCACACGTGAGAGACCGGCTCACTCCAGTTAGAATGGCTCCCATAAAACAAGCGCTGACGAGGATGCAGGAGATCAGTTTGAAGATTCTCCAAAAGATACCCACACCTTTAATCCTAGCAGTCAATTCTCTGTTAGTCTAAAGTCAGCCTTAGAACAAGCAAAACCAAAAACAACGCCCCCTCAAAAGACAGGGCTAGCAAGACAGCCCGATGGACCACACACTTGCTGCACAAGCCTGATGGCCTGTACTCAGTCAGAGGAACTGTGCGAAGACAGGCGAGAACCACTCCACGGAGGTGTTCTCTGACCTCCACAGAGGTGCTGTGGCTCCTGTACACACACACACACCAAGAGACAGAATGACCACACTACCCAGCTAACTATCCCACTCCAGGTGAGAGCGGCAGAAAGGCAGGTGTTCAGGTGTCCTGAAGCGTGGTGGCACATGCATTTATTTAATCCCAGACCTTGAAAGGCAGAGAGGCAGGCAGATCTCCTAATCTGAGGACAGTCTGGTCTACATATCGAAGTTCCAGGCTAGTCAGGGATGAGAGATCCACTCCCCATTAAATCCTGAACCTAGAACACTCATAACTAGAGGAGATCTAACCCATGCATATCATATATTTATGTGGAAATTATCATACTGATCCCATTAATATGCATAATTAACCCTGTCTTGAAAAAACAAAAACAACTTTAAATACTTTTTTTTCTTTTTTGAGGGGGATAGGGGTTTAGGTAGAAATGGTTTCTCTGTGTAGTTCTGGCTGGCCTCAAACGCAGAGATCCATCTACCTCAGCCTCCTGAATGCTGGGATTAAAATCCCGGCTACAAAAATACTCTATTCTTAAAAAAAAATTAATAAATAATAAAAAACGAATGAGAGGACTGTCCACAAAGGTCACAACTGCTTCTCATTTTAAACTCATTACATTAAACTCAGAAATTCACTTGCTACAGCCTGTTACCTATTGGGATTATAGGTAACTGAGCTACCTTACTGGGCTAGTAAAAACATTTTAACAAAGAAATACAGCATTCTGTAAAAATCAAGCATATCCTACAACTCACTGCCATATATATAGCTTTAGTCTATCTCTTTATCAGAAAGTGTCATAAAGTGTCCTACAGTGAGGTTTGTGTTAGGAAAGACCCCAAGGTATAAGCCTGGGAGATGGGAGACAGCAGTGATTCACGGCAGGATTCTGTACATGAGAGCATGGATGAACTACAGCCATATCAAAATGGACAAAACCAAAACAGCAACTCCTGGAAGGGTACTTGAAATGTGATGCCACTTTTAAAAGCTTGAACACAATACACATGTATTAAACCTTGTTTTTAAGAGCAGAGAAAGCATACATCTTGGTTCCTGAGATAGGGAGTAGAGATGCTGAAAACTGAAATGGGAGAGCATTTAAGTGGATGCCAGTCAGTAGTAAACAGTGAAGTTCTTGGACTGGATAGGGGAGGATGCTGTACAATGTAAGAACACATGCATACATACGCAAGTATTTTTCATTCCATGGCATATATGAAATGTCATATACTGAAAAGAAAAAAACAGGAAAAAAGACGGCCACAGCGGACCACCTGCCATCACTGCAGTGAGCACCGAGGACTTACTGGTCCAGAGTCTTGTAGTAGATGTCCAGGTCCTTGTTCACCAGCTCTGTGGTTCTCATGACAATCATCATTTCTCTATACTTGTCCTCGGCATCCCGAAACTGAGGTTCTCGGAGCTCCTTCTTAAAGTGAAGAATTTCTTCTTCATAACCCTTCTGTCGCCCCAATGCCAAACTGTGGTTTCGTTTTATAGTGTCTATGTTCTCTTCCAACTTCTGATGCTCACTAGAAAAGGGGAAATGATTAGTGAGAACCACTGTTCAGCTTTTGGCAACCTAAGCAAAAAGTCCCTGAGACAGGTGTCATTCTCGATGATGAGCACGCAGCAGAGGCTCTGTGCTTCCTAAGGCTTCTGAGCTGGTTCTTTTCCCTTCAAACTTCTGCAGTATTTAGGTTTCTGAAGAAGTTAATTTTTATGCGCCGAATAAAGAATCCTCACAACACGTGAGCATCGTAACAGCCCCTGGGTTTTAGATGCTGACAATGTAAAGCACCGCTGGGGATTCACGCAACAAAATCACACACTTCTGCATCAGAACTAAGGAGGCGACAACTGCCAACTGCCAACAATGAGAAGTTACTGGTAACAGGTTTCAATCAGTTTTACTTATCAAATGTCAAAGTGTCAAAGACACAGTACAATTTTATCTGCAATAAATTAGTTATTTTCTACAGTAAAATGAATTTAAAATTCTGTTTCTGTTGCAAAAGTATAAAAAAAATCACAATTTTGACCAAAAAGTACTCAAAATTTTCTAGTAACCTGGTAGAATTATACAGACTTTAATATATCCCTTAAATTTCTTCATTTTCTTACCAACTTACCGGTTAAGCACACATTATGTGCCAGATATTGCTCACAAATCTATGGACAACATTATATAGTTTATCTATTTGGTTGATGGTTCTGCCACTTCCTAGTAGTGGAAGATTTGTTAAGGAATAGATAAATTATGCAGTCTGAGGCATGTTCAGCCAGGTATGGTGGTGCATACCTTTAATCTCACACATGGGATGTAAAAATAGGTGGATCTCTGTGAATTCAAGGCCAGTCAGGTCTATATAGTGAGTTCCAGGACAGTCAGGGCTACCCAGTGAGAACCTGTCTTTAAAAATTGCTAAGTTTAATCACAAAAGTATTTTTAAAAAAACCTATCTTGGGCTTGAGAGATGGCTGAGCAGTTCAGAGCACTGGCTGCTCTTCCAGAGGATCCTGGTTTAACTCCCAGGACTCCACATGGTGGCTCGCAATCACCTAATACCAGTTCCAGGGAATCCAACACCATCTATTCGTCTCTAAGTGCACTATATGAATGTGGCACACATACATACATGTGGACAAAATACTCATAAATAAATAAATTAAAATCTGAGTTGAGATGAGGTCCCAGCCCTGAGAAAATGAAATGGACACCAAGTTCCACTCCTAACCAAGAAGCTATTTACAAAGATACCGGCCAGCAACGGGAGAATCAGTTTTCTACAATGGAGTGTCATTGGGGATAGCAACCATATTATCAACCATATTCCAGGGCAGGCCTCATGCCCAGGAGTAGCTGGCCAACCCAAAAAACTTCACTATTTTCAGTTGTTGCTGTTGTTTTGAAATAGGGTCTCTTTATGTAGACCAGGCTGTCCTAGAACTCATAGAAATCCACCTGCCTCTGCCTCCTGGTTACTGGGATTAAAGGTCAGTGCCACCACTGCCTGGCTTTGGTGGGTTTTTTGTTTCATTTTGGTTTGGTATTTTTTAACCTATTGGTCTTTTGTTTGTTTTTATTTTCTTGTATGTATGTGTGTGGGTTTCAAAAATAATATTTTTTTGAAAGAGGAAGAACATAATGTTGGGGGAAAAGGATCTGGGAGGATGCTCCACTGCAGAAAACTGGGTCCTAGGAATCTAACCTGGGTCCCCTGGAAGAGCAGCCAGTATTCTTAACTACTAAGCCATCTCTTCAGCTCCTGGTTTCTTTACACTCATAACAGTAAAGACCTTCACTGAAGCAAAAACACTATTTTGTGTTGAGTGTGGTGATCATGCACGTAATTTTAGCCCTTGAGGGGTGGAGGCAGGAACACCATGAGTTTGGGACCAGCCTGGGATGTTTAAGGAGACCTCAAAAATAAACAACAAACACTATTTACTGAAACATACTTTTTCATTTGTAAAACTTGCATTTGTCCCATCTCCTTCAAATGTTGTTTTCTCTCTTCTTCAACTTCTTTTAGTTCCTCTCTTCTTTTTCTTAGTGTAAGGTTATCCTGTAGCCACCTTTCTTGTATCTAGACATAAACACTGTGTCAGTTAACAAAAATAAACAAGCTACTAACAAAGCTCCCTAGCAGACAGACAGTGATAACACTGCCTTTTCCACAATCACGTTAAACTGACCAGTAGGAGACTCAGCCAGTGGGACAGGAGGGGCAAGAAGGACAGAGCAGCTTGCACTGCCTCTTCATGACTACGATGCAAGAGCTCTTCTTCGGCAGAGCTAAACCTCTTAATAACTGAGTAGAGCATGTATTTTTGTGTACTTATATTTGGTAAAAAGTCATTAAACGTGATCATTTTATTTACACAAAATGGTCACTGGAAAAATTAACCAGATGTTATTTTCTTCTCGTCTCAAACTGTTGGGATAAAGGTGTGTACCACCACACCAGGCCCAGATATATTTCACGCCTACAACCTTGATCATCTTCCCCAGAAACCCTGCTACATAGCCTGCTGATCTAGAGTATAAGACTTCATTAACATGTATAACATTTATGTTCCTATGGTATAAAAATAAAACTTTAACAAATTAAGAGATCAATATAAACTGCTGAAGTCTTCCCTACGTTATTCCCTAGTCTTACTCATCTCCTCAAGTGCGTCCAGACTGTCAGACACAATCTCTGCCTCCAGGCTGGCAAACACAAGTTGAGTATTCCTACTCTGAACATCCAAAATCCTCAGCGGGTTTGGCAGCATTTCAGATTTTTGGGTTAGGGATGATCAACTGGTAGAGTCTATGTAATTATTACAAAATCTAAAGAAATACAAGTGGAAAACACTGCTAAGGCCAAGCACTTTGAGGACTACTTCACCCATAATCTCACAAGGGAGTGGGAAGTAACACATAGCTGTGAATCTGAGATGTTTCTGCCTGTTGACCTGCAATAGTAAGAAACAGGCTGTTGCTAGGTGGTGCACACCTTTAGTCTCAGTACTTGGGAGGCAGAGACAGGCAGATGGATCTCTGTGAGTTTAAAGCCACCCTGGGCTACAGATCAAGTTCCAGGAAAGCCAGAGCAGTTACACAGAGAAACCCTGTCTCAAAAAGAAAAAGAAAGAAGGAAAGAAGGAAAGAAAGAAAGAAAGAAAGAAAGAGAGAGAGAGAGAGAGAGAGACTGACAGACAGAGTAATTGGCTGTTGATGCTGAGATGCCGAGTAGTCTTATCCTTAAAAAGACATTCTGTCACCTGGCAAGAATGACAAACAACTACGTTGATAGTTTTCCTAGTGATTACAATGAATTACAAGAGACACACGTTAGGAGACAATTTAGAAGTCGACACTGGAATTTAGGTGCTGCGGGAGCTCCTTCCGCTCCTTCAGCCAATCGCCGCTGAGTTAACAGCCCACTGGGGCGTGGTCTCTCTCTCTTTAAAAAAAAGCAGCGGCTGTCCTCCTCTCCCTCTCTGGCTTCCGGCTCCACTTCCAGCTTCTAGACTCCTTTCCTGTTCCTGCAGAGGGGTTGTTGTCTGGGACGGTAATCTGTAAGTTTTTTCCCCTTTGAATAAATAACCATTCTATTAATCATAATTCCAAACTGGTGTGGTATTGTCTGTGACTTACGCCTTCATCTGGCGCCCCACGTTTGGTTGTAGAACCTCCCTTCCCCCCCACTCAACTGCTTGCTGCCAGCTCGGCTAGTCACGAGCCCTCCCTCAGCTGCGGCCTGTGCTCTGTGTGTGGAGCCAGCAGTTCAATTGAACCCCACGCCTCCCAAGCTCCACAGGCTCGGGACAGTCTCTGCCTGACTGGTTTGCTCTTTTCTGAGTTGTTTTTAAATTTCCCTTGTAAGTGCGGCACTTTAGTGGTGTGAATCAGAACGACTCGGTCAAGTGGAGGCATATGCAGCCTCCAGGTTGCTCTTTTCTACCCTTGGATTCTGGGTTTCTGGTTCCATGTATGGAATTGATTTAACTACATTTTCTTTGTTGAGCAACTTATATTTCCTAGTTTTTAACAAATACTAAGGCAGACACTGAAACAGGACCCCGTTTCCGTCACCTTTGCAGTGGTTCTAGTCGCGACTTGGCAACAGCGCCGCCCACTAGACAAGAGGTAATATGGCAGTTTTTGTTTCCAATGCCAATTTTACTGCTTTCTTTATTAATACAATGGATTATGTCATGTAAGGTTTATATGACTATGGGGATACATTAATTTACTTGTTACTAGGTTTCAGTTTTCTTTTCAATATTTTATCAGTAAGGAAGATATGATTTTTACGGACTAATAATGAACAACTAGTTGAAAGGATTAAAATTATTGAAAATCAGGGGTTATCTGAACAAGTGGATACTATGATAAACAAAACTGACTCCATGTCCAAGGGTACTAGGAAGTTACCTGAAAGGGTTCAGGCTGTTGAATTTGACGTTCAGATGTTACCACAAAGTTTTGATAAGGTAACAGATAGAATGTACCTCCAGAATGGGAACCAAAAAACTGATACCTTAGTGAAATTCCTAAAACACGGGTAGGTCAGGAGATTCAAGATTTAAGGGAGACAATGATAAAAAGATTAGAAATGATTGAAGAATTATTGGAGCTGGTGAACAGAGTAAGAAGGCACAAGGACAGGATACAATGCCACCACCAGCTGTTAGAACTGGCTTACCCAGGGTTCTAACAACATACCCTGTAATTTATTCTGACATAGGGTCAACTTCTAAAAGCTCAAAGGGAGTTAAAGAAGCTAGATGAACACCAATAGCAATGAATGATTTAAAAGAAATTAAGCAAGCTGTCGTTAATTATGGCTTGCACTCTGCATTTGTTAAGGAAATGATAAGGACATGGGCTTCTAATGTCAGAACTACCCCCCATGATTTCTCTCAGTTAGAGTCTGCAGTTTTAGATGATGGACCTTTCTTGATGTTTGGAATTTATTTCAGAGAAGAATCCAAACAAATGGAACAGCAAGGAAGAGCAAAAGGTGTGGAGGTTCCCAAGATCAAATTCTTGGTGTAGGAGCATATGCTGATCCACAGGTCCAAGCTCTTTATGACGAAGAAGGGCTGTCCTTATGTCACAAAGCAGCCTTGAATGCTTTGAATAGAATACAAGATCCAGCAAAAAGGGTTGAATCATATACCAGGGTTAGGCAGGAACAGAGAGAACCCTTTACTGACTTTGTGCAAAGATTAATTAAGGCTCTGGACATAGGGGTAACAGACCCAGAAGCTAGACGAATACTTCTTGAATCTCTAGCTTTTGAAAATGCAAATACCGAATGTAAAAAGATAATTGGGCCTTTAAGATCTAGATCAGCACCTATGGAAGAATGGATACAACATACGATGAATGTTGAGACGTTTAGCTATAATGATGAATCCTGGGTAGGAGAAGTTATTTCCAAAGCTATGAGGAGACATCAAACTACCAGGTGTTTTAATTGTGGTAAATTAGGACATGTGAAAAGGGATTGCAGGCAAAGAAATTCTAGGAATAATATCTCCTCTGGGAATGACAAAAGTAGGAGACCTCAGCCTTCAGGTATATGTAGGAGATGCAGTAAAGGTCGACATTGGTCCAATGAATACAGGTCAACAACAGATAGACAAGGCAACCCGATACCATCGGGAAACTCCTTGAGGGGCCTCTCGCAGGTCCCCAAGCCAAAAGTGGCCCAGTCATTCCCAGTTACAGTGGAAAATGTGTCTCACCAAGAAAATTGAAAACTCCAATGTCTGCCGTAAAAAGTAATACTGGTCTAAATGATGAATTACATGTGGAGAATGAGTCAAAAAATTCAGTAGGACAGAGTAAACGTATATTTTGGCAAACTTCTATTAACAATCAAAGACCAAAGCTAAGAGTCTGTATAAATGGCATTTTTATTGAAGGCTTATTAGATACAGGTGCGGATGTAAGTATAATTACTCTAGAATCTTGGCATCCAAATTGGCCTCTTCAAGAGGTAGATGTTCAGTTCCTGGGAATTGGAACCCTATCTCGTGTAAAACAAAGCACAAGATGTGTGGAATGCATAGGGCCTGAAGGGCAAATAGGGAGACTAAGGCCATATATAGTCAACATTGCAATAAATTTATGGGGCCGTGACCTGCTACAGCAATGGAATACCCAGATTAACATTCCTGTAGTTTCAGGAACTCACAATTCTGGGAAGGATATAATGAGGTATTGTGGAAAAAGGTCACCAGCCATTCAGGCTGTACAAGAACATACAGCCTGTTGTAAACCTTTAGAGGTACCAACAGCCCTAGCTTTAAAATGGCTAACTGAGAAGCCAATATGGATCAAGCAGTGGCCTCTAGCTGAAGATAAATTACAGGCTTTGGAACAGCTGGTACAAGAGCAACTAGATGCTAACCATATTGAAGAATCAACCAGCCTTTGGAATTCTCCTGTGTTTGTTGTAAAAAAGAAATCTGGTAAATGGAGAATGGTGACAGATCTAAGAGCTGTCAACAAGGTAATTCAACCTATGGGTCCGCTACAATCTGGAATTCCTTTGCCTTCTCTATTACCAAGAGGATGGCCTCTTATAGTTACTGATTTGAAAGATTGTTTTTTTCACTATATCTTTGCAAGAAAAGGATAGAGAAAAATTTGCCTTCATAGTGCCTACTTATAATAATTCTCAGCCTACTAGGAGATATCAATGGACTGTCCTCCCACAGGGGATGCTCAATAGTCTCACATTGTGTCAATATTTTGTTAATAAGCCATTGGAAATAATTCGTAAGCAATTTCCCAAGTCCATAATTTATCATTACATGGATGACATTTTATTATCTGATTCAAATAAAGATATTTTGGAAAGTATGTTTAAAGAAGTAAAGAAAGTCTTGCCTAGGTGGGGATTACAAATTGCCCCTGAAAATATTCAAAGAGGAGATTCTATTATTAATTACCTAGGTTACAGAATAGGGTTAGAGAAAATTCGAATGCAAAAGGCACAAATTAGGAGAGACCGGTTACGAACTCTTAATGACTTCCAAAGATTGTTAGGTGACATTTCCAGTCTACGACCAGCTGTTGGGATAACACCTGATCTAATAGTTCATTTAAACAAAACCTTAGATGGTGATAAAGATTTGAATAGTCCCAGAAAATTGACAGTTGAAGCAGAAAAGGAACTGACAATGATTGAGGAAAATTACAGGAGGCACATGTGGATAGGGTGAACCCAAATCTTAGTTCCATCCTAGTCATACTGCCTTCCAGAATTTCTCCTACAGGGATTTTAATGCAGAGGGAAGATATTATTTTAGAGTGGATATTCATACCTCATAAACCAAGTAAAAAATTAAAAACTTATGTAGAAAAGGTCTCTGAATTAATTATAAAAGGTAAACTGAGACTTCGTCAACTAGCAGGTATAGTCCCAGCAGAAATTATAGTGCCTTTTACTACTGAGGAAATAAGAAAGTTATGGGAAGATAATGAACCATGGCAAAGAGCTTGTGCTAATTTTTTGGGAGAAATTAACAGCAACTATCCCAAAAGTGATAGACTTAACCTCATAAAGAAAACTTCTTGGATTCTTCCTAGAATTGTACGTGGTGCTCCAATAACTGGAGCCCGGACATTTTATACCGATGCAAATAAATCAGGGAAAGCAGGTTATAAATCAGAAGAATTGAGTAAGGTGGAACAAAGTCCTTATAATTCTGTCCAGAAGGCGGAATTATATACCATTCTTATGGTGCTAAGGGATTTTAAAGAACCTCTTAATATAGTTATAGATTCACAATATGCAGAAAGAGTTATCTTGCATATTGAAACCGCTGAATTCATACCAGATGACACAGAGTTGACTTCATTGTTTATCCAGGTACAGGACATAATTAGGAATAGGCTTTGTCCAATGTACATAACACACATCCGGTCCCATACCGGTCTGCCTGGCCCTCTAGCACAAGGTAACACTGAAATTGACCAATTACTGACTGGAAGCGTTCTGCAGGCCTCAGAATTTCATAAAAAAAACATCACGTCAATAGTAAAGGCTTAAAGAAAGAGTTTTCCATTACATGGCAACAAGCTAAGGACATTATAAAGAGATGTCCTACTTGTTCTTTCTATAATCAATCACCGTTGCATGCAGGGAGTAACCCAAAGGGTACTCAAAGGAATGAAATCTGGCAGATGGATGTGTTCCACTTTATGGAATTTGGTAAATTAAAATATGTACACCACACCATAGACACATATTCAGGTTTTTAATGGGCAACTGCCCTGAGCTCAGAAAAGGCTGATTTGGTAATCACACATTTATTGGAAGTTATGGCCATCATGGGTATACCTGCACAAATAAAGACAGACAATGGTCCAGCATATGTATCTAAGAAGATGAAACGCTTCTTTGCTTATTATAATATAAAACACGTTACAGGTATACCAAATAATCCTACAGGTCAGGCAGTTATAGAAAGATCAAATCGTACCATAAAGGATATGCTGAGCAAACAGAAAGGGACGAAAGATACCCCCAGAAATAGATTGCATAATGCTTTATTAACCTTGAATTTTCTTAATGCTAACGAGAAAGGAACAACAGCAGCAGAGAGGCATTGGATAATGGAAAAAACTTCTGAACTAAACCAACCTGTTTATTTCAAAGACGTGCTGACCTCTCAGTGGAAGCCAGGAGATATGCTACATTGGGGAAGGGGTTTTGCTCTTGTTTCCACAGGAGAAGAAAAATTGTGGATACCATCAAAATTAATAAAGGTTCGATTTGAAGAGGAAAAACCTCTTGGAAAGGAGAAATGACAGCTCATCTACAATGATGATATTCATACAGGTGATAAGAAAAACATATAGAATGGGGGCAGGGTTCTGTTCTTATCTCCACAGGAAAACACTGATCTTTGAAAAGTTCAAGGGACCCTGGATATTTGAATACTGACAGATGGAAAATAACAGCCCAATAGGGACTATCAAGAAAACTGAATAGGTTCTGTAAGTACAATATACTAAATCATATTTCTAAATTTATAGAGCTGGTTTTGGAGTTGGACTCTGGCTCAGTCCCTCTCTAATTCCAAGCCTGTTGTTAAAAGAACAACCCAGGGGCTGGAGAGATGGCTCAGAGGTTAAGAGCATTGCCTGTTCTTCCAGAGGTCCTGAGTTTAATTCCCAGCAACCACATGGTGGCTCAAACCATCTGTAAAGGGGTCTGGTGCCCTCTTCTGGCCTGCAGGCATACACACAGGCAGAATATTGTACACATAATAAATAAATAAATATTAAAAAAAATAAAACAACAACCCAGAGTTTCGGGAGTTTCTGTCTCATGTCAAGAGCCATGATATGGGACAGAAACAAATATGAGTTTAGAAAACATCTTTACTTTTCTTCATATCTATCATACCTTTCATTAAATATATCTATCATGCCTTTCATTGAATATATGTATGTCTGTATATGTCTATATGATTACTGTTTAAGTTTTCCACAATGAAGAATGAGTTTTTCCTGCAGTGACATTTGAAGTTTCCAGGAAGAAGATGGGGCCCCATAACAACAACTCCACCTGGTTGAGATAACGTCATGATACTGATAGCGCTACTACAAGACCTGTTTTGGGTACCAGCTGCACAAGACGGTTCCAACGTGGTTAGTTGAAATGGTGCACATCTTGTACAACATTCTGGCCAGACCTCCACAAAATATTTGCAATTTTAAAAGACACTGATCTTGAAATTTAACCATCATTTTACTTTCACAGGATCCCCCAGAAAGAACATCGCCCCCATGACAGCTGGAAGTAATTATAGAGAACGACGTCCCTTCTCCCAGTAAAG
The DNA here is from genome assembly GCF_982192425.1 of Myodes glareolus. Classification (NCBI taxonomy): domain Eukaryota; kingdom Metazoa; phylum Chordata; class Mammalia; order Rodentia; family Cricetidae; genus Myodes; species Myodes glareolus. Next base: position 70,929,048 of record NC_142034.1, on the reverse strand, counting down.
TTTGTCCTTGGGTTTAGGGACATCATTTAGGGGTTGGTTATAATTAGTATACGGTTGAGTGTTGGGGGAGGAATTTTATAAGCGCAGGAATCTTTAAAAAAAAAAAAAAAGAGGGATAATTGGATTATGGGATAATAGATTTGTACTTGTGAGCTATTGTTTTTAGACAAACATATTGGTATCGATTCCTATATATTGATACAAAGTTAAATTATGTTGACTATTTTATGCATGCATGCTTCTACCTCTGTTTAAAACATTTTTATGTATTGATATATATATATTGTATTGATATATGTATATTTACCATATTGCATTGTACACTTCTACCTCTGATTAAGATACTTATATATTGTTTATGTATTGATATATATTTACCATATTGCAATGTATACTTGCACACTGTATATATTTGGAGGTCACATTGTCCTCATTTATTGCACAGTTGTTTATTATCTCAGTCTTTAAGTTAGATAGATATTGAGAATTATATAGATCAACAGTCATCTAAGTTTGTCATTTATAATTAGACCAATCAAGTTCTTTAGATACATAGAGATTATATTCAGTATAGACAGATAATCTTCAACCTCTTCAAAGAGCTGTAGAAAATGGCCTTTAATCTAATTCAGAGCTCTGTGGTAGGGAGACACAATCGCTCCTGGCAACACCGATCTATTCCCAAGAGAATGTTGAGCACCAAAGACACTCCACCTGGAGCCTTTCTTCTTGGCAGAACTGGCCTTTGGGTAAAGAAATGCTCATACCTCAGCTGAGAGAGTTACAGAATATCTGTAAATGGATAAAACAGGACTGTCATATCCTGCCAAGACAGGGTAAGATAGTTTTGAAGTTTCTTGCCTTTGAAAATGGTATGTCAGTTACATCAGGCCTTAGCCAAAGTTGGTTGCTTCAACACTGCAAATGTGACTTTGTGTGTTTGCCCAGGTAGCCAGTTGTCTCTGTGATTTGTTACATGTTCTGGAAGTTGTTTGATTGCACTTCCTAATCACTCAGGTAACATTATTTCCCTTCTCAGATCTTCAATGGGATTGAAGATTATATAAATGTAGTTACTTTCCTTTCATGACTTGGCCAAGTTATTTGTTATACAAGACTTAAGCTAGTTAGAATAGGATATTTGTATTTATTGCATATAATTTCGTAGGTTTGTACTTATTGTATATAATTTTGTAGTAGGCTTAGAACTCTCTTACTTAAACAAAAGGGGGAGATGCTGCGGGAGCTCCTTCCGCTCCTTCAGCCAATCGCCGCTGAGTTACCAGCCCATTGGGGCATGGTCTCTCTCTCTTTAAAAAAAACCAGCGGTTGTCCTCCTCTCCCTCTCTGGCTTCCGGCTCTGCTTCCGGCTTCTAGACTCCTTTCCTGTTCCCGCAGAGGGGCTGTTGTCTGGGACGGTAATCTGTAAGTTTTTTCCCCTTTGAATAAATAACCATTCTATTAATCATAATTCCAAACTGGTGTGGTATTGTCTGTGACTTACGCCTTCATTTCGGGGGGGGGGGAAGTCTTACAGAAACTCAGTGCTATAGGAGCAGGAGGGAAAGTTTTGATAATACCTTGCTTCCAACCGTGAAGTATCTGGGTGGCAGGAGACAAGGCTTTCTCTCACGAGCTAAAAGTTCAAATCAAACTGTGCTCCCAAGAAACACTATTTTTAGTTTTTAAAAAAATTATTAAGAAGATTGGTAAAACTGAGTGTGGTAGTGCACGGCTTTAATCACAGCACTTGGGAGGCAGAGGCAAGTGCATTTCTGTGAATTCAAGGTCAGTCATGACTACATCATGAGTTCTAGGTCAGACAGAGCTACATACCAAGACTCAAGAAGAAAGGGAAAAGTGAAGGCTACCACTGTGTAAACTCATGAAAGGCATTACTGTAAACAGATAAAAGCAGCCAAGGTGACACGGCTGTGAAGGTTCAGTCGCTGAGGCAGTAAGACACACTGAAGACAACTGTGCTCGCTGAAGCCCTGCCATGAAGAACCAAACTTTTATCCTTATTAGGAACATAGAAAGGCTGCTTCCATCTGGTGTGATTTAACATTTGAATTGATTTTCATGACAGCATGAAAGGGTTCTTTATAAAGGGCCATCACCCTGTACTTAAGACTGATTCTTATAAAACATTCCCAATCTGACGGCACACAATCATCAGACAAGTATTTCTTTTAGGTTAGCTTCCATTCTTACTTTAGTTTGTGTGGACTATGGTGATAATGCCATCTACTGTAAAGTGTTATTCTGAAGGCTAAGTCAGAACAGTACTTGGCTCAGTAACTGGTTGTAAAAAGCTGTGGGGTCCAATTTTCCTTTGGAATTCTAATTGTAGCTCACAAAATATAAAGAATAAGATAAAGAAAAGGAAAAAATAGGTTAACACTTAAAAGTTCATCTTTGTTAGGCTAATACCAAAGTTGTTTATTTGATAGTTTTTGGGTGTGTCACACACGTGTATGTGTGGCAGCCAAGAAAACCTTGAGTGTCATTCCTCACAATCTACTTCAGTATTTTTTGTTTGCTTGTTTTAGAGGCATGATCTCTCAGGGACACTGGAACTCACCAATGAGCACTAGGCATAGCCATTCACTGCCCCCCCAGCACTGTGATTCTAAGTGTGTGCCACTATGCTTGCTGCTCACCAGTAAGATCGTCTCTACTTCCCCCCTTCATATATATGCCTTCACTGAAAAAAGGGAGGCGGATTTCAAATCACTCCCCTCCCCCAAGATGTATTTAGTATGTACACCGTGTTCTGCCTGAAGAGGGCACTGGCTCTCATTACAGATGGTTGTGAGCCAATATGTGGTTGCTAGGAATTGAACTCAGGACCTCTGGAAGAACAGCCAGTGCTCTTAACCTCTGAGCTATCTCTCCAGTCCCTCAAATTACTTAAGATAAAACTTGACTGGACTTAAACTAACACATAAATCAATGAGTTCCCATCCACAGAGTTCAGCTGATACAACAATGCACACAGTTGGCCAAGGTGACTTCCAGAGAGACAGAGCCCATAGGATACAGATGGGGGGATTCATTAGGACAGTTGACCCCTACAATTATAGAGGGTAATGAAGCTCATTACCAGTGATCTACAAACTCAACAATTCCAGGATGCCAGAAACACAGCTCAGTGATAAGCCTGAGAACCGAGGGGTCACTAGTCTAAGTTCTGGACTCTTTCTTTCTCCCGCTTCTACCACTCTAGTGCAGGAATTACAGTGTGTGACATCATGCAGTTTATGCAGTGCTAGTGATCAGATCCAAGCCCCTTGTGTGCTACATCTCTAGCCAAAGAGCCTGGAGTTCTGATGTCCAAGAGCAAAAGGAGTGTGTCCTGAAAGGCTGGAAAGATGGTCTAGCAGTTAAGAACACTAGCTGCTCTTGGAGAAGATGGAGTTTGGTTCCTGGCACCCATACTGATTAGCTCACAACCACCTGTAACTCCAGATCCAATGAATCTAAAATCTTCTTCTGGTCCTGGCAGGCACATACATTCTCATGCACATACATATATAATAATGTATCTTAGCTCAAGAGACACAGATGACATCCTTTTCTGTCCTATCCAGGCTCCCGGCCAATTGGAAGGCTCACCCTGCAGGCAGACATTCCAGATATATGTATTAGGTCAGGCAGATAAGCCTTGTATTGATATCTCATTTTTGAAATGCCTGGGAGTGATTGTGTGTACCTATAATCGTAGGACTTGGGACATGAAGACAGGGGGTGGGGGAGGTGGGAGGAGATGGGGGGGATATCAGGAGTTCAAGGTGCCCAGCAATACAACTGGTTATAGGTCAGCCTGGACTGAAGACTTTGTTTCAAAGAAACAAACAATAAAAAATTCTTGGTGATACAGTCTGATACACAGCAGAAAGCTGATCCGGCTAATCCTTAAAAAGTAAGGACTGTTTTTGGTTTTGTTTTTTAAGTTTTTTGAGACAGGGTTTCTTCTCTGTGTAGAAGAAACCTGGCTGTCCTGTTCTTGCTCTGGCTCTGTAGACCAGGCTGGCTTGGAAATCCACTGCCTCTGCCTCTGCTGGGATTAAAGGCTTGGGCTACAGGCAAAGATAACATCTCAATCTAATCTTATCGTAGAAATTAATTTTAATAGAGAAAATGACACACATCAACTCTAAAATGAACATTCTATTTTCCTTATAGATAACTTCTAAGGATACACTGAACTAAGGCCCTATGCCTAGCTTACATAATGAGAGCTTTCTAAAACTTAAAAAAAAAGCCTATGAGTTAATATGTAAGATCAAAATATATTAGCTGAAAAGACAGAAAATAATTCAAATGTAAGATATACATATAAACTTAAGTATAAATACACATATAAACCTACACTTATCCACCTGATAAACAGAATGATACAGAAATAAAACACATCTTTAAGATCAAACAAGAATCTGATAGTAGCAACATTTAGGAAGAAGACTGGAAATAGGAGGCGGTATTTAATTTTTTATCTTTATCTTTATTTTGTTTTTTTTTTAAATAGACAGGATCTCACTATGTAGCCATAGCTGACGTGCAACTCACACAGATCCAACTGCCTCCCCCACTCTGAGTGCTAGAGCTAAAGGCTTGTTCCACCATGTCTGGCCTTTTATATGTTTAAACTTTTACTACTGAGAGCCCTTTGTTGAAAATAAAAATGAGCCAGGTGGTAGTGGTGCACGCCTTTAAACCCAGCACTTGGGAGGCAGAGGCAGGGGGATCTCTGTGAGTTCAAGGCCAGCCTGGTCTATAGAGAGAGTTCCAGGACAGTCAGGGCTACACAGAGAAACCCTGTCTCAAAAAAATCAAAAGAGAAAGCAAAAAGCAAACAAACAACAACAAAAAAAAAGAAAGAAAGAAAGAAAGAAGAAAAAACTATATTTTCCCCATTTGCAGTTCCATCTAATTCATCTTCCATTATAAAACCTTACTGCAGAACCAGCGCTGTGCCACCGCAGCAGAAAGCCCTACCTTTTGTGTGTCAATATCTTGCCTCATGGTTCCCATTTCTTTATTTATCTTTTCTTTGTGTTTGTCACAGTCATTTAGTTGAACTACAACTTCATTAAGTTCGGTTTCCTTTTGCTAAAAAAGAAAAAAGATTCATTAAGTGCATGAAAATAAAAACAAACAAATAATAATTTTGTTCTAAATTACCTTTTTATAGTCATCTTTTCCATCTTGAATATAATTCTCAATGTCTTTCATGTAACCATTAATATTTTTAACCTTCTCTTTGATATCATTGATCTGTGGGAAGACATTTATTAAATTTATACATGGACACACAAAACCAAAACAAATTCTACACTAGATGAATTAGGAATAGTAGCACATGTTCGTAATCCTGGTACTTGGGAGGGAGAATCACTATGACTCCAAGGCCAGCCTGGTCTACATATCAAGTGCCCGGGCTACATACTGAGACTCTGCCTCAAGAAAACAAACAAGTGAATAAATAATTTAAAAAATCACCAGGGTCTGACAAGGGCATCAGTAAGAGAGCATAACGGAACACTGGTTTGGGAATCAGAAACCAGAGGCAGTCAGTTTTCTCTAAGGATGGGGCTCCTGGTAGGTGAACTATACCCTAGAGGACGGCCCCACATGTGTCAGTACAGGACTGGTGCAAACTGGACTTGGTGGGTCACAATGAAAAGAAAAGGAAGACATGAAGTTTGAAGGGGGAACGGGAGGGGGTGGATCTAGGAGGAATTCTAGTAGAAGGAATGGGAAGATAAATATGATCAAAATGTATTACATGATATACAAATACTCAAAGAGTAAAATTTGCTTTTAAAAAAAGAACTTTGAAACCAAGTGTTTTATTTAATCATCAATAGGAATGGATTCATCTCAATTTCATTTTTTTGGGGGTACCTAATCTCAATCCCCCCCCAAGACAGGGTTTCTCTGTGTAGATTTGGTGCCTGTCCTGGAAATAGCTCTTGTAGACCAGACTGGCCTCGAACTCCCAGAGATCTGCCTGCCTCTGTCTCCTGAGTACTGGTAAGTTGAATCTTTTCTCAAGAATTTTCTAAATCCAAAATTATAACATGGCTCAGTGGGTAAGAGCACTTGCTATACTTGCCTGAGGACCCAACTTCAAACAAAACCAAAAAGAAAACAACTGGGCATGGCTGTGTGCCTGTAACCTCAGCATTGTGGGGTGTAATGGGATGGGGGACAGCAGATCCTGGAAGCTCAGCAGGCAGCTCCAGTGAGGCTCAGTTCAGTAAGAGACAAACTGGAGAGTGACAGAAGAAGACTTCCAGCTCTATTCTGTGCATACACGCATGGGCACGCACACCAGAATACTCACGTGGATGCCCAACTATGCACGCACACACACACAATGTCACGAGGGCGAGGGATGTAGCTTGGTGATAAGTGTGCTACTCTAGCATTCACAAGGCCCTGAGTTTAATGTCCACCGTTGTAAAAACAGAAATAGTATCACAAACCTGAAAATATTATTTACCTTATCTAGTTATTTAATTTATGTAAAATAATAGTGCTATAAATGGTTAACACAGGCATTGGGTAAGCAAAATATGTAAACAAGAACTTACTTTATCCTGAACCATTTTGTTACTTGTATGTTTTCTGTGGATTAATTCTTCTTTTTCCTGCTGGAACTTTTCCAGTGCTGTCTCCAAAGGGTTTATTTGCTCTTTAGCATCCTGAACACACACAAAGCCAGACCAGTCATATAACACTTCATTACCTTATTTCAGACGACAGGCTCCACAGCCTCAGTAAACCACATCCCAGATGTCAGGCTTTAACTTATTCGCATCTCTTGACAGGGTTGTGAAGATGGCACTGATATTTTTATCCACATGCTTCAGAGAAGCAAACAAACAGTAACTTGTTCAAGGTCACAAAAGTAAATGTAGTAGCCAAGAGTCTAACCTAGCCCAGCTCCAGAAATGACTCTCTACCAAAATGACTAGATTTTTCATCTAGCCATATGATTCCAATTACACCATACAGCTTATGCATGGATTTTCAAGAGTTCAGTAGGGAACGATGTCAGCTCTATGTGATCAAAGACTAGGCAGGTTTATTCAGTGTAGCCTTCTTCTTTACATGTCAGCCTAGCAGTTATTTTCACGGTAGTAACAGCATACCGATTGACGGTGGTGTGCCCACACCTTTTCTGGAAGAAAGGGAACTTTCAAATGACAAACTATTGTACTAATCAGAAGTCCCTTGTGACATTGCGTCGAACATGCACACATGGTAACCACAGTTTAAAAAAAATGAACCTTGAACTCTTAAAGCATGTTCTGAACCTAAAAGGTTACAAGGAAGACACAGACATTTGTGACTTCAACATTGGTGTGTTTTCTCATGCAGGGAGACAGTGGTGTGGTGGAGAGTCAAGTACCTTCCCACCCGAAGACCTTTCTGACAATCAACTTTGCTTCCTCTGGACAGCCACGGGCATTCTGAAATTCCAGTTTCTTTTTTCCACAAAGGGATACTTTGTTATCTATCTCAACAGGGCTGGGAGATACTCAATGTTTTAAGTAAAAATCATTTATAACCAGTCAAGACTAGTGCAAGGTAATACTACTTTGTAGTATAAATCCAAATTATTTAATCCAGAATTATTTAAGAAATAAAGGAGCATTTATAGCAATCACTGCTAAATGGACTGGGTAACTTGTGTAGTGCCTACTGAATGAGTGGCTGCAATCATGAAAACCGGGGTTAGGACCTTTGCTTTGATGCACTGAGATAAAGCCAACGGGTGCATTCCAGGGCCCGCAGCAACCCATGCCCATTCACTGTACTGGCAAGCAGTCTGAAATCACATGTGGGATTGAATGGAGCAGTGCTAACATACGGGTGTCTGTTACAGATATAACACTTGGGGACAAGAATTCATATGTAACTATAGCCAGCCACCATCTGACTACTTCTAGTCACATGAAATTCACTATCTAACCAGATACTTGGTTCTTCTTTACACGACCAACTCTTTCTTCCAAATATTTCTGCCACTCAAAAATCACATGAAGCCAGGCAGTGGTGGCACATGCCTTTAATCCCAGCACTTGGGAGGCAGAGGCAGGCGGATGAGTTCGAGACCAGCCTGGTCTACAAGAGCTAGTTCCAGGACAGGCCCCAAAGCTACAGAGAAACTCTGCCTTGAAACGCCCCGCCCCCGCTCAAAAAAAACCACCACACATGAAGAATCATCATAACACTTTCACTTGAGTCTCACAATAACTGTAGTTATGTCTCTTAACACCAATAAAGGGAATTTTGTGTCTGGACTCAGTTACAAAACAACATGTATGTGCATTCCTACCTTTATCTCTCTGTATAAAGACTGAACTTCAGTGGACAATTCCACAGTCTGCTCCTCCATTTGCTGACGACGTTGCAAATTAGTGGATATCTGCAGTTTCTCTGATTTCAGCTCATTTGTTTTACTTTTCAGGCACTGAATTTGCTCCTGTTGGTCCTGTATAAGCTTACGGTTCAATTCAATCTTACTGGAAACTGAACAGAAACATATGGATGGGTACAGAAAGCACTGCTATTACCGTCTGAGTTCTTACAGTGTAAAGAATTCAGAGGCTGAAATGTAGTGGGCTCCAACATGCAACAAGGGTGCCCTGCTTGCTATCCCCACCCAGTCACAGGACAGGCACAACCGAGAAAGAGCACAGCTCATCAGACTCTATGATTCCAGGTCTGTTGCACAAGTCAAAGAGACAGAGAAATGACAGTTGGAAAGGAGAGGGAGAATGAACGCATGTGGAGCAGCACCGACGTCTTTGTGGGGTGTGAGCCAACACTCATTACCTGTATCCACTTTGTGTTGCTTTTCTTGTTTTTCCTGGTTAACCTGCTGGACAGTTCGATCCAAGTCTACCCCTTGCAGCTTAGCTGCCTGCTGTGCAATTTTCCTTTCAACATCTTTCAGCTCCATCTTAAGAACAGAACAGTTATTTATAAGAGACTTACTGCATATCATGATTCAAACCCTTTTAAAGCCAAGTTTAACAGGATAAAAAGTGAAATTAAGGTCTGGTACTTCAAATAAAGTAAATGAATTATGCCTCAATTTCCATAGTTTATAAATCATAAATATAAAAGCCTAGGAATCTATACAAATCAGTTAATCAGTTATCTGTACCTGAAAATTAGCTCTGTGGAGAGAGGGAGAAAGAGAGAGAGAGAGAGAAAGAGAGAAAGAGAGAGAGAGAGAGAGAGAGAGAGAGAGAGAGGAAGAGAGAGAGGAAGAGAATGTGCGCCCCACTGTGTAGCCGTAACTGACCTGGGCACTTGCTATGTAGACCAGGCTGGTACTGAACTTACAAAGATTCACCTGGCTCTGCCTCCCCAGCGCTGGGATTAAAGGTGTGAGCCATCATGCCCAGCTACTGCTTTTTGTTTGTTTGTTTGTTTATTTATTTAAAGAGAAGAGTTTCTCTGTGCAGCCCTGATTGTTCTAGAATTTGATCTGTGGACCAGGCTGGTCTTGACCTCACAGAGATCTGCCTGCCTCTATCTCCAGACTAAAAGAGTATGCCACCACTGCCCGGGGCTCCAGCTACTGTTTATAACACATTCACATTTCACATTCAAGCCCCACAGGTCAGTTTTTCTACTTTAAGCTGCAGGAAGCTTACCTGGAGCCTCTCCATAATTGTAACATCTGTCAGGCATACTTTAGCACTTTCTTCTTCAGGCATTATTGTTCCCAAGAGTGTTTCCTGTTCTTCTATGCCAGTCTTTAGGTTCTGTATGTCTCCGCTGACACTCTGCAGTTTGTTTCTTAATCCTGGTATCTCCTTCTCCTTCAAATCAATTATGCTTTCCCTTAAGAGAAAGCACACTGAAATCAATCTAGTTGACATTTTTCATAATTAAAGTCATGTTATTATGCTAGCCCTTTCTAGGACATCCTGTCAATAGCTCAATGATGTCAACATGTCTATTACTTGTGAGGTCTACCTTATTCAATTGATCATAGTGGTGTCAGCCATGTTTTCCCACTGTAAAATGCCTAATTTTCTTTCTTTCTTTTTTGATTTTTCGAGACAGGGTTTCTCTGTGGTTTTGGAGCCTGTCCCAGAACTAACTCTTGTAGACCAGGCTGGCCTCGAACTCACAGAGATCCACCTGCCTCTGTCACCTGAGTGCTGGGATTAAAGGTGTGCGCCACCACCGCCTGGCTTTACTTTTCTCTTTGTATTAAAAAAAATCTCTTAAAAGAAATACACTCAGAATAGGTGAATATCCTGTTTTTCAAACATCTGCCTACTGATGCTAGTAGCCATTGATAACTTTGCAGTATTATTATGGGGATGTTGCCAAGTAGAGATATTTTACAAACTGACTGATTGATTGTACTCAGCAAAAGCTTCATCAAGGCCACGAAAGAGACCAAAGGCTAACCCACTGTAGCTGCACACAGACTGTAGGAGCCTACGGGGAAAGAAAGAACTAAATGCCATGTAGGATCCTAAGAACAGGGATGAGAAGACTGACGAAGTAGCACGGCTGCTGAGTTCAGTTCCCAGCACCCACACCAGGCTGCTCACAAATATCTGTAACTCCAGCTCCCAGGGTATTCAATGCCTATGGCCTCTATGGGTGTATACAGACGCCCCCTCAACATGTATACTGAGATAAAAACAACAAAAATATAAATCCTTAAAAATGAGAGATGCCAGGTGGTGATGGTGCACACCTTTAACCCCAGCACTTGGGAGGCAGAGGCAGGCGGATCTTTGTGAGTTCGAGGCCAGCCTGGTCTATAAGAGCTAGTTTCAGGATAGGCTCCAAAGCCACAGAGAAACCCTGTCTCAAAAAAAAAAAACCCAAAAGAGAGAGAGAGAGAGGCTTCACAAAGCATCAGCTTCCCATCTCTTGGAATAATTGTACTTGATTACCAAGCCGTACTGCTGACCAAAGCCCAGGACACACGCAGAGGCCATGTGAAAGCATGCTGTATGACATCCCTCAGTTGGGTTTCTGGCCAGCAGTCAGGATCAGCCATCCTGAATGTCCAACACCAGCAAACCCTAAGATGACTGCTGCTTCCTGCAAGACCCAGATGACAGCCATCCTACAGAACCACGAGGAAGGACAGCAGGTCCTCCCTGTTATTTAGTGACACAGCAGTGACTAGAATAAATGGTATCATTCTTCATTCAGCAAAGTGACCAGACACAGGACATGGCAGTGATTAAGAAATGCTATTCTGAGAAGGGGAGTTGTTCCAGGAGCCCTGAAATATAACAGCATGTTACCTTGCACCATTTGAAATATTTCAGTATGATAGAACAACTTCATATTTTCTCTGTGTGCACTTTCTATCAGCTTTAAGTTTTATCTTTTATTTGATCTTTTTTTCTAGATATTGCCTTATTCTTCCTTTTCAATCTCAAGTTACTGTGTATGTTCTTATCACCTTCTCTGTGGCTCTAACAGTCTGGTTTTTCTCTCTTGATGCATATAGTAGTTATCTATTGTTGCATAATAAAGTACCCCCAAACCAAGCAGCTTTAAAAAAAGAATACCAGTTATTGTTCACAGATAAGAGCAGCAGGAGGTCTGCTTCTGACACAGTTTCTCAGGGAGGTGGAGCCAAACTATTTGGCCAGGGCTGCAGTCATCTCAAGATCAACTGCTACAAATTCTGCTTCCACGCTTACTATTCAGCAGGAAGGCCTCCAGTCTCCACCATGCAGACTTCTCCACAGAGCTACGTGAACATGGCAGACTACAATGGTTGACAGCCACGGTACCTTAGATAACATAATCCTGGAGGGACAGCTATCACTTCTGTCTTTCTTATTGACTGATTGATTGTGACAAGTCCCCTTGTAGTCCAATTTGGCATTGACCTTACTATGCAGAAGAGGATGACCCTGAATTTTGCTGCCTTCACCTGTGGAGTGCTGTGACTACAGGTATGAACCACCGGGTAAAGCTACTTCTGGCCTTTCTCAGTTCGCACAGACCACTCCTGCCACATATAAGAGGGAACTACACATGAGTACTGAGAGACTATGGGGCCCACTTTAGAAGCTGGCTGCCATAAAGCAATCTCCTTAGACTTTCCTCATTTTCCTGAAACTCTTCTGTAGTTTTTCTGGACAAAAGATTCCAGCTTTTCAGCTTCCAGAGATCTTCTCATCCTAATCTATTCAACACATTAATAAGAGGTTAAGTTTCCTAAAACACAATCAAGACTTTAGGATGGCTCCTTATCATCTAGCAGGAGTTACAGGAGGTGTGAACATAATACAGCCCCATATTTCCAATTTACGGGAACCGGGCATAAAAATCATGCCTCAATCCTGAGATAACATTTTGGATGTAGTCTAGGGCAAGTTTCTCTCCTGTTTGTGCATGGTTCAAATTCCCCTATTATTGCCCTGATGACTAAGTCACACAAACTACAAATTTCTCGAGGCTTTACACCACTTTTCCTGCCATGTTTTCAAAAAGCTTATCACACTCTTACACCCCCAGGCTCCTGTCTTCTGAACTAGCACTTCTGTCTGCTCCATTTTCAAGTGCTTCTATTAAGCCCAGCTCTGTCTAATTCTGAGAGCTTGCCTCCTTGATTAGACCACCAGCTCCTGTGTACGTGTCTTACTGGTTTTGAACTCTATGTTCTAGGAGACACCAGGATAGGAATCATGTATTCCTCATGAGACTTTACTTAACAGACTATTGCCTAAATTTCTAGTATATATAAAAGACACAGTAACAACAGAAATAATCTGTGCTTCTTCTAAAGTGGAAACAACACAAAGTATACTCTAACGTTGCCTTTTGGAGCTGATGAGATTGCTTGGTGGGTAAAGGTGCCATCAGGCCTAATGGTCTAAGTTTGACCTCCAGGACTCACATGGTGGAAATCTGTACAGATTTCCCAATGTCATCCTCTGACTACCACACAAATGGCAAGGCACACCCATACCCATACCAAATAACTAAAATATAATTTTAAAAAATTGGGTTTTTTTTGTGGGGGGGGGCATGAGGTAGAGAGACAGCTTAGCAGTTAAGAGCACTGGCTGCTATTCCAGAAGACCAGGAGTTAGTTCCCAGTCCTCATATGGCAGCTCACAACTACATGCAACTGTAACTCCAGTCTGAGGGGATCTAATACCCTCTTCTGGCTTCTGTGGGCACCAGGCACACATGTGTTGCACATGCATATATGCAGGCAAAATACCCACACGTACTTTAAAAAAAAACAAAACTTTTTAAGTTAACTTTTGGAAGAACTTTTCTTATTTTATTTGTGGGGTTTGGAAAATGCCATCAATAACCAGCTTAAAAGCTGTCACAACTTATGACCCGAGCCAAGTCTCAGGAAACGCCCTGAGAAAAGGCTACACCAACCCCATGACTACTTTAGGTTTACCTCATGGGCACAAGCCTAAGCATTTCATCACGGCGCCGCTCTTTTTTTTTTAGTTCTGATTCTGTTGACTTGAGCTTATCTGGAGCAAGCCTCAGCTTGGACTGCAAGTCACTGATGACTTCTTGTAACTCAGCCTCTGTCTGAAATACTCTCTGACAGACGGGGCAACAGGACTGGTTTTCATCTGTCAGCTGAGTAATGAACTGGGAGTAAACAGCTGTGGCTCCAGCCAGCATGGCTATTTAAAAAATAAAGAAATCTCCAGTCAGATATACATATATTTTCTTATATAATCATTTTTCTTACAATTTTTTGGTATCATACAAAAGGCATAATAATATTTTACCGAAATCTTTCTATGTGTCAGGCATTTCTTACACAAATAATTTCATTTACTCCTTTTTATTTTTTTTTAAATTAATCCATTTCTATTAATTTGTGTATCACTAGGCTGTGGCCTACTGGTAAGGTTCCTGCATCTCTCTCCTTCAGCAACTATACAGCATCTGACTTTTGACTTTTTTTTTAAAATACTTTTTATGGTTTATTCAACTTTATTTTATGTGCATTGGTGTGAAGGTGTCAGATCCCCTGCAACTGGATCTTTAGACAGTTGTGAACTGCCATGAAAGTGCTGGGAATTGAACCCAGGTCCTCTGGAAGAGCAGTCAGTACTCTCAACCACTGAGCCATCTCTCCAGCCCCCATTTACTCCTTTTTAACATCCTACATGGTTTATAGCTTTGTTTTCGTTTTATAGATGATAAATCTGACTCAGTAAGCCCCAAAGCCACAACTCACATAGTGAGCTGCACAATCAGGAATGAGCTCAAGTCAGGATCCATAACAAAGTTATAAAATCTCCTGTCCTTGCCAGGAGGTGGTGGTGAACATACCTTTAGTCCTAGCACCCAGGAGGCAGAGGCAGGAGGATCTCTGAGTTCAAGATCAGCCTGGTCTACAAAGTGATTTCCAGAATAGCCAAGGCTACACAGGAAAACTCTGTCTCAAAAAACCTAAACAAATAAAATAATCTCCTATCCTAGGGCCAGAGGGTGGCTCAGCTGCTAAGAGCACCTGGTGTGCTGATGGAGGACTCTTAGTTCTTAGGACCTAGCCTGGGCAGCTCACAGTCACTTGCAACTCTACCTCCAGGGGAGATCGGACACCTCTGTCCTTTGTGGACACCCGACTCATATGCACATACACACAAATAAAAATAATTTGAAAACTAAACCTTAAAACCTCTGGCCCTCAGCAGTTACCTATGAAATGTCAAAAGGCAAAGAGCCTTGAGAACAGAAACTGACGACTCACCTCGCTGTTTTGAGGACTTTTCAATGTCTTCTTTAAGCCGGTCTAAATCACTTTCAAAATCCTGGCTACCACAAACATCAAACAGCTTATATTCATAACTGGACAACTGTTCTTCCTTTTTCTTCAGCTCATTATTTGTATGGTTTTTATTCTGTTCAGCTGAAGCTAGTTCTTTGCTAAAATAAGAACAAACGTAGAATATTTGAAAAATTTAAAAATTATTTTAGATTTAGTTTGTGTATTAATGTTTTGCCTTCATGTATGCATGTGCACCATATACATGCCTTCTATCCAAAGAAGTCAGAAAGGGGTGTCAAATGCCTTGGAACTAGAGTTAGAGGTGGTTGTAAGCCACCATGTATATGCTGGGTACTAAACCCAGGTCCAATACAAGAGCAACCAGTGCTCTTAACCATTGAGCCCTCTCTCCAGCTTCCTAGAAATATGAAAAATTTGATACAGGAGACACAAAATAAATTTTGCCAAAAATCATTTAAAAGAGTTACATATGACCAAATACTTACCTATATATTTTTAAAGGTTTATTTATGTATTATGTATACAGTCTGCATGTATGCTGGCAGACCAGAAGAGGGCACCAGATCTCACTGCAGATGGTTGTGATCCACCATGTGATTGCTAGGAATTGAACTCAGAACCTCTAGTAGAACAGGCAGTGCTCTAAACCACTGAGCCATCTCTCCAGTCCTTATAAATCTTTATTTATTATGTACAGTGCCCTGTACTGTGTCTCTGCAGGCCAGAAGAGGGCACCATTATAGATGGTTGTATAGAGTTACCATGTGTTTGCTGGGAATTGAATTCAGGACCTCTGAGCCATCTCTTCAGTCCTCTTTCCTATATCTTTTATAGTTTTGTGCTGGAGATAGAACTCAGGACCTCAAGCATGCTCTACCACTGAGCTACACTCCAGTCACACCCTTTCTTTAGAAGTCAGAGGAACAAGCTGAATGCGCTAATTGAATCTTCTAGTTGAATGTTCCCTTTAGGACACTGACCCATTTGTCAATCCTGAGTGAGCATGGACCCACTCCCAGATAAATGTATAGGAGCAGAACTGTGCTGTATTTCTGGGCCTCACTGTCTTAGATTCTAGATTATAGGTCTGAGCAAGTGAAAGCCACCTGCTGGCTCTAAGGAGACACAGAAAAGATTAGCAGAGCACTTCCCCTCCACTGGGTTTCCTTCAGAGTACTCCTGACTCGCCTCTAAATGCCTGCTTTGCCTTTCTTGTTGCTGTCATCTCCTTGCCCCTGCTCACTCATTCCCTCTCATTCACCAAAATTTTGTTTACTAAGCCAGGCAGTGGTGGCGGCACACGCCTTTAAGCCCAGCACTTGGAAGGCAGAGGCAGGTGGATCTCTGTGAGTTCAAGGCCAGCATGGTCTACAAGAGCTAGTTCCAGGCTAGCTCCAAAACTACAGAAAAACCCTGTCTCGAAAAACCAAAAAAAAAAAAAGAAATAAAATTGTTTATTAATACAACTCATTAGTATCTCAACTCTTAATCATCATCCTAGCCAATCTCAACGCTCATGTGTTGGAGATTTTAGCTTTCTAAGTCATGACGCACAAGAGTCTGTGTGTTGTACTCACCATATTCTTTAAAACCAAGTGGGAAAGAACACAACAGATGGAACTTAGCACTGTCCACTGTGAGTCACTGCAAGCTCTGCACAAAAAGGACTACAGAAGACGCTTCCCTCCCACAAATAACCTAAAGCCCAAGTGCAGCCTTCAGACTACCCAGGAAGCACCACATACTGAGGAAACATCTTCCCAGGGCACCCCAGACACCACTCCTGCTGGCTCATCTGGGTTCCCCAAACAGCCACTGCTTTCACTGCTAGCTTCCTTTCCTTAGCTGGCCAATGGCGATTATTCCTAGTATTTAGCTGTACCACCCCCCCTTTCATCATTGTGGGGAGCATGCAAGGTCAGAGGGCAACCTGCAGGAATCAGTTTTCTCCCACCATGTGGGTCCCTGGGATGGAACCGAGGTCTTGAGACTTGGCTGTAAGGGTACCCTATGAGACATATTACTTGCCCCTTTTTTGTACAATTCTTTCAAGGTGACATGATTTATACCAATTACTTTGATTATCCTTTCTAACAAACTGCAACAACTTGCAATTTCCTGAACTTAAATATTATATTCACTAAAAGACTCTTCCAAAGATACAAATTTGAGCCAGACACTGTGATATATACCTTATATTTCCAATACTCCAAAGCTGAGGCCAGAGGACCTCAAGTTGGAGATCAGCCAGGGCTACATTGTAAGACCCTGTTCAAATAAATAAAAAGAAAAAAAGAAAAAAGAAACACCACAAACTTAATATAGCCAAAATTAAATCTACTATCTCCCTAGAAATTTTATGATAAATACTGTTACCTAGCAACCACTTACTGAAACATCTGAGGAAGTCTTAGCAATGTGCTGTTCAGAGACTGAATGCAACTTTCAGGTGTTGATTCTTCTCTATAGTTTTAAGAGACAAGAGGCCCCATCTACTCCTATTTTATTTTATTTTATTTATTTATTTAAGTATACAGTGGTCTGCCTGCCTGTATGCCTACAGGCCAGGAGGCACCAGACCTCATTACAGATGGTTGTGAGCCACCATGTGGTTGCTGGGAATCGAACTCAGGACCTTTGGAAGAGCAAGCAGTGCTCTTAACCAGTGAGCCATCTCTCCAGCCCCCGTACTCCTATTTTATTTTATTTAAATTGCCAGAAGAAGAAAAAGTCAACTGAATATATCATTTCATGATAACGAATGTTGAAAACAATTAAAAATAAGAGCACAAAATAAGGAGATTTATATCAATGGCAATGTTTTAGCAACTCACTTCAGGTTGGCAAGTCTGTCTCTGGTCTGATTGATTTCTTTGGATTTAGAATGAAGCCAGTCTTCAAGCTGTTTCTTGTTAGGAAAATACCCCAACAGGGAAGTCAGTTCACTGCTGTGCCTAGACTTTATTTTTCTGATTTGTTCATCTTTGTCAGTCTATAATGAAAATATAAAACAAGCAAATCAACTTTAAAAAGTCAAGCCTATATCTCCACATTTTATTAAGAACATAAATAAGTTCTGGGGATTGGCATAATGGCTCAGCAGGTCAAAGCATTTGCACAAAAGCCCGAGGAACTGAGTTCATCCCTGATACCCACATGAAGGAAGGAGAGAGCCAACTTCAAACACTGTTTATCTTTCTTTTTAACTTTTTTGAGACAGAGAATCACTCAGTAGTGCTGACTGGCCTGGAACTCATTATGTAGACCTGGCTGACCAGCAACTCACAGAGCTCTATCTACTTCTGCTGCTGGAGTTAAAGGTGTGCACCATAACAGGGGGCTATAAAGCAAGTGTGTGTTCAGAAACACATACTAAATAATAAGTATAATTTTAGAAATGAATTAAATTGAATAAATAAATTCTGGAATGAGTAAGGTTCCTGATTTAAAAATGAAAAGTATAAAAATTCAAGCAGAAAATACAAAACTTCTTAAAGACTTGGAGTGATGATTGATTTAAAAAAAAAATTGTAGGGGGCTGGAGAGAAGGCTCAGAGGTTAAGAGCACTGACTGTTCTTCCAGAGGTCCTGAGTTCAATTCCCAGCAACCACATGGTCACTCACAACCATCTGTAATGAGATCTGGTGCCCTCTTCTGGCCTGTAGGTGTACATGCAGATAGAACACTGTAAACAAAATAAATAAATCTTTTAAAGAAAATAAAAAAATAAAAATAAAAAAAATTATATGCACACATGTGGAGATCAGAAGACAACTCTGGAGTCATCTCTTTCCTTCTATTGTGTGAGTTCCAGGATTAAATTCAGGTGGGAAGACTTGGTAGCAAGTGTCAAGTCACCTCCCAGGTCCCAGGATGGTCTTTTTAAGCCAGAACAACAACTCTAATGTCATAAATATTTTAAACATCTGTATGTTAAAAGTTACCAACAATGAACACATTTTTGTGTTTGTATTTCTGGGCTTTCTGTTATTAAGACATTTATAGGCAATGGCACATGCTTATATTCCCAGTTAGGAAGCTGAGGCAGGAGAATTACTTGAGTCCACAGAGTCAGAGGCCAGCAAGGACAACAGGGCAGGCTACAGCTCATCTCAAAAACAGTGACAACAACTAAAAAGAAAAACAAAAGTTTTAAGTTTAAAAGTCTATTTTAGCCAGGAAGTGGTGGCACTCGGGAGGCAAGGCCAGCCTGGTCTACAGAGAAACCTTGTCTTGAAAAACAAAAACAACAACAAAAAAAGGTCTATTTTATAAGTCCATTTTTATAACCTGTAAATACAAAGCCAATACCACATCAATACTTCACAGAAGATGAGCTATTTTAAATACCAATTAGTATAGCGAACACAGAAGGAAAATCATACTTTGTTTTTGGTCAGCATCTCCATCTGCGTAAGTGTTGTTGTATGGTGATTTAACTGCTCCATTTCCTGGTCCAGCTTCCGCAAGCTTCTGTCCAGGTCAGCTTTCTCATTTTGGAGGCTTATTACCTCTGCTTTTAGGGCTTCTACATTGCTATTTTTCTCAGCCTTGCTTAGTTCACGTTCCTAATCAATAATTGAAGCACATGCACATTTACATATTTTGCTCCAGAATTAAGATAATGACAGAGTGTAATGGAAATCACTTCTCAGGGTCACCTGCTTTGAAGCAGCTCTTTCCACTTTTGGAGAATGCATTGTTCTTTCTTTTAATAAATCTTCAGTTTTGCCACTAAAACCAAAGATCATTCCTAAGAGCATCAAAATACTACTTTTTGTTTATTACCAAAAGAGGGGAAAAAAACTTAAATATGCTTTGGGAAAACACTTATTCAGGTTACTGTACAAACTGGAATGACAGAGAATTAGTAAATAAACCTAGAAGGGTCTAATAGAAAGAAGAAATGAATACTAGAAAAAAAAATAGGAGTGGCTAGAGAGATGGCTTGGTGGTTAAGACCATATCCTCCTTTCCCAGAGGACCCGAGTTCAATTCCCAGAACCCAGGTCAGGCAGCTCGCAGCAACAGATCCAAAGCTTTTGGGCTCATTCAGCACCTGGACTTCTTGCACATACCCACACAAATATATGCCTAACAAAAAATAAATCTTTTAAAAAAGAAAAGAATTAGGAGAAATGTATCCATGGAGATAGGTTAGTAACTTAGTCACCATTTAGGTGTTCAATAAGTTCCTACGATGCTCACAACATTGCTTGGCATGTAGAAACCACAGAACTGTTGTGATGTGGCCCCTCACTGGCACTTCTCCATCCTGACAACACTGTGATACAATTCAAACTGATAAAAAAGTACACTGCAGTGGCCAGTTACACAGAAACAGCAGTTCACTCAAGTCATGGAGGTGGGACCCAGAACTCTGACATGCATTCGGATGTTTACTTTGAAGAGAAACGGAGATGTGACAGAAGAGGACAGAAGGAAGAAAACTCAAAACTCGCAAGAAAATGGCCAGGTAAATTTGTTTACCATAGAAAAAACAGTAGCAAGTTGATCACATAAAATCTCAGTGTGGAAATTAATTGAAAAAATACTCAATTTTTAACTCAGGTCAAATACCGAGGACTTGTAATAATTACCTCACTTGGTTGTGTTTGGAGTATACAACTCTCAAACACACTCAAAGGAGACTTTGATTTCGAGAATCTAAAACTCGAAAGTCTGAACACAAGTATTTTTTAAAGTTTTCTTGCTGATCCTCATTTTTAACCCACCGGTTTCTAGAATCAAAGAGCTGATGACCAAGATATTTAAATAAGCTCATTTATGTGGATTATTAACTGAAGGGGCACAATCCCAGGGTGAGAGATAGAAGACACTTCAGAACGGAAGATTCCAGGTATTTTAGACCTGAGATTGCTCCCCATTCGGTCACCTGGACAGCTTACCGCTTTTGTGAGCTCCTGGTCCAGCTCCAGAATCCTGTCCGATGAGCCCTCCAGCCTCTGCAGCTCATTCTTCACATTCCTCAGCTCGCTCTGTTTCTTGGTGAGGAGTTCTGTTTTCAGCTCGATCACTCTTCCCAGTCCACTCTTCTTGTCCCTTATCTCATCAATTTGCTTCTGCTTCAAAGTTTCTTTCTCTGTAAGGTCATTCTAAATGCCAAGAACACACATTAGTAAGTCTTTCATTAAGCAGCTAAGGAAACTTCCCTTTAAAGTAACATAAAAAAACACAAGAAATAATTTCTAAAACTGTGAAAAGTACTGCCCAGAAGTGACCATCAGTAACTGTGAGCCAAGTTTTTTGCAGTTATCCTCAAAAATAAATTTTACTTAAAAAACCATAGCTCTACACTTTGATCCTATTTATAGCCTTATAAATTAATTAAATGTTTCTAAAACTTTTCTTTTCTACTTAATAGCCAAACACTCACCTAAAAATGTGACAAAGTCAGGTTCACTTAAAAAATTTATCAAATCAGGCAGGTGTGGTGGCACACACCTTTAATCCCAGCACAGGCCTCTGAGTTTGAGGCCAGCCTGATCTATAGAGCAAGTGCCAGGAACAGCCAGGACTACACAGAGAAACCCTGTTTCAAAAAACAAGTAATAAAAAGTTTATCAAATCACCTAGGGAACCTGGATTTCAAGATATTTACCAAGAGCTGGCTGGCAGTTTTAGCTTCTCTTTCCTGTTTCTCTCTCACAAGTTCGTGAAAATTTGTAATCTGTCTTTCACTAAAGGGTCCATGCTCAAAACCATCCAATTCGAGATGTGTTGCCAAAGACTGGATTAATGAATCTCTGGCTCGAATATGCTCTTGATGGCGATCTGCCTGTTGTTGTAGACGACCTTTATTTAAAAAACAAAACAAAACAAAACTCCTTTTAGTTGTTTTTTTTAACTTTTTAAGTTTTTTAATTTAACAATAAATTCATATGCAGTTGTAAAAAAAAATCTGCCCACTTTGCTCTAATGAAAAGTGTAAAACTGTTGTATAAAGTCTAAACTGTATACTGACATCGTTGAACCTATTAGGTTAAGATAGGTTAATCTATCTTAACCCCCAGTGTTATTTGTACTCATTTGTGTGCATGCACTGTTTCACGAAACTTTTTAAAAAAGATTTAAAATTTTTGTTTATGTCTATGTGTGTCTGTGTCACATGTGTGTGAGTGCCCATGGAGAAAAGAGGGCATTGGATCCTCGGAATCAGAGTTATAGGTGCCTGTAAGCCACCCAATGTGGTTGCTGAGAACCAAATTCAAGTTCTCAGGAAGAGCAGCAAGTGCTCTTAACCACTGCAGCGTCTAAGCCCAAATTCTATATAATTTTACCCATGCCAGTTTACATATCCAAACAGCAGTGCAGATACTAAGCAGTTTCAACACCTTAAGAACCTTCTTGTTCTGTAACCGTAAGCACACCCAGCTTGTCCTGTCCCTTCTCTCGACCATCCCTAGCAACCACGTGTTTTGGTTGCTGTGTCCTATGTCTTCAACTTTAACATTTCAGAATACTATAGAAGTGAAGCCCACCAAACAGCCTGTTGAGACTGAATGTTCTTGATGTTAATGCTGTAGAGATTCTTCACTCCTGCAGGAAATGAATGTGCTAGAAGGTCTGTGCCTCACCCTGCTCCACCAGCAGCTCCTCTCTTTCCTGGCTGAGGAGCCGGGCTTCTTTATTCAGCTTCTCCAGTTCGCGCTGACAGTCTACCAAGCGCCTTTCTTTCTCCCTCACTGTTCTCTGGTGGTTGTGATACAAGTCATTCAGTTGCTCATCTGTCCCTTGAAAAACCTGTGTCAAACCAAAATAGATGGCGTATTGTGTTACTATGACAATCACCCTGACACACCAAATATATAAAAAATTTTAGTCAATATCCATTTTAGTAGAGGTATCATGAACATCAAGATTAAGGTTTACTTTTTCCCTAAAATGTGGAGATGAAAGGGTTTATAAATGCAATTCATTATGATAGTCCCTGATTTTCAAACAGAACAAAACTTATGACTACAAACCTTTTCCATTTTCTGTTCTAATTCACTGTTATCTTTCTCCATTTGTTTCTTTCGGCTATCCAAAGCTTTAATTTCATTGTCAAGTCTCATGATTTTAGAAAGGTTGTGTTCAATTTCTTTCAGACGATTCTGCAAATAAAGACAAATTCTACATGAATGGCTCCATTGTGTTTTCCATCACTGAGAAATGGACATAAGTTATGCAAGGACCATTTAATAAGACACCACCATTTAGGGCTAACAGCAGCCTGTGAAAGAGACACTAAGATGCTATGTAAAGCGCCCAGAACACCATAAAGCCCATACCCTGCTTTCAACAACTCCCACAAGTCATTTGTTCCTAAGGTATGACAGCCACAGTCTGTAAAATGCCACATTTTAACTATTTTTGCTACCCTGATAAGAACAGATACTATACTTTCTCCTAATTAAAGACCAAGAAGTGATTTGTTATTATGTATACACGTATGTGTGTTTGTGTACATCCCAAAGATGTCAGACAGGTGTTAGATCCACTGGAGCTAGAGTTACAGGCAATTGTGAGCTATCTGATATGAATGTCGGGAACAGAACTTGGATCTTCTACAAGAACAGTAAGCCGTCGTAACTGCTGAGCCTTCAATCTAGCCTCTGAAATGATGCATTTTAGGAACAAGAATTCTCAAATGTCTAGAGATTATAATAATAAAGTGCTAAGGCTGGGTCCTAGGGCTTCATATATAACAGGCAAGCATTTTAACACTGAGCTATAGTTTCAGTCCTTCTTGTTAGGCAGGGAAAACTAAACTGAACGCTGGAGAAAGAAGGGCATAGTCAGAGAGAAGCCATGTAGCCCTGCCGGAGCCAGATAGAATTGGTAAGCCACTGCCACGTGGCAATACACAGATTAATAGAGATGGGTTAGATTAATATGTAAGAGTTAGCCAATAAAAATCTAGAGCTAATGGGCCAAGTAGTGTTTTAAATAATATAGTTTCTGTGTGATTATTTTGGTTCTGGGCAGCCAGGACAAAGGAGCCCTCCTTGCAACATTGTTCTCGTTTACATAGGATCTTATGTAGCCCATACTGGTTTTAAACTCACTATGTAGCCAAAGACGACTTTAAATTGGCAATCTTCCTGCCTCCATTCATCAAGTACACCAGGCATAAATGTGCTGCAGATATACACACAGGCAAAATACTCACACACATAAAATATAAGGAGCAAAATAAATCATGCTAGTAATATATCTTATATTCTATATACTAATGGGTAGTCTGTAATCACTATATAAGCAGGAACTTCCTTTACCCCCAAAATGTTTAATGTTAGCTAAGAGAAAGGTCTGAACAAAGCAATCTTACAAATAATAATGGCCATATCACCGAAAGCCTACTGTGTCCCAGACACTACTAGGTAAGAATCCATGCTAAGCAGCACAGTCAGAAGACTTGACCAACTTGGACAAAGCTGCAGGGACCAGGCTGGAAGCAGGCGTGGTGGTGGACGCCTGTCTGTCCTGGCTGACAATGTGACCAGACCAGGAAGGAAGACTGGAACGCAAGTCCTCCTTGAGTCTGCAGGCTGAAGCACGGCTATCTGGCACACAGGAAGCACTGGGTAAATATTCCCAAAGGCAGGCTTTTCCTGAAGTCCTTTCTTATAAACCACAGCCTTCAGCTGCTGCCCTCATCCAGGCTCTGAAAGGAGGTAGGGAAAAGGATCCCTTGATCCTAGCCCAGGAGTTTAACTAAGGTCAGCCTGGGCAAATGGCTAAGATCCTGTCTCAGAGATAAATATTAAAACCTAGAAGAGGGTAGGAAGAAGAAACAACAAAAGCCACGTATGCATGAAAATGCAGTAAGAAAACCTGCTAAATTGTAAGCTGCTTAAAACAACAACAAACAGGGCCTAGAAAGGTATACTAATTTGTATATATGTTATGGATAAAGTCCAAATTTTGTACAAATGTCAAGAACACGTTTAAAATTACAAAAATTCTCTACAAAGACCTGTCAATTTGGAAATCTCCAAAGAGAGAAAACAATTATAAAGTGCCAAACACTCAGTCATGATCTACTTGCTCTTAAATCCAACCTCATCAGGAAATTTAAAGACCAACTGTCTAAGCTGGGCATGGTAGCAGAGGCAGGCGGAGGCCAGCAGAGGCCACCCTCGTCTACAGAGTGAGTTCTAGGACAGCCAGGACTACATAGAAAAGGCCTGTACTGAAAAAAACCTAAATAAGTAAATAAGAATGACTGGCTGTCTAACACAGACCTAAGACTTTGGATAGAACTGAGTTTCTGGTAATTTTTAAGACATATACACACTCCTGAAGGCCATATAAAGATACAGGACTTTATGGTGAAAGAGATATGGCTTCGAAGGTAAAAGCAACTTGATTCCCATCACTCACACAGCAACTCATAATGTCTGTAACTCCAATTCCAGGGCATTAGACACCCTTCTCTGGCCTCCACCGGCACTGCATGCACACAGTGCACAGACATACATTCAGGGAAAACACTGATATACATAAAATAAAAATAAATAAAAGGTACTTTAGGCTGAAAGATGGTGGCACACAACTTTAATCTCAGTACTTGAGAAGCAGAGGGAAATGGATCCCTGAGTTCAAGGCCAGCCTGGTCTACAGAGTGAGTTCCAAGAGAGTCAGGGCTATACAGAGAAACCCTGTCCCGAAAAACCAAAATAAATAAATAAATAAATAAAAGTACTTAAGGGTAAGTGATATCATAGTGAGGGAGAGGGATTTCTTAGCATGCTAGATAACAGCAACTGCCACCACGGAAAACACAATAACTAACTGTTGCATAAACTGCTAAGAAAATAAATCTTAAGAGCTCCTACCAACACAAAAAAGAGATATGATATAACACAATGTTAATTAGCTGGCTTTAACCATCCCTACAGCAAATACTCACATGAGATCATATTAAATGTCACAAATATACAAAATTTTAATCTGGCCATACGAAAAACATCAGTTACCTTCAGCGGCTCAAGTTCATTCTCATAGGACTTGACAATTTCCTGTGAAGACCTTAACTGGGCTTCCTTACTAGTGATCTGATCGCGAATCTCACAAGCTTTCTCCTTATTTTGCTTCAGATATTTCAATTCTGTTTGACACTCTTTCACCTTCTGACCTTGTGTCTGACGTACCTGTCGAAGTGTTTCTAAGGCTTTAATGTACCTTTGAAGATGTGAAATAAAAGTAAAATTTTTGGCTGAGTATTTTACAATAGAGTATCAAGCAAACACTAATTTTACATTTAGAGTTAATAACCTGGAAAATGGTTATGACATCATGGCTAAGTGAAAAAAATTACATTTATTCTATCAGATAAACACGCACAGCAAGAAAATGAAAGGAAGTACGGCCAATTCCTCATGGTGGAATATTGAGTGCTGACCCTTTTTGCTTTTTAATTTTTTCTTTTATAAAAGAGCATCAAAGTGGCCACAGTGGTACCTAAAGCTCCAGACGCTGGGTGAGCACAAAAATTTGAGGGCAGCCTGGGCAATAAAACCAACAGGAGCACCTTACCCAGACTGGGGATCTAACTCCGGTGAAACACAGGTACTTGGCACGAGGACCTGAATCAAGCGCAGCCTCACAAAACACAACATGACTAAATAATTTCATAGCTACAAAGTTCACAGTTACAAACCTTGTTGCAGAAAAAATCTCATCAAACTTTTGCTTCAGGGCCTTTCCTTCACTTAAAGGCCAGTTGGAGTCTTCTTGGTGACAGAAAATGACATTATTTAGCACAGCCTTGGAAACCCCAAGACAGCTTATCATTTCTCGGTCGATTTCTGCACATTTGGAGCTCAGACTGACATTTTCACCATGCCTACAAAGTTGAGAATCAGGGCTATCAGTGAAACAGCCTTTGGAGGTACCTCCTCTTCTGTTTAATTCTCCCCTTCCCCCCGAGACAGCGTTTTTCTGTAGCTTTGGAGTCTATCCTGAAACTAGCTCTTGCAGACCAGGCTGGCCGCAAACTCACAGAGATCTGCCTGCCTCTGCTTCCTGAGTGCTGGGATTAAAGGAATGTGCCACCACTGCCCAGCCTGTTTAATCTTATAAACCCTTTTCTTGAGGTCTCATCTACCCGAGACTGGCCTCAAAGTCAGTGTGTAGCTAAGAACAACCTAACTATCCCTAAACCCCAAGTGCTAGGATTACAAGGGTCTGCCACCACACCCAATCTATATGGTGCTGGGCATCAAGCTGAAGACTGTATACTAGGCAAGTACTCTACTAATCGAGCCACATCTTCAACACATGCTATTCTTTACACTTTATGTGTCCCATTAAAACAGTGTCCTCCTGCTAAGAAAACTCATGGAGCAAGGTGGATTGGTTGGTGAAGTGTTTGCCATCCAAGCATCAGGACTGGAGTCCAATCCCAGCACATTGTAACAGAAAGTTCAGGTGGTAGGATGCACTTGGAGTCTCAGTGCTGAGGAGGCAAAGACAAGACTCCTGGCCTGGGGCTCACAGGCTATTAAATTAGCAAGCTCCACATCAATAAATGACTGACTCAAAAAAGAGAGAGAGAGAGAGAGAGAGAGAGAGAGAGAGAGAGAGAAGTAGCTCCTGAAGAACCACACCCAAGGTTGAACTCTGGTTTCTTCAAACACAAGCACCCCTGCAGATAAGACCACAGAAATAAACACACATACAAACAAGGGGAAAAAAAGCTAGCTCTTCATGGTCAAAAGTTCACAGATGAGGTTATATGAAACAGGTACTGCAAGAAAGAAGGTAAGAATTTTTAAAAAACATAGTAGGATTCTTTTGGGTCTATATGTTTTTGTGTGTAATGTCTGTGTGGCCACAGGACAAAGCCAGGTGTCTTTCTCAATCAATTTCCACTTTTCTTCTGAGACAGAGAATCTTGCCACTAAATCTGGAGTACACTGATTCAGCTGACGGAGTAGCCAGCAAGTCCCAAGATCCTCCTGTCTCTGCTTCCCCAGAGCTGGAATTACGAGCACACATGATCACTCTGGTTTTCACATGGGTACTGAGAATCAAACTTGGTTGTTCATTCTTCTTTGGCAAGTATCTTCCCATACTTCAAGTTTTGAACAACGAATTTAAAATAGTCCAAGTGTACATACTTGTGGGTGCCAGCAGATGGTATCAGATCCTCTGGAGCTGAAGTTACAGGTGACTGTGAGTGACCTGATGCAGGTGCTGAGAACTAAACTTGTGTCCCCTGGAGAATGCAAGTGCTCTTAACCACTGAGTCCTCTCTCTGGCCCCAATAACAATTTTCTACACTTGATCTTAGTCAAAAGGCTGAGAAGTGATGAAACCCATTTCCTAACCCACATTATTTGTGCTTCTGTTTATTCACCTTTCCCTGTCTGCTACTGACGATCATATTCTATTTTATTTACTTTGGTCTCTTGTGTTTCTAGTTCTGGGATGAAAGAATAAATACTTCCTATTATATATAAATTATTTCAAATTATCATACTTAAAAATCCAGGTATGTGAGCTGGCTGTGGTAGCTCACATCTGTAATCTGAGCATTAGGGAGGCTAAGGCAGGCAGACTACGGTGAGTGTGACAGCCTGGGCTGTCACAAACTGCTAGATGTAGTAGGACAAGCCTATAATCTCTTCTTGGGAGGTGGAAGTAGGAAGCCCAGAAGTTCAAGTCATCCTTGACTACATAGGAAGTTTCAAACCAACCTAGATTACACAAGATCCTTATCTCATAAAACAAAAATCCCAGATATATAAAACAAGCTTCTGACATTCTTTTCTGATAAAGCCTATCTTCCAAATCCATACCCATTAAGAGGGAGTATCAACTCTAACACACAGATAATGGTCAAAAGGGATAAGTTATTGGTCTTCCCTACTTGTCTAATTTTTGCCTCACCCATCTCTGTACATAAAAATAGCATTTTTTCAACCTGTGCTTGGACAATTATATAGTCTCAATTACAACAACTAATCATACATGACAATAATAAGGCAATGGAATATTATTGATAAATCTTTAACAAGATCATTCTATTTCTGGGCTGGAGAGACAGCTCAGTGGTTTAGAGCATTCACTGCTCTTGCAGAGGATTTGGGTTTGAATCCTAACACCAAGGTGGTGGCTCACAACCATCTAAAAACTCCAGTTCTAGGAGATCTGATGCTTCCTTCTAACCTACTGTACATACAAACATGGAAGCAAAATATTCATACATACTAAATACATAAATGTAAAGAGAAATTGAAAAAAATCATTCTATTTCAAGATAAATAGTACCAAAAAACTAAATGTTAATAATGGCTGAGACTCTGTACATGTAGAGGCATGGAATAGATGGGAGCTCTCCTCTGTATTCAATTACACTGTAATTACAATATCACTCTAAAAAATAAAGCCTGAGGTCAGTTGCGGAGATGTGTGCCTACAATCCCAGCACTCACAAGGCTGAGGCAGAAGCATCCTTTTGAGTTTGAGGCCACTCTGGGTGACACAGCGAGTTCCAAGTCAGGCTGAGCTTCAGTATAAGCCCTAATCTCAAAAAGAGAAAAAGAAAAAAAACGACTATACCAAAAAGGAAAACAAAACCCTGCTGGAAGAAAATTAATACACTCTTCGATAAAACAGTAGTGAGAGAAGGGCTTCTGGGCCAGGAGACCAATGTGAGCGGCTCTCCAAAACAAGCTGAGTACCTACTTCCTTCTAGTAATGACTCCTTCCAGGGTTTTAAATTCTGTTTTTTTGCTTTTCTGACTACAAAGCATAGATCTCTGCACAGCCACCACCTCTCCGTTGACATCTCGAAACTGCAGGCGAATCTGGGCTCGCACATCTGTTTCTTGAGCAACCTTTGATGGTAAACAGAAAAACATGGTCATAAGTACCAGCATGCCCCTATCAAGAAAGGGTATTAACACTTTGCTTATTCAAAAACGAGAGGGAAGCCACTAAAAGACCTCACTCAAAATGAGCCACTTTTACACTTTTTCAAAATATGAGAAGTATATTACTTAACTTATTTTTTCATTAGCTGCATCTTTTGTTCAGGGTTCATTTCCCCTCTACTCACTGATCTACACACTAGCATATCCCACTTTATAGACACTAATAACAATAGCCAATAACAACCCCTTATCAAGAAAAACTCTTGCCAGGTGGTGGTGGCGCATGCCTTTCATCCCAGCATTCAGAAGGCAAAAGCAGAAAATCACAGATTCAAGGCCTACCTAGTCTACAAAGCAAGTTCTAGGATAGCTAGGAATACACAGAGAAACCCTATCTTAAAAAACCAAACCAAACCAAAAAAAAAAAAAAAAAAAGAAAGAAAAAAACAAGAAAAATTCTCTAGCGATTGCCCTCTTAGTTACAGAAGAAAAAAAAATATAAACTAAAGATTGGTTTTCTGACCACTGAAGCTGACTTTGTCAAGAGGAACAAATGGCTCCATATATCCAAACACCCTTTCACTAACAGTTAACATAGTGAAGTTGAGGGCATGCTCCTTCACTAACTGCAGACTTCTCCTCTTCCCAGTCTATAAACACATCAGGTCTAGAGCTCTAGCTTCAGGCCATTCTCTTTTATTTATTTCCTACCTGATGTCCTCAGGCCTGAGATGTTAACTGTACTCAACTATGTGTGTCTATCAATAATTCCTAATTTTCCTATGTAACTCTTTTTTTAATTTATTTATTTATTAATTATGTATACAGTATTCCTTCCATGTATACCTGCAGGCCAGAAGAGGGCACCAGACCTCATTACAGATGGTTGTGAGCCACCATATGGTTGCTGGGAAGTGAACTCAGGACCTTTGGAAGAGCAGGCAATGCTCTTAACCTCTGAGCCATCTCTCCAGCCCTCCTCTGTAACTCTTAACCTCTCAGTGTTTTTTTTTCTTTTTTTTTGGCAACTGGATATTTACTTTGGAAATCTACCAAATATCTCAAACTTATATATGTAAACCAGACCCGCCCAAATTCCCTTTTCGAATATCTCTATGATATTAAGAGGCAAAATGATCACTTATATGTTTTTGAAAACAGGGTCTCACTGGGTAGCCTTGGCTGTCCTGGAACTCTCTTAGTAGAACAGGCTGGCCTCGAACTCACAGGGATCTGCCAACCTCTGCCTCCTGAGAGCTAGATCAAAGATGTGCTCAGCTACCACCTGGCTGGAAAAAATAACTAACAACTTGTTCAAGAAAGAGCCTGAGGCTAAGCTTCTGCTTCTCTCAATATCATTATTAATAACATTAGCTAATCTATTGGTTCTATCCTCAGGTCACACCCCAAATCTGTCTCTCACCACTTCTAGTACCTTAACTAGGCCACCAATATGATCACAGGCCTCTCAGTCTCCTTCCTTTGCCATTTACAGTCTTCTGTCAGCAACAGACTGACCTTTAACACATGGCTCAGACCGTATGTTTTCTCTGCTCAAAAGCTTCTAAATGTCTGTTTAAAAGCTGGGCTGAGGCTAAAGGTCAGCAGAGAAGCACTTACCTAGCATGCTGAGGGCCCACTGAACCTAGTGTCTTCTAACTCTGACTTGGCTTTCTACGCCTGCCTTCACCACTTTGCTCCTCCGGGTCTTTGAGCACACTCAGCCTGTTTCCATTTCAGGGACTCTGCACTCAGTATTAACACTGAATGGAACCACCTTCCCCAGACTCTAAGCAACTCTCTTCCTCTTGAACAAACATCTACAGGGGTTGTTTGCTATGTGAAAGAAAAAAATTTGTGTCTTGTTTGACTGTTTTTGAGACTGGGTCTATGCAGCCCTGGATGGTCTGGAACTTACTTCAAGAATGCAGGCAAGAAACCCCTTAGGGGATCCCTGGTAGCTCAAATCACAGCTGGTGGTGGCTTGTACCTGTTCTTAGACCAGGCTGGCCTCGAACTCAAAGAGATCCGCCTGCCTCCACCTCCCAAGTGCTGAACTTAAGGCGTGTGCCACCACCGCCTGGCCTCAACACACAAGTTTTAGTATGGGAAAAAAAATGTGTGGACAATGCTATCATTTACTTAAACTGGAGTTTCAGAGGTAGAACCAGGACTGAAAACAAGGGAAGGATGTGAGTATAGGGAATTAGGCATAATTTATACTAAACACAATGAACAATATTGACACACATGTAGGGTAGCTTGGTAGAGTTTTGTTAAAAACTGAAGGAATTTTCATCTGATCCCTTCCTCAATAAAGTAAAAGCCAAAAGCATTAACTGAGCAGAGTAGATTATAGATTTAGAAAGACAAAGTCTGAGCAGCCAGTCAGTTTAGAGGGCTCAGTAAAAGTGTACTTACTAGCAGTATGACTATTTCCAAGATGAAATTCATAAATGCTTTCATAATTCCAGCATTATCTTTAGTCACATCAAAGTTTAAAGTCACATTAGGAGTGTTTTGATAAAACACTAATGAAAACCAGTTTCGGGAAGTTTATTTGGCTTCCAAGTTTTGTCTTGGGAGCCAGGACAGGAGTTCAAGCTAGGAATTGTAGTAGGAGACTGCTTGTTTGTCTGCCAGCCGCCCAGACTACCGAAATAACCACTGTATTAATTAAATCACTGCTTAGCCAATCACTATAGCATATTCCTAGCAAGCTCTTATATATTAAATTAACCCACTTCTATTATTTTATATTAGGTTCATGGCCTACTGGCAAGTTTCCAGCTGACAGCTCCCGTCTTTCCCCTCTGGGAAAGACTCTGTGGAGTCTCCTGACTCTGCCTTCTTTCTCCCAGCATTCAGTTTAGTCCTTTCCCATGTCTCTCCCCTCTCCCCAGCTCTATTCTACCCTATCACCAGCCAAGGCAGATTCTTTATTCATTAACCAATAAAAGCAACATATATACAGAAGGACTTCCCACAGCAAGGAATCTGGTGGCAGGAACTGCAGCAGAGACCATGGAGGAGTGCTGTTTATTGGCTTGTCTAGCTACCTTTCTTACACAGCTCAGGCCCACCTGCCTGAGGACGGTATTATCCACAATGGGCTGGGCCCTCCCATACCAATTAGCAATCAAAAAAAAAAAAGCCCCACAAATAGGCTCACAGCTCAATCTGATGTAGGCAATTCCTCAATTGAGGTTCCCTTATTCCCAGGTATGTCTAGGATGTTTTGTTCATTTGAGACAAAGTCTCATGCAGTCTGATCTGTACTCAATCTCCTGATCCTCCTGCCTCCATTTCCAGAGTACTGGATTACAGGCATGTGGCAGCATACCAGGCTTAAAGTTGAAAGTCGCATTTAAAGATACAACTTAAATAACAGGTGTTGGTTAAATAAACTAGGCCTGGTAGTAGTGACACATGTCCTTAGTTCAGAAGGCAAACACAGGTTAATCTCTGTTAAATTCAAGGCCAGTCCAGTTTACATAGCTAGTTTCAGGTCAGCCAAGACTATACAGTGAGCCTTTTCTTAAAGTAAACAAATAATAACCCTACAGGACATAAACTCAACAGAGTATTCATGGAAACTAAAAACAGCCAAGTGTGTCTATGTTATTAACGTGTATAGCACACCGCTAACCTAACTTGTATAAAAAAAATTTCTAGGGATACACTAAATATAAATATGCAAGTGTATTTATAAACACACAAAGACATGGTTTTACAAGCACAGAGAGAATTTAAGAATAAACTCTAAACTTACTCAGATTTAATGGGACTAAATAAATTCATATTCTTCCTATATATAGATATGCAATAAGAAAAACCTATAGGCCAAACACAATGTCCTATATTACATACACTAGTAATAAAAATACTACAATTCAAGCACAGCTTCACTAAGATTTTCATCAAGGTAGAACAAAGGGAAAAACTAAAGCAATCTAAATGCAAACAATAACGCAAATATTAACGCTATTTATACAGCATCACAAATTTTAAATAAAGACTTCAGCTTAAAAAAAAAGCACAAAGACTGAAAACACACCCCAAATACCAATATTTTTTATTACTTTGTATGTGATGTGCAAGTGTGCACGTTTGTGTGTGGGCACATGTGTAGAGGTCAGAGGACAACTCTGTGGCAGCCATTCTCTCCTTCCACCTTCACAAGTCTGACTTGCATAGCAAGTGCATTTACCTGCTGACCCCGTGTCAGTCCTGGGGTTTTAGTAACCTCACACTGTATGGCAACACTCTGTGGGGAAAACCTGAATACATCACTACACAGGACTATGATCTCTGCTCTGCAAACCATTACACATAGGGAGAAAAATTAATAAAAATACCAACAACGGTTATCACAGGGTGCTTAGACTGTAGATGACCTTCCTCTCTTCATGATTTCCATTGTTAAGTCCTTTCCAATAAGCAACTAGTACTTTTATAATTATAAAAATTTCATTTTTTTAAATATGAAACTTTATAAACACCATTACCTTGGGATCATGAACAAATGTATTTCCTTTGGTTCCAGGAGGGAAATCTCCAGTACAAATGTACTTTAGACATTCAATGATGGTCTAAAGAAATAGAAAATTGTGTTATTTAGTTATTAAGAGAACCACAGAAGTCTATGACAAATATTTGTTCACATCCAGGTGTGGTGATGCACGCCTACAATTCCAGGACTTAGGTGGAAGGCAGGAGAGATCAAGCGTTCAACGTTAGCCTAAGCTATGTGGGATGCTGTCTCCAAAATAAATAAATAAAATAATAACAACATACATATCTACGCAGCTAGTGGTTATAAACGCTTTACTAGGTCTTTCTTCCAAGAGACTAATGTTTGACTGTAGCGGGTATGATGTTAAGAAAATAGACGTTCACCACACATTTCCACATAAAGGTCCACCCCCAGGCCTTCAACACCCAACTTGGCATTTCTGGCTAGCCTGCAACTCACAAATATGGGCATGCCTCTGCCAATCTAGAATTAAAGGTATGTGTCACAATGCACAGCCCAAATTTTTAGTAGCATGGTAACAAAAGTTTGCCAGTTTAAGGCTCACTCCATCAGTTCATCTATTTTTTTTCCATTTCTAACATTATCTTGACCATCAGTTCATCTCGACATTAAATCATTTATTTTTCATACGTTATGTTTTACCAGTAGACAAGTTTTGAAACTCTAGGTTACGTATTTCTCACATATTATATCTTTGCGGCGGCGGAGGATGGGGTGGGGTGGGGTGGGGGGTGTTGGGAAAAACTAACGCGTAGTGACAGCTAAGCTTCGGGAACATGGGGCGGGACCGGAGAGCAAGGACGCGGGTGGCCTTCCACGGTAATAAGAGCCGAGCCCAAAGTGGCTGGGCCAAGTCGGCTCCGAGGTCGCTGAGGTCCACGCGCCAAGCAAGGCGGCACCCCAAGCACCTTCTGGGGCCCTCGCCTCAGGACTTACCGTCTTCCCCGCCCCATTGGGTCCAACCAAAATTGTGAGGGGGCTGAAGAAAGTGATAATTTGCTTATCTTTATCCTCTATCCCAAAACTCCGCACGCCCAAAATGCTCATCTTTTCGATCCGGGACATGTTTGCTCCACGTTTCGTATCAGAGTGTCAGGGGCAAGATTAAGCTCAGGCGGAAGCTAGGCAAGCCGGGAAGCGGACGCTACGAGAGTCCCGGAAAGTTCGGAACACACGCTGCGAGCTGCACGCGGGAGCTCCGGCGGGAGCACTTCCGGTCTCGCGGGCTTCCTTCCCCGAGGGCACGGGCCGGTTCAGGGGTGCAGACCCACGGCTGAAGAAAGCCAAGCGACCCAGCGACCGCAAACTCGCAGATTACCGCTTCGCTTGACCTGGGGTCACGTGGGACGCGCGCGCCTTGGCCACGCCTCTCGCACGCCCGGGGCATGCCGGGAAGTGGGAAGCCTACGGTTCGCTAGAAGGGTTCCCCGGGGTGGCTCCTTAAAAGGCCCGGCGGTCGTTTCTGACTTCCCAGCTTAACTGTTTAGTTTGGTTTACTTTGGTGTTTTGAGACAGGCGCTATCTCTGTAGGTCAAGTTGGCCTCGAACTCGGGACTCACCTGCCTCACCCTTTCGAGTGTTACTATTACAGTCACCTAGCCCGGTTTGGAAAGAGTAACTTTTTAAGTGGAAAAGGCCAAGACTTGACTCTCTGCACTTGGATCCCTGGACTGCAAGAATGGGCTGGGCTGGGGTGCGTTTGGAGACCGTTAAGTGTTTTGACATCTGCGTTACTGACAATACTGTTTAGTTATATTTTTCACCGTCACTTTCTGTAAACGGAGACTACTCGTTCTTTTTTCCCTGCGGCCCAGACCCAAATAATGGCAAGTAGTTTCTCCTGATCACATGATCACATGTGATGTCATCACAACCGACGGTATCTGTATATTTGTACTTCAGAATAAATCAGTTTTAATTCCTAGTAAGATGTACTATTGCTAGTTAATGCTTACACTAAAGGTTTGTATTGAGATCCTTGCAGGGGCCTTGTGTGTACTGGGCAAAGGATTTGTGCCCTGGAGAGATGGCTCAGCCGTTAAGAACACTTGCTCTTTGTAGAGGACCTGGGTTCAGTTTGCAGCACCTACATGGTGCCTCCCAACCATCTGTAACTCCAGTTACAGATCTGACACCCTCTTCTCACCTCCCCGGGTACCAGGCATTGACAGGCTGCATATACATGCAGGCAAAACACACATAAAATACGTATATGTGGATTTTTTAAGCTTTGTCCCTGAGTTATCAATAATATGCATACACCTCTACCCTAAACAGTGTTTAAGAATGCAAAAGGATGGGGCTGGAGAGATGGCTCAGTGGTTAAGAGCATTGCCTGCTCTTCCAAAGGTCCTGAGTTCAATTCCCGGCAACCACATGGTGGCTCACAACCATCTGTAATGAGGTCAGGTGCCCTCTTCTGGCCTGCAGACATACACACAGAGAGAATATTGTATACATAATAAATAAATAAATATTAAAAAAAAAAGAATGCAAAAGGATGTTTAAGACCAAACACAAGTCTGGGGACTGCTCCTGTAGATCCAAAACTCGGTGCTGTTATGAAAGGTAGGAATTGATTGTTTTCAAAATAGGAGAAAGGGCTGGTTGAGGAGGCTCAGGCCTGTAATTCCAGCACTTAGGTGACTGAGGCAGGAGGATCGTCTCTAACCATCAGCCTGAACTAAGAGTGAAATACTGTCTCATAATAAATGAATAAATAAAAGCCTTGCTGGGCGGTGGTGGCGCCTTTAATCCCAGCACTTGAGAGGCAGAAGTAGGTAGATCTTTGTGAGTCCAAGGCCAGCCTGGTCTACAGAGTGAGTGCCACGACAGGCTCCAAAGCTACACAGAGAGACCCTGTCTCAAGAAACAAACCAACAAACCAACAAACAAACAAAAAAACCTGGCCCTGAGTGCCCAGCTCCAGTTCATATATCCACAGCACAACTCCTGCACCTAAGACTCAGGGAAACACCTCAGAAAAGAGGACAAAAAGATTGTAAGAGCCAGAGGACCAAGACATCTGTGAGATGTGTCTCCTACAAACGACAGGGAAGCTTCACACATGATACCTTTGCAGTATGGCTGCCTAAACAAGACCCAAACAAGTCCAATATCAATAGACATGCTAACATGGAAGAGGGGAACTGGATAAAGACCTAACAACTAAGGACTCTGAGAGCAGAAGAAATAGTCGTCTCTGGGGAGGAGCACCTAGTTGGCTATCCAATACCAAGTGATTAGCCCTAAAATCATGTACGTCCAAATAACAATAAATGGACTCATGTGTGTGTGTGAGTGTATGTGTATACTTAAGAACTGTTAGGAATTTTCCTAATGCAAGCTCTCTGCCAACTCAAAAATCCCAATCAAGCCAGGTTTAATGGGATTCCTGCACTCTCGGGTAGCCCCCGAGGGGGAACCGGGAAGCCCCAAACACAATGCAGGGGAGGGGTCAAGGCTTGGCAGCACAGGGACTGGACCTCCAAAGATGGAGACCAGAGACCAGGACTTCAAGAACAACAACATAGAGCCAGGAATTTGATAGCACAGGAAGCAGTACATGGAAAGGGGTTAGGGGGAGGAAAGGGAAGGGGGAAATAATGTAATTGTTATGATAAAAATAAAATGGCACCATTCCCCCAAGTGGCAGCAGTGGGCAGCGGGTCACGAGCAGCAAGTCCCAGGCAGGGAGCCATGTGGAGGGTGAGAGACGGAGACAGCTAGGCACGCCATGCAAAGTGAGGTTGGATATTTATTTAGTGGGTTATGGAAGGGAAGGGGAAATGGGAGAGGAAGGAAGGGAGAAGGGGGACGAAGAGAAAGGCAGAGAGAGAGAGAGAGAGAGAGAGAGAGAGAGAGAGAGAGAAACAGAGAGAAATGGGAGGGGAAGGGGAGAAGTGGGGAGAAGGGAGAGAGGCAGAAGCTGTCTCTGAGAGAGAGGAGAGAGAGAGAAAGGAACTCAGGCTGGAAGCTGAAGGAAGATCTGCTTGCCTCAGGGGACGTGGTGGGGGGACAGGACAGAACATTACAGTAATTATATTTTAATTCTCCTGTTGTGATTTCATGACATGGTTTCATCATGTAATTCTGGCTGCCTAGAATTCAGTATGTAGACCAGGCTAGCTTCAAACTCAGAGGTGGCCTGTCTCTGCCTCCCAAGTGCAAGGCTCAAAGGTGTATGCCACCCATTATGCTTATATTCAGAAGGAGAAGGAGAAGGTGAAGAGGAAGAAAAGAAGAAAGGGGGAGCAGCAGCAGCAACAGCAGCCACATCAGCCAGGCCTTGTGAGCCAGGCCTGTAATCCCTGTTCTAGGGAAGCTGAAGCAGGAAAATCACTTCAAGTTCCGACCCAACCATGGCTACAATAATGTGTGATCTTGTCTCAAAAAACAAAAAGTGAAGGAACTTTGAGGGACTTGGGGAATTCTAAATGTAGACTAGAATTAGGTGACAAGAATGCTTACTAAGTAATATTTATGTGATGATAATGTTTATAATTTTTAAAAATGAAATTTGAGATTCATATGTATTAGTGACAGTGCCATGCTATTTAAAATATCTTATTAATCTTATATGTATGTGTGACTATGTGTACGTGTGTAGAACTGAAGAGTGTGTTTGGTGCCTTGGAGCTGGGAGGCTGATGTGGGTGCTATGCACTGAATTCTGGTCCACTCCAGTACTCCAGAAAAGCAGCAAACACACACACACACACACACACACACACACACATTTTGAAAAAACACCTCAGAAAAAAATTAGTTAACTGAAAAAAAATAATGGACATGTCATGATAGTAACATTCCATTACAAAAAAGAATTCCATCTTGTAATAATAGAAACTATAAATCTAAGAAGAAAGACTGAGGGATTAGGACAAGCAAGAAAACAAAACAACAACAAAACATTAAGACTCAAAGGACCGGGGCTGGAGAGATGGCTCAGAGTTTAAGAGCATTGCCTGCTCTTCCAAAGGTCCTGAGTTCAATTCCTATCAACCACATGGTCACTCACAACCATCTGTAATGAGGTCTGGTGCCCTCTTCTGGCCTGCAGACATACACACAGACAGAATATTGTATACATAATAAATAAATAAATATTTTTAAAAAAAAAACTCAAAGGACTGATCGGTCAAGTCCCTAATTCTCAGCAACATGCTTCTGGGATATATTTTGCCTTACTTGGACCAAAATGAGTATGATAAAAGCCCAAGCTCCCATGAGATGCTATCTTCTGTCTACGGGGACCTCTGCATCCTTGTACTGCTCTCTGACCAGTTGTCTTCATGGATTCTGGAAGTAACCTCTCTTGGCTCACATTTCTGTCTTATTTGTCACTTGCATTGTGTATCCCTTGAAAACAATAGATGACTTTAATGCAGTTTCACACTGTGTGCCTTTTAACAGGCAAGTTTAGCTTGCCTGAGATTAGATCCCCTGGCTTCTGGTCCATTTAGACTTTCTCTGTCCCATTCTGTGCTTTGGGTCTCTCTTACTCTTTACGTGCTCTAGATTGGTTGAACGTCCTTATTCTTTTGTTTTTAGTACCTAACTTAGAAAATCTTTTTTTTTCTATTATTTTAGAAATTCTACTTGAAAATTTCACATGACTGTTTTGAGTTCAAAGTTAATCATTTTAGGACCCTTGAGAACATCAGGAAACCTAGGATGTACTGACTCCTTTCACCTCCTCTATCGCCATATGACCCTTTGGAGTTCTTGTCCTAAGTGTCTTGACTGTGGGGCCCCGTGAGCTAACTGCGCACGCTGCTGTGTGGGTTTCCCAGCAGTGATCAGACTCTAGTCACCGCTGCTGCTTGCATGGCTCCTCCTTTTGTCCACTCATCACATGAACAAAACGCTTAAAAGTTCCTGCTGGGGGCTAGGGATATCTCAAAGTTGCTGCTTCATGCACACAAAACCCCAGGTTCAATCCTTATTGCCACATAGGTCAGATGTGGTGTGCACACCTGTAATTCCAGCACTCAGGAGGCAGAGGCAGGAGGATCAGTAGCAGTATGGCTACATAGTGAGTAATAGCCTGGGCTCCATGTAGCCTTGTCTTAAGAGAACAAAACAAAACAAAACGCTAGCGTTAGTTAAAAAAGATTCTCTTTCAGTGCTGATATCAGAATTAATGCCATTTCTGTGGAAATGCTCTCTGGGTTATGAACTATTAAGACTATGAGGGAGGAGAATGAATAGAAGCAAAGTTTATTGGGGTGTGAGTGCAGAAAAGACAGGACAACTTTACTTGTATGCTAAATTTTAAAACATTGAAGATATAAGAGATTTCTTCTTTGTGCACAGTATATTTTCAAAGGCCAATGTGGTAAAAATGCATCAACACTTATGAAAATGATCTTATCCACTCGTCAGCATAAGGAAATGTCTTTTTTGTTTTTTTGTTTGTTTGTTTTTTGTTTTTTAAATTCTACGAAGAGTTGCAGGGCATGGTAGGTAGTACATGCTTTTAAAACTAACACTGAGCTGGGCGGTGGTAGCACACACCTTTAATTCACTCAGGAGGCAGAGGCAGACAGATCTCTGTGAGTTCGAGGCCAGCTTGGTCTACAAAGCAAATTCCAGGACATCCAGGGCTACACAGAAAAACCCTGTCTCAAAAAAAAAAACAAAACAAAACAAAAAACGCTGAGGAAGCAGGGGCAGGAGGATTGCTGTTGGAGATCAGTCTGGATTTTACAAGGAGACTCTGCCTCAAAACAAACAGCTGGATGCAATAGGATAGGGATGCTCATGATTTTAGCACTGGGGGTGGGGGGGCAACAGAGGCAGAGGCAAGAGGATTGCTGCATGTTTGAGGCCAACCTGGTCTACATAGCGAATTCCAGCCCATCCCAGGCCACATCTCAAAACACCCTGGCGACGAAGAGAGTTTATCTCATATATCCAGCTTAGGATATATGACTCAAAAACACAAACAGCAAAACAAACAAATTTATTTTTATTATATGTGCATTGGTGTTATGCCTGCAGGTATGTCTGTGTGAGGGAGCTGGATCAGCTAGAATGGAGTTACAGACAGTTGACAAGCACAAATTCTACAAGGAGGTTTCCAATGGAATTATTTAGGAAGTGAAATCCTGGAGGCAAGTGTAATAGCAGAAAGCTGGGAACGGTGAGGCAAATGCAGATACCACTTCCATATCATATGAGATGAGCATTAAACTACTAAGAAAATGACACAGAAATATGAACAGGCAGGAAAGATTTACATAAACTTCACATATTCATTTCCCCTTAAATTGTCCATAAGGGGAAATCACCAAAAAACTAATAGTTGCTCCTGCCAAGGGAACGTCACACACACATACACACACACACACACACACACACACACACACACACACACACACACACACTCGTCTTAAAGATAGGTTTAGGGATGAAAGGCTAAAGGTTAAAACAGAGTCAAGAAACAATTTGCACTTAGTCACTGTAGAAACTTCAGAGGATCATGCCCAGTTGATTGATTAGAATCAGCTCCTGGAAAAGTCATCTGACCTGAAATGCTATCATAGTGAAAACCACAGTTG
Source organism: Myodes glareolus (assembly GCF_982192425.1). Classification (NCBI taxonomy): domain Eukaryota; kingdom Metazoa; phylum Chordata; class Mammalia; order Rodentia; family Cricetidae; genus Myodes; species Myodes glareolus. The sequence continues at coordinate 70,887,260 of NC_142034.1, read as the reverse complement.
TTGAAAAACCGTTGCCAATCTATAACCCATCAAAGGAGATAAAGGGCTTAGGGTAGAAAGGATGAATGCCACCCTCGAGTGTGCCCTTTCAAAAGTGTGTTATTACACACATGCACAGTTAAATAACTATTAACTTTGTTCTTTCTATTTCAATTTTTAGTGTCATTATGACGATAGCATTCACTGTCTTTTTGTATAGTCACCAGTTCTTAAAGATTCAGATTGCTGACTGGTAATTTATTTCTGTAGATTATATGTATAATACTATAGATTATAAACTGGACGTGGTGGTGAACATTTTTAATCCAGCACTTGGGACACAGAGGCAGGCAGATCTCTGTGAGATTGAGGCCAGCCTGGTCTACATATAAAGTTCCAGGACAGCCAGGACTACACAGTGAGACCCTGCATCAAAAATAAAATAGACTATTTTGTGGGTTTTTTTTCCTTTGTTTTTGAGACAGTTTACGTAGCTCAGGTTGGCCTCACCCTTACTCTGTAGCTGAATTTGGCCTTGAATCTCTACCTCCATCTCTCAAGTGGTAGGATTACAGGTGTGCACCACCATGCTTGGGTCAATAACACAGGTTTTAAAATTTTTCTTAGTTTCCTTTGGCTTGGTCATGATGGTCGACCCTTACAGTTTGACTTTGCCTTCTTGCCAAGACTCTTCCCACACTTGTTCTTGTTCAGTCTCCCAATTGTAGGCAATAGACGCTAAGAATCTCTACGGCGTTCATACTCATTTGTCTGATTAATACCATCTTCAATTAAGAGCCTGCCTATTCAGATATTTATTCAGTAAATATTGAGTGCCTACAACAGAATCTCATGATGTAGCCCTAGCTGGCCTGGAGCTCACTATGCAGACCCTGCTGGCCTCCAACTCAGAGTTTCAACTGCTTCTGCCCCCAGAATGCTAAGATTAAAAGTGTGCACTACATGCCTGACCTTCAGCCCTTCTTTTTATTTCAAGCCAGGACCTCACTAAATAATCCAGGGAAGCCTTGAACTTATGTCCTCCCGCCATGGTGTCCCACTTAACTGGCATTTAATTTTGTTTGTGCCATTAGGCCCCTCCTTTTTTAAGAAAAATATACATTTATTCATTTATTTCTGTTGTGTGTGTGGATGTGGGCATGCATGTGGCATGGTGCATGTATGGAGGTCAAAGGACAACCTTCAGAGTAGACTCTGCCTTCACTGTGTGGATTCCAGGACAGAAGTCATGTGGTCATGTTTGACAAGTCTTTACCTCCAGAACCAGCTCACTGGCCCACATAATCTTTTTAGCAGTAAAAGTAAAAATGTTCATTAACTTTTTCAACTTTTTCATTATTTTTATATGATTTTAAAAAACAGTCTTAGGTTTAGAGAAAAGCGATAAGGGTATTGTGGAGAATCCAGGTCTGCCCTGGGAACCGGGTCCATCCATCCATCACAAGAGGTGAACCAAGACTGTATACTGCTGGACTCGGGTGTTTTCTGGATGCTGTTTTGCTTGCATTCCTGGATCTGAACCAGGGCAGCACATCCCGAGCACTCACTGTGTCTCACAGATGCCACAGGCTGTGACCGTGTCTGAGTCTGTCCTTGTATATGACAACCTTAATGGCTTTGGGTGAGCACTGGCCAGGTACTGTGTCTTTCCATTCGGGTGTGTGTGGTGTCTTGCTCATGGTTAGGCAGAAGTCATGGTTTGGAGGAGGAAGACCACAGAGATAATATGTCACTCTTATCAAGTCGTATCAAAGGTTCGTGTGATAGTATGACTGATCACTGTCAGGTTGGTCATTACCCAGTCAAGGCTTGTCTTCATCAGATTTCTTCACTGTAGTTTTTTCTCTTCCTCTTTCTAGGCTAATCTTTATTTTGATTTGGGACCCTTAGTGTTTTGAGGTAGGGTCTCATGTAGGCCAGGCTAGACTAGAAACTTCTGTATAGCCTCTGCCTTCCCAGGGCAAGATAGAGTCGCATTTTATATCCTATTTTGCCTGGAACTCAAAAGGTAGCCTAGGCTGGCCTCAATTTTGTAGAATCTCCCTGCCTCGGCTTCCTAGTTGCTGGACTTACAGGCTTATGCCACCACCATTGGCTCTCATGTCAATCTTATAAATAAAATCAATATGTGCAATCAGCATTCCAGGAAAAGGATCACCGGCCATCTCTTCGAGAATGGAGTCCCTAGATAATTTATTTGAAATTGTCCTACAAAGGAGATTAAAATAATTAATCTGGACGCTGGTGAGATGGCCCAGTGACCTAAGGTGTGCTTACTACCCAGTCTGATGACCTGACTTTCAACCCAGAGACGCACATGGTGGAAGCAGAGAACCAACTCCTGAAAGCTGTCCTCTGACATCCATATGAGATGGCTCACCTACTAAGGCACTTGCCACCAAGCCTGATGGCCTGAGTTTATTATCTGAACACACATGGTAGAAGGAAAGAACTGCCTCCTACAAGCTCTACTCTAGTCTCCACCCACATACCTTGGCACGCTCAAGTATACACACCTCCATGCACGCAAACACGCACACAAACACGCACACATAGACACACACACAGGCAACGGTAATAAATACTCTGCCTACTCTAAAAAGCTTGCAAACACGCTGAGGAGATTAAACTCACGGAGGAAAGTTAGTAACATCGCTTTCTGAGAAATGTGATCCTGAGCTGGGGTGGTGCACACTTGTAATCTCTACTCCCAATATTGAAATGCTAAAACTGGGAGATTGAGAGTTTGAGGCCCGTTTGGGCTATTTTGCCAGAGTCTCCACCTCAAAAGAAAAGAGAGGAGAGGAGAGAGTTGGGAAGGAACGTGGTACAGTGATGTCCACCTGTGATCCCAGCACTTGGAAGATGGGGGTTAGGAGGATCCGGTCAAGATCATCCTTAGCTACATAATGAGGTGAAAGCCAGGGTAGCATACGCAAGACCCTAAATCCGAAAAAGAAAAGAAAAATATTTTACACATGTACATACACAGCAGTCAAGAGAGGAAGAGGGGCCAGAGAGATGACCGGGGCTGGAGAGATGGCTCAGTGGTTAAGAGCATTTGCTGTTTTTAAAGAGGATCCAGATTCAGTTCCCAACACCCATGTCAAGCGGATGACAACTTCCTGTAATTCTAGTTCCAAGGAAGCTGATATCCTCTTCCAGGCTCTATGAGAACCTGCAAACATGTGATGCACAACACATATTCACACACACACACACACACACACACACACATACACACACATATGTGTATGCATATAAAATAAATTTTAAAAGAAAGAGGGAAGAAACTTGAGCATCTATCAGCAGAAAGATGGACAAGCAACAGGATCGGAGTGTTATTTAGCAGGGCAGATAATTCTCACACGTGCTAGAACACTGATAGACTCTGAAGTCAGATGCACTAGACAAGTCACAAAAGACAACAGTGTATGATCCGGCTGTAGTGGAGCCCAGGGAATCAGAAAGCAGAAGCAAGACTGGCGGGGCTGGAAGAATTTCTGACAACAGATACAGAGTTTCTTCTGTTTTGCAAGATGACAAGTCTGTTTTGTTTTGCTTTTGTTTTTGCATATGATGCTACTGGACCCAATACTTACTAGCTAAGATGAAACATTTCAAGTTACAGTGTATTTCTTTATAATTTAAAAAAAAATAAAGAAATAGAGTGTTGAGCTCACAAGGCAGCACACACCTCCTGTCATTCAAGTACTCAGCAGACTGAGACGGGGATCAGGAGTTCAAGGAATACATAGCAAGTTCACAATCAGTCTGGGATATCTCAAACAAACAAATGAACAAAACATACAGTTTTGAACAGGAAATATTTTTTTCTAAGTAGGGAATCAGCATATGCATAGTAAGTGAGGTTTTGGGGTTTTTTTTTTGTTTGATTGGTTGGTTTTGTTTTTTCGAGAACAGGGGTACTCTGTGTAACAGCTCTGGCTGTCCTGGAACTAGCTATTGTAGACCAGACTGGCCTAGAACTCACAGAGATCCGACTGCCTCTGCCTCAAAGTGTGTGTCACCACCACCCAGCTTGAGTTTCTTTTTAAAACTGAGTGTCTGGAAACATGAACCCATGGCAGTCATATGGCAATAGCTGAGCTGCAGCTGAGGGTCCACTTCGAGACAGATGACCTGGGCCATACTTCAATGTAGACCTTACCACCTTCATTTTGTAAATAGAGCCTTTCCCACAGCATCCTTTTCAAAGCCAGCTAATATTAACTTTTCTAGAAATTGTGAGCTGTTGCTGTGTTTTCCCTGCTTACTTTACAGCCAGTGTGTGGACTTTTCAATCTGCTACTCCCTCCACAGCCTGTGCAACTCTATCATGGGGTTGAATCACTCAGAAACCTTGTCGAAGTTGCTACAATTACAAATTATTTGGCAATTCCTCGGAAGCCTTCATCTAAGCCCACGCTTTCTCAGTGCAGTAGGAAGACGTCAGAAGGGAAATAAAATTATTGTCTCATGACTTCTGGGGGAAGTCACGGCCTGAGAGAGCTAAGCTTGGGTTTTGAGATCATCATTTTAGGCCCACCATGGTCCCTACTTCACTGCTAACAGGTTTGATGAAGTGAGCCAGTATCTCTCCCACAACACAAGGAAAATATCTCTCAAGTGTTCATCTCAGACACATCTAGCTAAGAGCCCAAATACATGAAAATGTACCCCCCCACACCCACACACACAGAGTGCACAGGTGGCTATATGCTACTTTGAAAAAGGATCCTGCCTAAGAATTTGTGCTTGGGGCTGGAGATAGGGCTCAGTGATGAAGAGCACGGGTTGCTCTTCCAGAGGACCCGGGTTCGATTCCCAGCATCCACATGGTAGCTCACACTTGTCTATAATTCCAAGATTAGGCACAGAAACACATCAGGCGAAACACCAGTATACACAAAATAGAAATAAATTATTTTAAAAAAAGAATTTGAGTTTGATTCTGGGATTACAGATCTAAGCCTAATAATCAAAAGACTGATTCCCCTGTTGACACACATTCATGCACAGCCAACCCTCGGTATGAAAGGGCTTCTCAACCTTGGGGATGTGCAGGAGAGGCGATGCCCACACATTGTCTGTTTGTGATATATTTGTTGCTTTCCCAGCATCTACATACGTCTTACAATGGACCTGAGCTACCATCATGTCTGCTTTTTGCTCAGGAAGAAAAAGCAGTGTATCCCATAGGCTTAGTCATGGGTCCATGGAACACATACCCATCCTTTCCAAGTTTCTTCCTTTATTTCATTGCTGGATGTTAATTGTATAAAATAAGGGGTTTTGTTGTGATATTTTCTTACATGTTCATAATGTTCTTGATCATCTGTATGTCTTCCTTTCTCATCTCCTTCCTTCTTCCTGCTAGTTCCCTCCTCTTTCCAAACAGAGGTTGGGTTGTTTGAACGCTATTGTTATTTGAGTTTTGGGCTTTTGGGTTTTAGACAGAGCCTCATGTAACCTATGCAGGCCTCAAATTCACTATGTAGCTGAGATTGGCCTTGAAATCCTGATCCTCCTGCTTCAAATTCCCAAATGCCAGGGTTATAGACCTGAGACACCATGTTTTGCTAGAGACTGAACTGGTTTTTGTTTTTAATCCATGTTTCTGCTAGCATTAATCAGTTATACACAGTAATGGATTCCATTATGCTATTTTTATACATGTAAGTGATGCATCAGCCAAACTCACCCCATTTCCCTTGTTCCCAATCCTCCCCCTTTTCTAAACAACACTCCTTCCTGTCTTCTGGATCCCTTCTGGTGATAGTCTTTCTTTAGGGCTATTAATAGGATCACAGGTACCTTGCCAGAGGCGATACCACTGAAGAACTCAGCTCTTCCTGACCCATCAGCCATTAACTGCAACTGCGTCTACATCCCCAGGTGAGGCCCCAGGAGCCTCTCTCTCCTCCACGATAGGGTGCTGATGTACCCAATCTAGTGCAGGTGATCACTACAGCTACATAAGGCCCAGACATCAGCATTCCACACAGCTCTACCACTTCCTCACATGCTCACATATTGTCCATTCCTGCAGTGTTTCCTGAGCATTGGAGCTCATAACATAGATCTCCCCTTTGGGGAATGAGCATTCAATAGTCACTCATTCTTAGGACCGTGACCAGTTATGGGTCTCTACAATTATAACCGGCCACTTTAAAGAGACATGTCCCTGACCAACCTGATAGCAGCACCACTGACCTATGGGGTACACACAGTTACTGAGAAGACAATTTCACAGGTATATTATAACCATTTAACAAAACAACAGCACCACTTTCCCTGCTCTGACCTATGACCCAGCTGCAAGCTTTAGACCAGGCTTCCTGTGCATTTCTTCCTGGGGAGGGGCCTTAAATCTACTCACAAAGCCGCTGGTTGCCTCCCTAACAGACTTACCACTGGTAAGCCGGAGGGTACAACTTGTTTGGTCAGTTGGCCTGTGCAAAAAGGACCCATCATTAAGACTGTTGATACAACTCTCCCTCAGGAGCCAACAGAATACTTTCCAGTCCTATGAGTACTGGCCAGCTGGGGGAAAGTTTTCAACTTGGTTCCAGTTTGCTTTCTCTGCACCTTGAAACCAGGGAGCGCAGCGAGACTGAATTGTTCTGATTGAACAAGGAGAAAAAGAGCCACTGGAGGCAGGTGCAGCGGGGCATGCCTGACACACGGCTGGGAAGGTTGAGGCCACGGGAGCAGGCGGTCATGGACAGTTTGGGCCACGTAGTCAGGTTGGTCAGGGACACGTCTCTTTAAAGTGGCCGGTTATAATTGTAGAGACCCATAACTGGTCACGGTCCTAAGAATGAGTGACTATTGAATGCTCATTCCCCAAAGGGGGATCTATGTCATAGGCTCCAATGCTCAGGAAACACTGCAGGAATGGACAATAAACACACACCACAAATAAAAGAAAGAAGGAAGGGAAGGGAAAGGAAAGGAAAACCTTGATTCTTCCTGCTGCACGTGACGAGAGAGAGAGAGAGAGAGAGAGAGAGAGAGAGAGAGAGAGCCAGGAGTCCTGATGTCACCCTGGGACCCCCACAGAGAGTTGCTTGAAAACTAGGTCAAGGTTGAGCCACCAGAGCAGCACAGGAAGGAGCCTCTACCCTGCGTTCTCTGTTATAGGAACCTACAAGCCTTCTGCTTATCTCCCCCCTACCCCGTGTTGAGTTAGACTTTTGGTTATCGAGAACAGACAGAATGTCAATCAAAAACCGACACCATGTAGCTTCACTCCACCGGACTCTCGAATCAGTGTCTTCCCCAGAGTATTTCCATGACATGATCTGAAGCACGGATCATGTCAGCTTCAGCCAACGGAGTTTAGTTCAACTGAGAAGATCCCCTCCTCTCCCTTTGCTCTTCGGTGGTTTGAAACAGGGTCTCATGTGTTCCAGGCTGACCTCGCATTTGCTGTGCAGCCAAGGATGCCCCTCACCTCCTGATCCTCCTGACTGTACCTCCTACACATGCTGGTGTGCACCGTCACACCCAGGGAGACATCCCCAATATTTCTATCAGTGTGGATCAAGGTCATAGAAACTAATTTTCTTTTGTTATAGAAAATGCTTTTTAAACAGGGGTAGGGGTAGAGATGTTGACTTAGTATGAGAAAAGAAGATGTGTTATTCTCCGAAGACCCAAGGAAGGGATTGGAAACGATGAGTTTCGCTACTTGCCTTTATTAGGTATCGTCTATCTGATTGTTAGAAATTATTCATTTCCTCAAAGAGAGAATAAATTGCCTGGGGATGCAGCCCTGCTCTGCAGTCTTCCTTTGCTGAAGGCCAACACCGAAGGCTTCAGAATCATGAGGGTGCTTCTGCACTGGAGTGTTCTAACTCTCGCCTGTGTCTGGGCCGTCGCTATGGAGATTCCCATGAGCACGGTGGTAAAAGAGACCTTGAGCCAACTGTCCACGCACCGAGCTCTCCTAACAAGCAATGAGGTAAAGTATGACTCTTATTTCTGCGGTTTGGTTTGGTTTTCAAGATAGGGTCTTGCTATGCAGCCCTGACGGACCTCAAACTTGCTGTGTAGACCAAGCTGTCCCTGTTCCTAGGAGATCCTCTTGCCTCTGTCTCCAGCCTCTACAGGGTCTTAAAAATGCCTAATAGCTGGGTGTGGTGGTGGTCGCCTTTAATGCCAGCACTCAGAGGCAGAGGTGCAGGTGGATCTTTGTGATTTCAAGGGCAGCTTGGTCTACACAAGCAAGTTCCGGGCCAGCCAGAGCTACACAGTGAGACCCTAACTCAAAAAAAAAAAATTTTTTTTAAAAAAGCATTAATAATTTATGGCAGTTCATTCCCACACATGAAGATGTTATAAATAATGCAATTATGAATGTGTTACTGCACAGGGGATTACTGTGTCAGACCAAGCACAGTATTAAAACAGCCACAAATGCTTTAGAAATGACCTTATGCTCTTTCCATTGCAGACGGTGAGGCTTCCTGTTCCTACTCATAAAATTGTAAGTTAAGTTATGCTTCAGCGCCATGATTGCATGAATAAGGTCACTCCACACAGTAATCTACATGTCATTTGTTGCTTTGTGGTGTTGTGTCTGGGTGGGCATCTCACCAGTTTCCAAGCTCCAGGGTTCGAGTGATCCTCTTGCCCCAGCACCAGTAGCTGGGACATGGGCCTGGACCACCACATATAGCTAATCATTCGTTTTCAGTTAAAACTGTGTGATTTCCTTTGACATTTGTATTGTGGGTGAATGTGGAGGCATGTGCTTATAAATATGAAGACTAAGGGACAGAATGGCAAATGATGTAATCCCAGTGCTTGAGAGCCTGAGGCAGGGGCAGCATGAGTCTGAGGCCAGCTTGGGCTATATAAACTCAAAGCCTACCTGGATTACACAACCAGAAACTGTAACAAAAGACAACAAACAAACACGAGCAGGTTGGAGATATAGCTCCATTGATAGGGTGTCTCATGTACACAAAGCTTTGGGTTCACTCTTCAGCACCCCATAAACTAGGCATGGTAGTGCATGTCTGTAATCTCAGCAATTGGAAAATGCGAGCAGGAAGACCAGAGGTTCAAGGTCATTTGCAGTCAAATATTGAGCTAGAGGCCAGCCTGGTCTATGAGACACCCAAAAGCCATTAACCAATCAATATCAGGAATGCCTTTGAGCTAGCAGAATCTGTTACGTATGTGGTCAAGCGAAGCTGTCAGCCCTCCATCTAGCTAAGCCTCACATCAAAGATTCGCTGCATGATTCTACACTTGGCAAGAGGTCCTGCTAGGCTCTGTTTGGTTCTGCCTATGACTTTCTTCACCCCAGTGCCTTTCTTTGTTTTCCTTTTCTTGCTTTGTATTACTGAGGATCAGCCCAGGGCCTGTGTGTGCAGGATAAGCACTCTACCAGTGAGTTCCAGACCCAGCCCACTCTAATATCTTTCTGAAAGATAACTTAAAGATATAATATAGGGTTAGATTCCTTTTATTTATTTTTATTTTACGTGTATGAATATTTTGCCTGCATATATGTATATGTTCCACACATGTGTTTGGTGTCCCCAAAAGCTAAAACAGGACACCGGATCACCTGGGACTGGAACTACAGATGGTTGTGAGAAGTCACCACATGGGTGCTGGGAACTGAACCTGCACCCTCAGCAAGAGCATCAAGTGCTCTCAACCATTGAGTCACCTCGCCAGCTCAGAGGGCTATATTCTTAGGCAATGATTGGTAGACATAAAAAGTATAATGAATCCCTCTATTAGTAACTTCTACACGGTTAAATGGATGTGACTAACAATGATATTGTACACATTTGTATGTATATGGATATATATATATATTATTCTAGTGTAAAATACATTATTTAATTATTCTAAATAGAAAGGAATCACCAACCTAAATTTCAAAAGAAATATTGGGCTGGGTGTGAGGCCGCTCACCTTTAGTCCCAGGACTTAGATGGTTGTGAGTCGCCACAAGGGTGCTGGGAACTGAACCCAGGTCGTCTGCAAGAGCAGTCAATGACCGTAACCACTGAGACGTCTCTCCAGATCAAAGCCTAACTTTGGTTCTGATTTTCCTTTTTGAAACAGACCCAACAGCACTGGCTGTCCTCAAGCTCTACAATCAGGGGCTAGCCTTGGTCTTGATCCTCTTACCTCCACCTCCTGAATGCTGGGATTACAGATAAACCCCACTAAGTCTCGGATGATCTGCCTTTTTTTTTTTTAACACTGATGCATTTTAGTTGCACGCATTCCTTGCACATAGCATGATATTTTGAAATATGTGTATTTTGTGGACTGGCTGATACAGCTAGTGCTTCGCCTTGTTCCACTTGGCTTTTGATAACCTTCCTCTTTCAGCACCAGCTGTGCATTGGTGAAATCTTCCAGGGGCTAGACGTGCTGAAGAATCAGACTGTTCGTGGCGGTACTGTGGAAACGCTATTCCAAAACCTGTCGTTAATAAAGAAATACATTGACCGCCAGAAAGTAAGTTTCCCGGGATCCCTGCGGGTCCGGCGGCACCTGCTTCCCCAGGAGCTGATGACAGTCTGTTCATCTCTTCTTTTCTCAGGAGCGGTGTGGCGAGGAGAGGCGGAGAACACGGCAGTTCCTGGATTACCTGCAGGAGTTTCTTGGTGTGCTGAGTACAGAGTGGACAATGGAAGACTGACACTGAGCTGGCTCCGCGAAGACAGGACTTCAGATTTGATTTGCAGTTAATTTTTTTTTAAACTGATGCATAAAAGCCACAAGATTGGACAAATTAAGGGTTCCCACACACTGTGTCCACTCATAATTACATCGTGTAGTCAAGTTAAACCTATCTATGTTCTCAAATACTGATCATTTGCATATAACAAAATATTTAACATTCTTTTCGTATATGTGTAATAGGGACTCGTGTAGTTCAGGCGGGGCTCAACTGAGCTACATTCCCTAGCCCTCACCCCCTTTCTGGAGACTCAGTGTATAGTTAAGGGTGACTCCGATCCATTCAGAAGAAGGAAGATCACACCCCCCCACACACTCCAACATCCTTTCTCCTGGCTGTCTGAGACAGCCTGTAGCTCTCTTGATGGGGACTACCACACCAGGGCTTCCTGCTCCCGTCTAACTTCAGGGTAGTGCCCATTAGCCAGCCTCTCCTCAACTCCCTGCTGTTCTCTCTAGTCTCCAGCAACCCCACTCTACTCTCAATTTCTATGAGGTTAACTTTTCTTATATTCTTATGTATGAATCCGATTGTGTCAGGATCGTCCTTCTGTGCCTGGAGTACCCAGATACTGGAGAAGGAAAAGGCCATCTCAGTGCAGTGAGAATGAGAGCCAACCACATGTTGGACCTTGCTTCTCAGGGTAACTGAACTATAGAAGCAAAGTAAACGCTCTGTGTATACTGTAACTTTACTAGCCCACACAGGCAGAAAGCACCAAATGCTTGAGATGTGATTCAGGCTTCTGGGTCACTGAAGCAGCCTCCTCTAGTTTACTCCAGGAAAAATAGATGTTTGCTTTTATTTAATTCTGTAAGATGTCCATATTATTTATGATGTGTTTGAGGATTCAGTAAGTTAATATTTATTGCAATTTATGCGATATTCTAATAAAGCCAAATGTGCAAATCTCAATCGGCTTGCTACTGGTCTTTTCTAATGCTGGAGGTGTACAGTCTCCATGCATGATGTTCAGAGGACGGTCTGAGGACATGCTGGCTGAGCACCCTAGCTCCTTAGAGTTTCTGGGAGTTCCAAAGATGTAGGTGACCCAGCAGGACTTGGTAGAGATATTAGGAGCAGGGACAGGGGCTGGGTCTGAGCCTGGATCTCCCTGCATGAACTGTATGACTAGATGAGTTGAGTCTAATAGCAAAGGAATGAATGAGAGGAGGAACAAACGGGGAAATGCCTGCTCTGGTGAAGTACCTGCTGTGCACGCAAGGTGGGGGCACGCGTGTAATCCCAGCACTGGGAGGCAGAGATGGGCGCATCCCTGGGGCTCTCTAGTCTTCCAACCCAGATGAATTGGTGAGTTCTAGATCAATGAGAGATCCTGTCTCAAAAGGCAAGGTGGACGGTGTCCTAAGGAAGGACACCTGAGGTTGACATCTGGCCTCCGCTTTCAGGCGGGGGGGATATATGGGTCCTTCCCCCCAAGACTGGATCTAGAATTAAAATGTGTGTTAAGGCTTCCCCTGAGACGGGGCTGGTTTGGGAACCCGTAGCTTAATTTCTCCCAACTACTGAGAATTTGGCTGATCAGGTTCAAGCCCAGTTCTCGAAGGAAACTAGAAATGTTTTTGCTGATGGCTTTGTGCCCAGGAGAAGTTCTCTCTCCCCGCAAAGCTGGATATCATGTCTCCCCAACTCTAGCTACAAGAGTCACTGAGTCCCCAAGTCACTGCTGGGCATAAAATCCTCTGTGGCCTAATACTGTTCAAGCTCCTTCCCAGGTCACATGATGGTGAACTCTTCCCAGGAGCCTCGTTCTTTTTCTTTCAAATAGGAACATTTTTGTGTATTATATCTCAACTCCAGTTCTTCATCCCATTTCTTACAGCACGAAATGTCTGCGCATACATGTTGTATGTGCATGGGCCTGTAGGGGCCAGAGGAAGATGCTGGGTGTTGCTCGCCATCACCCTCCACCCTCTTCCTTTGAGACAGAGTCTCTTGCTGAGCATGGAGTTTCCCATTTTTGGCTTAACTGGCAGCCAGCAAGCCCCAGTGAACCCTCTGTCTCTGCTCTATTAGCCCCATTGTTGTTACAGGCAGGCATGTCCACGTCTGGCTTTTTAGATGGCTGCTAGACTGGTCCTCAGGGCTACCCGGCAAGCACCCTTACCCATGGAAGCAACTCCCAGCTCCTTAGTAGTTTTTTTAAAGCATGTACTTGGCTTTTTAAATTGTGATAAAATAAAGGTATACTTATTTATATGCTTACTGACATGTTTGATTTTATTTTTCAATATAATATTTTTCTTTGAGAATTTCATACCTCTGTGTAATATATTTTGGTCATATCTACTCCCACTCATGCTCCTCCTGGGCTCCCCCGTATGTCCTCCTCCCAATTTCAAATCTTCCCCCTCTTCTTTTTTAACCCTCTGAGTCCAGTCAGTGCTGCCCCAAAGCTCACGGGTATGGGGCATCCACTCAAGCGTGGGCTGCCTAGCCGAGGCCACACCCCCTAAGAAAACTCGCTCTCCCTCCCCCAGCAGCCAGCAACAGACCCTCGCCTAGGAGAGGAGCCTTGCGAGTTTCCCTCCCCACTCATGTTGAAACTCTGGCTCGATCTGTGCAGATAACCCACTCCCGCTGCGAGGTTGAGGACAGTGGCCGCGTCATATCCAGAAGAGAACATTTTCCTATACTCCTCCACAGTCGCCGGCTCTCACATTCTTGCCGCCCCCTCTTTCATCTTGTTCCTTAAGCTTTGTGTGTATGTGTGTGTGTGTGAATGTGAGTGTGTGTGTGCTACGAGTGTCTCATTCAGGGATGAACACACACAGCCACTTATTCTCAGCACATTGAGCAGTTAGGACTCTCTGCATTACTACAAGAAAACAGCTTCTCCCACGACAGATAAAAACACTACTCTATGGTAGAAACATACACACAAGCACAGAAGGCAGTTCAACAATGCGACCACTTAATCAAACAACAGAAGGTTCCCCGGAGGGTCTATGACTTCTGGGGTCCATGGGCTTCTGACTAGATTTACAGTGCCAAACAATGCATTCTCCCCTGTAGAGCATGCCTTAAATATGATCAGAAACCACGGTTGGTTACCATCCCTCCAAAAAGGTCATGCTACTATTGCATCAATGGGATCACCTGGCCGGGCAGGTTGGTATTTTAGTATGCGGAGTCCGGGGTACTTTTTGGACTTGGTCTCCTGCCTCGGACTCCCAAGTTGTTGGAATTATAAGCATGAACCACCATGCCCCATTAAAGATGTGATGCTTAAAGCAATGCTTCCTGATCCTGAGTAGCAAGTGTGGTTGTTGCTTTGTTTATATAATATGTTACATGTCCTCTAGTTGATATTCAGGACCTCTCCAGGTGTGTGTGTGTGTGTGTGTGTGTGTGTGTGTGTGTGTGTGAGAGAGAGAGAGAGAGAGAGAGAGAGAGAGGGAGAGAGAGAATTCTGATGTGCTATTAACTGCATTTGCTTGCTTTTTCTTGCACACCTCAGACACGTTCAATCACTGAGCTATATTCCCAGCTCTCTTTTTAATTTCTTATTTTATGAGTGTCTTATAAGTTGTTTTACGAAATTTTATAAAAGTTTCCTATAAAATTATAAAGAAATTATTATTTCTTATTTTAATTTCTTAAGACAATGTCACACTAAATTGCCCAGGCTACCTTTGAACTCACTCTGTAGTTCAGACAGGTCTCAAAATCGCCATCCTGTCTCAGGCTTTTGGTACGTGGGTCACAGGCCTGCCTTATCAAGAGGATGATTGTACTGAGGATGAACCTAAAGACTTGAGGTTGTTTTTTCTGTTGTTACTGTAATAAATACCAGAGGTAACTAACTTTACAACTGAAGTGTTTATTTAGGGTCACAGTTTTGTAGGCATTAGTTCTTGCTTGCTTGACCCTGTTCTTTGCGTCTGTAGCCCATCATGGTAGCAGTGCTCAGGGAAGAAACCGTTTACCTCACGGTGACAGGGAAACAGAGAGAAAGAGGAAGAAGAGTGGAATTCTACAATCCTCTTCAATGACAAGCCTCCAGTGATCCAGCTTCCTCCAACAGGCCTCACCTTTGAAAAGTCCTAAAATGTCCTAATAGCACCACAGGCTGGGATAAGCCTGGGCCTCTGGGTGGGCATTTTAAGTCCAAACTATCGCAAGTTTCTCCATTGACTACCTTCATTTTTTCATTTAAAAAGGCGAACTGTTAGCTAGGCATGGCAGTACACACTTGGAAAGCTGAAACTACAGATGACTTCAAGTTCAAAGCAGCCTAAGATATAGGAGGAGACCCATCTCAAAGACACAAACCAGGGTCTGAAGTGATGGCTTAGTGGTTAAGAGCACTTGTGCCGGCAGAGGACCTGAGTTCCGGTCGATGTGGCTCACAGCCATCTCTAACTCCAGGTTGAAGGTTGCCAGAAAATGGTTTGCTTGCAAGGATTAAGCACATTAGTGAGTAACTCTAAGTCACCAACAAAGTATCAGGAACGCATTAATGAAAGAAACAAAAGAGCTTCCCCTTGGAGTCATGTAACCAAGAATGAGTACTGAGTTAAATTCCCTTTTCTTGATCTCTGTATCTCCCATCTCCTGTCTGTTGCGTGAGTCTGATCTGTGTCTGCCTGAGGACTGACTTGTGAATCTGTCCCTGCATCTGCTGTGTGTCTGTTCCTAACAAAGTGCTTCATTCGGTCTTGCTTTTATGCCTGAAACAGGGCTTCTCTGTCTAGCCCTGGTTGTCCTGGAACTACAGAACTCCCTCTGTAGACCAGGCTATCCTCTGACTCAAAGATCTGCCTGCCTCTGCCTCTCAAGTACTGGGATTAAAGGTGTGTGCCACCATTCCCTGCTAGCAGACTTAAGTCTTAAGTGACTTCAGGGTGTATTATTAGTTCAGTTGTGAGATTCAGCAAAAGTTCCAGTCTCTTAGAATATAAGAGATGTCTTCCTCATACTGGATCACCACATTTTCTCTCCTTGGCAGGCACCAGGAATGCATGTGGTACACACATACACACAGGCAAGAATTTCATACACATAAAATAAATAAATCTAAAAGAATTTAATGAAATGAAGCAACAGTTTGCAATGTTAGATGGGAGACATGGCACATGCCTATAATTTCAGCTCTCAGGGGGCTGAGGAGGGAAGACTGAAATTTAGGTCAGTCTGAGCTACACAGTGAGTTTGAGGCCAACCTAAGTTACATCATGAAGCTGTCTCAAAAAATGTAATATTTTGGGAAGATAAATATATCTCTCAGGGGCTGGCGAGATGGCTCAGAGGATCAGAGCAATGGCTGCTCTTCCAGAGGTCCTAAGTTCGATTCCCAGCATCCACATGGTGACTCACAACCATCTGTAACGAGATCTGGTGCCCTCTTCTGGCCCACAGGGATACATGCAGGCAGAATATCATAAATATATATATATGTATCTATATATATAAATAAATTAATATATATCTCAAAAATTTCAATGGAAATCACCTATGGATAAACACTCTAGGTAGAAAATAGTTATTGAAGAATTATTGCTCAGTAGGAATAATGACTCTAGAATACCCCATGAATTTTCATACCTCTGCCTTTTTTTTTACACATTCTCATGTAGCCCAGGTTAGCCTCAAGTTCTTTTTTTAATTTTCATTTATTTATATTCAATGTATGAGTGCTCTGTATGTACGCCTGCACATCAGAAGAGGACATTAGAATCTATTATAGACGGTTGTGAGCCACCATGTGGTTGCTGGGAATTGAACTCAGGACCTCTGGAAGAGCAGTCAGTGCTCTTAACTACTGAGCCATCTCTCTAGCCCTCGAATTCTTAATATAGCTAAGGACAACCTTGTATTACTGATCCACCTTCTGATCGCTGAGATCATCACACCTGGTTCATAGCATGCTAGGAATTGAACCCAGGGCTTCAGGCATGCTAGGCAAACACTCTACCAACCATGCTGCAGCTCCAGATCCCTTTGCGCCTTTCTGTATACTGTTTTACCTGTTCTGGTACAGCTGTCTTTTTTAAATGTGCATTTTATTTTTTATGTGGGCTTTGTCTCCACATTATGCATACCTGATGCCCACAGAGGCCAGAAGAGGGTGTCAGATCCCCTTGGAACCTGAGTTATGGACATGAGAATTGCCATGTGGGTGCTAGGAATCGAACTCAGGTCCTCTGCAAAAGGTTAAGAGGGCCTCTTAACCACTGAGTCATCTCTCCAGCCCCAAGATTTTTCTTTTGTCTGTATGTATATGTTATGTGTCTGTGTAAGGGTATGTGTGCTTCAGTGTAGGTGCCAACAGAGGCTAGAAGAGGCATCCGATTCCCAGGAGCTGCAGTTATGGGTGGTTGGAAAACAGCTAATGTGGTGCTGGGAACTAGACTTGGGTCCCCTGCACGATCAGCAAGCTCTCTTAACAGCTAAGCCTTCTCCCCAGCCCTGGTATTTATTTGTATTTCCCTGCCCATTGTCACACTGTTGACCCAACACAGACCTCTCTAATTAACACTCCAAGTTCATAGTTTACTAGAGTCCCTCTTGGTGGTGTACATTCCATGGGTAGAGAGACCCACAAAACCCAGTGACCCGTAATGTGTAGTCACAGATTACCACTGCTGTAATCACAGCCAGTCATTTCACCCACCCAGAAACCTCCTGTGCCCTGCCTACTCATTCCTGCCTGTCCTGGATCACTGACAACTACTGCTATTGCACTGTGTTGACAGTTTTAATGTTTCCAGAATAATAATGCACATAAAGACTTTTCAGGTTGGTTCTTTTCACTAGTGATTCATATTTGGGCTCGGGCTCTCTCTCTCTCTCTCTCTCTCTCTCTCTCTCTCTCTGTCTCTCTCTCTCTCGGTGTGTGTGTGTGTTTAGACAGGGTTTTTTTTTATATAGCCCAGACTGGCCTTGACCTTGCTGGGTCGAACCCTTCCTCCCCTTTGTCCCCTCCCCTGCCTTCCCACGACAAGAACTCAAGACCCTGAACTTGCTAGGTCAGCGTTCTGCCACCTTCCACCGAGATACATCTCCAGTGTCTCTGATTTCTTCTCTCTCTGCGTGTAATGTGTGTGTGTGTGTGTACATGCATGTGTGTGAGTGTGCGCAGGGGCCAGAGGTCAACATTGAGCACCTTCCTCTACTGCTCCTCAATTTAGGTTTTGAGTCACGGTCACTCACTGAACTCACTAATTAGAGCTCACCAGCAGTCTGTGACTCCCTCCCTCAACCCTGCCCCCTCAGCACTGAGGTTACAGATGCGTGCCAGCTTTGCCCGGTTTTCACACGTGGGTGCTCAGGTTCTCAGCTCTTCCTGCTTTCCAGGCAGGCACTTTACATGGCGAGGCCTTGCCCCAGGCCTAGTCTGGTCCCGCTGGTCGGGGCCTCTCAAACAGACTAAGCTACACAACTATCGGCCACACGCAGAGGGCCTAGCTCGGTCCCATGCAGGCTCCCCAGCTGTTGAATTCCCACGAGCTCCGGTCAGAGGTCTCTGTGGAGTTCCCCTTCATGATCTTGACAGATTCTCTCCTGCCCCCGCCTTGCTCATGTAATCCTTCCTCTCTCTCTTTGACTGGACTACCAGAGCTTGGCCTGGTGCTTGGCTGGGGATCTCTGTATCTGCTTCCATCAGTTACTGGATGAAGGCTCTATGAAGACAGGGAAATCACCAATCTGATTACAGGGGAAGGCTGCTTGAGGCCCCCTCTCCACTATTGCTAGGAGTCTTAGCTGGGGTCATCCGTGTGGATTCCTAGAAATCTCCCTAGCACCCGGTTTCTCCCTAACCCCATAGTGGCTCCCTCTATCAAGATCTCCCTTTCACTGCTCCCCCACTCTGTCCCTCCCCTAAATCAACCATCCCATTCCCTCCCCTCTACCACTCCCACTCCCAGTTTACCCAGCAGATCTCATTTATTTTCCCTTTCCAGGGTGATCCATGAGTCCCTCTTAGGGTCCCCGTTACCTAGCTTCTCTAGAGCTGTGGGTTGTAGTCTGGTTATCCTTTGCTTTACATCTGGTGTCCACGTATGAGTGAGTACATACCATGTTTGTCTTTCTAGGTCTGCGTTACCTCACTCAGGATGATTTTTTTTCTAGTGCCATCCATTTGCCTGCAAATTTCATAATGTCATTGTTTTCTAACAGCTGTGTAACACTCCATTGTGTAAATGTACCACATCGTATTTATCCATTCTTCGATTTAGGGGCATCTAGGTTGTTTCCAGGTTCTGACTATTATGAATAATGCCGCTATGAACATAGTTGAGCAGGTGTCCTTTTTAACACTGAACTTAACATTCTGTGGTCTGGATGTCCCATGGTGGGCATCCATCCACTGAGCAGACATTGGATTGCTTTCAGGTTTGTTAATTATAAATGAGGCCTCTATCAACATCCATACGGAGGGTTTTCAATCAATGTACATTTCCCCCTCCTTTGGATAGAAAACAGAGTACACTCTGTGGAGTCTGATGAAAGCCTGCTTAGTTCTGCAAGAAACTGCCCACCATTCCCTGCACCATGCTGCATCTACACTGGCAACGAATGAGAGCTTCTGCTTGGTGTACATCGTCACCAGAATCTGGTGTCAGCAGGATTTTGGATCTGGGTCATTCCAATAAGTGTATAGTGGTATCTGGCTTTAACTTGAAATTCCCTGATGACATACAATGTCCTTTTATGGTCTTATTTCCTGTGTCAGGGTTTTCTGGAGAAAAAGAGCCACTAGAATGACGACATAGTGAGAGGGAGATGGGGCTGGTGATATGGCTCCGGGGCTGGCCACCAAGCTTGATAACCTAAGTTCAATCCTGGGTCCCCACAAGATAGAGAGACAGCTCCCACATGTTGCCCTCTGGGTGAGCATTCCTGGCAAGACACGACTAGAAACTTTACACTGGATGTCTGTTTCATTTCTGCTGCTATGATAAAATGAGCCGACCAAAAGGAAGCAAGGGGAGAAAGGGTTTATTTTCCTTAAGGTTACCGTCCGTCACTGCAGAGTTGCTAAGGCAACAGGAATGACTCATCATGCCACATCCAGTCAAGAGGAGAGACGGCCAGGTTAATACTCTGTCTACTTAGGAGATAATAGTAGGGACTATGACCCATTTATCCACAAACATAGCATTAAACTGACTCCTAATGACTTACCATGACTCTTATACAATGCATCTCTCAGCTTTCTAGAAACTTACATTGGCAGTAGTTGGAGATTAACACAGACATCCACAACTGGTCAAAGTATAGAGTATGAGAGACTGCGGGATGCTCAGCCTTAAATGAAACATCTATATGGTACACCCCTCCCCAAGGATCAGAGACCATTACAGAAGAGGAAGCGGAAAGAGCATAAGCCCAGAGATAGTGGGTGATTCCAAGGAAACTGTCCTCCAGACACAGTAGGACAGCTACATACATGAACTCAGCAATTGTGACAGTATGCACTAAACGTGTGCAAACCCAAGCCTGACCAACCTTCAGCCTGGAGAGACGATGGGCACCAAGTCCCACCTCCAGCAGAGGAACTATTGGCAATTGATAGGTGTTGCGAGATGAAGAGTCAGTGTTCTACAAGAATGTAGCCCCTGGTGGGCCGGCCATGTGTCAGTGGAGGGCCACATATCCAAGAGTATATGGACAGCACAAACTAAACTTGATGGGTTAAAAAGCAAAACAACAACAACAAAAACCAGATACAAACAGGGTGGGTAGGCAAGGGGGTGGATCTGAAAGGAGTTGGGGAAGGTCGAGTATGAGCAAAACGCATTGTTGGAAATTCTCAAAGGACCATTTTTTTTTTTAAGAGCAGAGAGAAAGGAATGCATGCTCGCTTAGTACTCAGCTAACTTCCAGTCTACAGTGGAGAGCTCAAAACTGGTGCTGACACTTTCAGGCTGCATCTTCCCACATCAATGAAGGTGATCAGGGCAATCCCTAGGCCAGCATGGCCACAGGCCATGAACTAACACCCCTCCCCATGCCAGTATGGCCACAGGTCAGGCACTGGAACGTTCCATATTGAGGATCCCTTTTCAGATGATTCTAAGTTGTGTCAAGTTGACATTAGAATGAGCCATCTCACAGAATACCTTGCGGAGAGTAGTTAATGAGGGAATTCCTAAAAATCAAGACCAGGATGTAGGGAAATGCTGCAGCCAGCGCAGCCTGAATAGCCAAGACTGGCAGGGGGTGCCAGGATTGAGGCACAGAGGCTTCTTTTCAGGTGGAAGAACAGCAAGCTTTATTTTGCCCAGCAACCTTTTATACCTCTACTCCTTCTGTGGAGACCCACCGGCCAGAAAGAACACAAACATCCTTGTCAATTACAGACCACAAGGAAGTTCCCCTGCCGGTCAGTGGGGAGTGAGGGCAGCTGGATCACAGCAACTCCCCCCATTCTATTTTATAATACCTTGCCTGTCATGGGGAATAGCCTTCTAATAGTCCCTGTAGCATCCTGCCCCCAAAGTATTGCCCGTCCGTGCCTACCCAGACACATAGCCCTAAACCAAGTATCCCCAGGACTGACAGTGCCAAGGAGCCAGACCAGCGCTGTAACCATCTAGCATGCACTAACTGGGTGGTAAAAGTAACAAAAGCAGTATTCCAAACCCCTCTCATATGAAGGTTGAGTTCCATAACAATAGCAGAAGCATGTAATACAGTGCCATGAGTAACACACATAACATGATTAACTGTTGAATAGTCCACTTGCTCCTGGACCAGAGCTACTTGTTGGTTCAATGCCAATTGAGTATGTCCAAAGCATCGCTGACTCTTTCCAGCAAGCTGGTTGACAGTCTCAGCCGTCTGCAGTCTGTGAGAGAGCAAGTCCCGCGGCAGTAGCTGTGGTGGCAAAGCTCTGCTCCAGCTGCCTTCTGGATCCAAACTGCCTGCATGGAGTGGAGCAGAACTCAGGGAAGCAGGCTCGCTGCTCCTGCTCCTGAACCATTGAAGGGGCCCCACTTTAACAATCTTCTAGGGAATTTGGGCGTTGTCAACCTGTCTGGCTACTTCCTGCTGAGCGGGGTTGTTGTATTCTTGGGAATATTTTACATCAGCATTTCAGGGGGTCTCGGTGATTCAAACCACATAAATTTGCAATGAGTCCACAGGTTCTCATCCTCTGTGGAGACAAAAGCAGAACCTCCTTTCCAAAGCATCAAATACTTAGGCCTGTATTTTAAAGTCAAAATACCTTAGCAGTTCCCAGATCAAATGTCTTTCTCCAGTCCAGAACACAAAAGGCAACACAATCGACATAATAACATACATCTGTACATATTCTATCTTTTGAGACCCTCAATTCACCTTCCTGCCTCCTTTTTATTACTTCCCTACTGGCCAATCTTCCAGAGGGCCTCCCTCAGAGCATCTCTGGGGATGAAGACACACATACTCATTTTAATCTGACTTGGCTTGTTCCCAGTCTGGAACATTTAAACCCCCTCCTGTACAAAATCTTTGGCTGTCTTCCTTGTTACTTTCGTGCCTTGTTGTTGTAAGAGTTTCAGTTACTTTTTGAGGCCTTTCAATTCACCCTCCTGCCTCTTCATACTTATCTTTTGGAGGATGTCCCTCAGATTTATCTCTGGGGATGAAAAATAAAAACACTTTACCTTCTCCAATACGCTCCTCAATTTAGTCAGCGGCTGGAGCGACCCCGTTCACGTATCCCCACTTTCCAGATCTCGGTGGGAACTTCCACTTGCTGCAGTCAGCGCAGCCTGGATAGCCAAGACTGGCAGTGGGTGCTGGGATCAAGACACAAATGCTTCTTTTCTGGTGGAAGAACAGCAGGCTTTATTTTACCCAGCAACCTTTTATACCTCTACTTCTTCTGTGGAGACCCACCAGCCAGAAAGAACACAAACATCCTTGTCAATTACATACCACAAGGAAGTTTCCCTACTGGTCAGGGGAGAGTGAGGGCAGCTGGATCAGAACAACTCAGGAAAGAAACCTATCTGGAGCTAGTAGCCACAGGAGTGGTACCAGATAAGGCGTTTCCTTCTGAGACTCAGGGATGCAGAGAATTATGAGTGGAGGGGCACTTTGTGACACCTGGACAGCCTGCAATGACTTCACAAGGAGGAGGACATAGACCTGCTGCAGCCCTGGAGCTGGGGTGGTGAACATGGCTAGCAGAGGCAGTGAACATACCTCTGCCATATTAGACAGGGTGAAGCAAGCAGGCAGGGTCGTGGAGTTGGTCCTAGCCATACCTGCTTAGCATTTTAAAAAAAAAAGGTGTTCCTGGCCAGAAAATTATTACAGATAGGCAATAACGACAGATTCAGACAGAAATGAACCTATAAATGGGTCACAGTGTGTTTAAAAATGTATGTAGACTTGGGAATGAGAGGGAAAAGAGTACAGACAGTTATAAAAAAGAAGTAAAGAGTTAAAAAAATAAGAGTATAGACATAAATTAAGGGAGTAAAGATAGTAAATATTAAAAAGCAATAGAGTAAAAAAGGCTACGTAAAAGTAGAAAATACACAAAGAGTTAAGATTATGTATATTATTGTGTTTTCTTTGATTTTTTTGACTGTAACTACAGAGAAACATTTGATTCTGGGGACTGCTAAGCTAAACCAACATATACATTTTAAAGGTATCTTGACTTCAAAATTTGAATCTAAGAATATGTTACTTGGGAAAATAGGTTCTGCTTTTGTTTCCACAGAAGATGAGAACCTGTGGATTTCTTCTAGGCTAATATGATCTGATGGAACGAGACCACCATGAACCCTAAAAATACCTTGTCTAGCAAACAGTAGGAAGCAGTTTGGAGAAAACTATACCCAAATTCCCAAAATGATTGTTTATAAGTGTTTTATTTTCATTTTAAAATGGTTAATTATAAATGATAATGGTCATGGTCAGTTTCTAAAAAAATAATATTGGGGGATACGATATAGAAATGAATACTTTACATTGGTATGGTTCTTGGTCTATTGATACAAACTTAAGGTCAACTTTATGTATTTCTGCTCTTGTTTAAGGTATTATGTTTGTGCAGTTCATTTAAAAATGTAATATATAATTAAGAAATACAGATTAATAGGTAGTCATTTATAACAATCAAACTTTTAGTCATGTTAGTTAGGTTTTCTATATATTCAAAGACGTATTTCAGTTAGATAGATAATCCTCAACACTTCAAAGACCTACAGAATATGACATTTAAAATATTTTAAGAACTTAAATTTTTCTTGACAGTGAGACACATCTCCTGGCAGCACCAATCTACTTCAGAGAGGTTGATACATCAAAGAAACTTGTTATGGAATTTGCCTTCAATGTGACAAGGCTAGACATTTGGGCAAGAAACTGCTCTTGCCTGGACTGCTTAATGATATGCTATATGAACTGGACATGCAGGACCCACATACAAGTAATTGCTAAACCTTCCAAAAGATGAAATGGTCCTTCAGGGTTCCTGCTTCACAGAAGAAACTGTCAGACAGGCTGGGCAGTGATGGTGCACGCCTTTAATCCCAGCTCTCAAGAGGTAGAGGCAGGCAGATCTCTGTGAGTTCGAGGCCAGCCTGGTTTACAAGAGCTAGTTCCAGGACAGGCCCCAAAGCTACAGAGAAACCCTGTCTCAAAACGTCCCCTCCAGTAAAGAAAAGAAAAGAAAAGAAAAGAAAAGAAAAGAAAAGGAAAGAAAAGAAACTGTCACACATTCTTCAGGTCACAGAAGAAAGCAACTGATAAAATTTGTCCTTACAAGGCAGAACAGATCTTTAAATTTCCTGCTTCATGGAAAAATCTTCTGAATACTATGGGCCTGTAGGCTGAAGATGGGTGCCCCAACATTACAGAAGAACTTTGGGTGACTATCTAAGCAGCAAGATGTCTCTGTCAATTCTAGAACTTTTGAAGTTGCTTACAATGCACTTCCTGTTTACTTAGGTAATATATCCTTCTGAGGTCTTTGAAGAGTTGAAGACAGTTATTGTTATAGTTTTCCTTAGTTATGATAAAGAATAAACTAGATGTAAAAGACTCACAAAGAGAGGATAGATGATAGAGTATTCTCCTTAATTTGCCAAATGTAAGTGGACTAAATATTGTAACTATAACTCTTGCTTGATAACTGTTTTGTATATGTAATTTTACTATGTTAAAGTTAAAATCATTTTTATTGAGATAGAAAAGGGGAGATGATGTGGGGTATTGTTCTGTATATGAGTTGTTTTATTAGTTAATTAATAAAGCTACTTTGGCCTATGGCAGGGCAGAATATAGCCAGGCTGGAAGAGATGAGAGAGTAGACAGAGTCAGAGAGATACCATGTGGCTGCCAAAGGAGACAGACACCGAAAACTTATCAGTAGTCACAGCCTTGTTGTAATACATAGATTAATAGAAATGAGTTAATTTAAGATGTAAAAGTTAGTTAATAAGAATCCTGAGCTAATAGGCCACGCAGTGTTATAATTAATATAGTTTCTATGTGATTATTTGAGTCTGGGCAGCCGGGAACAAAAGAGCAGTCTCAGTTTACAAGGAGGAGTCAAGATAAGCATCCTGACTCCATGTTCCTCCCACCCTTTAATCACTGCTCAGTGCTGGCCAACCCAGTGACAAATCTATGGACAAAGAACTCTTTCACAATGGGGCCGTGAAATGGTTCAGCAAACAAAGGTGTTTGTTGTTGAACCTGACAACCCCCGGTACCCACATGGCAAAGCAGGAGAACCAACAGTGGATCTCCAGTTGTGTGCTGTGGCACACATGCCCTCCAACACCGGCTCAGTAAACATAATTTAAGAAGGGATCTAAAGGGGGCTGGAGAGATGGCTCAGCAGTTAAGAGCCCTGGCTGCTCTTCCAGAGGTCCTGAGTTCCCAGCAACCACGGCTTACAACCATCTATAATAGGTGGTTATCATGATGTCTTCTTCTGGCATGCAGATATACATGCAGAGTGCTTACACATTAAATAAATAAATAAGGAGTCTGGAAAGGAAAAGAACTCATTAATTTTATCCACTGAGGTCCACCTCTGAGGACCCAGGAGAGGCTAAAAAAGAGTGCTGGAGAAGCAGGCGCTCCTTCGCCCTGGAGGGACTAAGAGAGGAAAGCCCTCCCAGTACAGACTATGAAGGAAAAGATCACCTCATTCAACCTCATCCAGTCTGGTAGTCGTGAAGATATGCCACAAGCTAGGAAAAATATTAAAGACAATGGATCAGTTTCCAGAAAGCATCACCACGAAGTTCTCCTAATTAATCAGAAAAAGATAAATAACCCACTTAAGAAGAAAGAGAGCAAAAGGCATGAGTCAGCATTGCCCAGAACAGGAAATGCAAATGGTCAGTAAACACAGGAAGAGATGCACACTGAGTTAGTTGCCAGGGAAATGCAAAATTAAACCACAGGGAGATAACACTTCCCACCCACCTGACTGGCAGAAATCAAAAAGTCAGATACTGCACATCTGCCCAGATGTGAAGCAAAAGGAATTCTGACACATCACCCGAGGGAATAAACGGGTACTTTTGAAAGCCAGTTCCTAGTAGCAAACATTTCAGGTGCAAGCACCCTGTGACCCAGAATTTCAGCCCAGCATGTGCTCTAGAGAAAGCCTATCCAGGAGCCCCCCCACCTCCTCAAAACAGGGTCTCATGTCATCCATGCGGGTCTTGAACACAATGTTGGTTGGCCAAAATACCTGGCTCTTCCTGCTTCCCAAATGCTAGGATTACAGGTATATGCCATCACTTCCCACTTAAATAAATGTTTAAAATTTTATTGTTTTATGCATATGAATATTTTTGCCTGCATGTGTGTCTGGCACCACATACATGTCTGGTATCAGAGAAGGTCAGAAGAGGGCATTGCATTGGATCCCCTGGAATTGAAATTTATAGACCACGGTGAACCAACGGGTGGGTGCTGAGAATAGAATGAAACCTGGGTCTTTTGGAAGAGCAGCCAAGGCTCTTAACCATCTCTTCAGGCCTAAGTAAAGTTTTTAAATTCTGGGATGATTTCAGATTTAAACAGAATTATTCAGCTATAGTAGCATCCCCACCTATGCTATCTTCCCTGAGCTCTGAGCGTGGTGTGTAGATACTGAACTTAACTAAAGGCCACACTGTACCCAGATTTTCTGTCTATCTAATATTCTATCTGTAGCATCTTTTTGGATGCTCAGTATTAAACCCAGGGCTTCGTACATGTATACCACTGGTCATACAGTCCCTAGCCCTCAGCATTATATTTAATTACATCGCATGAGAGGTAGGTGTATCAGGGGTGAGATAGCAGGGAAGACTGAGGATTCAAAGGTTGCAGTTCAGTTGATTGAAACAATCTGTTCTATGTTGTTAGACAAAGGATCTCCTGGAACCACCAGTGTGGCTGCTTGAGGATGTTCTGTGTAGTTGGATGTGCTTAGCAGGGCCGGCCGAGCAGTTTGGGGAAAGAAGGGTGTAATGGAGTTGGAGTTGGACTTTCTTTTTCTCCATCCCAAACAACGACATGTAGACTTGTTTTTGAAGCAGGATTTCTCTGTTACTGGAACTTGTTTTGTAGATCAGGCTAGCCTTGAACTCACTGAGATTCAACAGCCTCTGTCTTCCAAGTGCTGGGATTGAAGGTGTGCACCACCACCACCACAGCTGACATGTAGACTTATTATTAATTATGAAAGCTTGGCCTTAGGCTTTCTTTTCTAACTAGCTTTTATAACTTAACTAATCTGTTCCTATTAATCTTCTTTCTATCATGTGACTTGGTTACCTTTCCTGTGTCCTGACTTGTTCTGCATCCCATTGACATCTCTCCCGTGCCTAGATTCATCCCTCTGACCCCTCTCTCTGCCCAGAAATCTTACCTACTCCCTCGTGCCTAGTTATTGTCATTTAGTTTTTTGTTAAACCAAACAGAAGGCACCTTGGCAAAAACTCATCTTCACAGTGTAAACAAATATTCTGCAACATTTCCCCCTTTTGTCTAAATAAAAAGGAAAGGGTTTAACTATGACACAGTAAAACTATGTATAATAAGAACAAAAATCAGGTAAGAATTACATTTACAATATCTAGCCCATTTCCTTTGGCAAATTTGGAGAAATCACTCCATTATCTATCCTATCTTAGGGAGTTCAAAGCTTTATACTTAAACCATTTTTTATCATAACTTGTATTACCAACCCAAAATTATCTTTTTAGATCTTAAAACATTTTCTTATGCAAACAATTTAAGCTGTTATCTCTCCTAACCTTATATACTTTACACCTCTTTTGTCAGTTTCTTTTCTGAATTTTGTAACAAAGAAAACTATAACCATAATTATTTAGTATTCCACCCCATCAGAGACCTAAGAAAGATATACTATTACCTGAGTAAACAGAAAGTACATAGCAAACAACTTCCAAAATTATAGAAACAACAGACACATTTGGTTTCCTGGACGGTCACCTAATGTTCCTCTGCAATGTTGGGGCATCCATTTTTGACCTACAGGCCTAGAATATCTGACAGACATTTTTAGCAGGAATTTTGAAGAACTGTTCTACTTTGTCTTGGCAAAATTCAGCAGTCACTTTCTTTTTTGTCCTGCTTGTCCAGTTTGAACAGCATACTGTCAGCAGTCAAGATAAGGGCAGTTTCTTGCCTGGTGGCTAGTTTTGACACAGTGAAAGCAAACTCTACATGGAGGTTCTTCAATGCCCATCCCCCCCTTTTTTTAAAGTAAATTGGTGCTGCCAGGAACAGATGTGTCTCACTGTCATGAAAAGCCTTATGTTATTAAAACATCTTAAATGCCATATTCCATAGGTCTTTGAAGTGTTTGAAGACCATCTATCTATATCTCTGTCTGACCTTGAAAACATACCTAACATGGCCACAAATTTGATTGTTATAGATGACCCACTACTTAACTATCTTAAACAGTTTGTAATAATTATCTTTAAGAAGTGGAACTTTACATTACATTTTAAAATGAACTGCATAGGTATAATACCTTAAACAAGAGTAGAAACAGATATACAGCATGTTAAAACAAAATAACTTTAAATTTCTCTCAGTATTCAAAAATCCATACCAGTGTAAAATATTTAAGACTAGTAGCTGAGTTTTCAGTTTAAAAGTAAATTCAATAATCTACCTTTTTATCCTATCATTTCTATATCTCCCTTTTCCTTTTCAGAATGAGATCCTTGAGTCTAATCTCCCTTGCTTAGTTTCCTCCCTGACTATGACGAATAACAGCTTGCAACCAACTTCCCCCAAACAATGATAATGACGCATAATCCACAGAATAACCAAAAACCACCCACCTACCTCCATCCTGAGAATATAGGCAACAGGTTCTTAAAATTACTTCCTGTTGTCTGGAGTTACAGTGTCTTTAGGGGACCTTGAGAAAATTGAGATAATAACCAAGTCCTGGAAGAGACAATTGTTGTTCAGGTGTAATAGCTTGTTGTCTCCAGTAGAGGGAGGCAGTGAGCGCACATACAGAGCAGCTGTACAGGTGGTGAGGGCTCTGGAGAAGAGGGGGGTGGAAGTAAAATAGCTCTGGGCCCAGCATGTGTCCATTTTCCTGAGGCTGGACAAACAGGCTAGTCTTCTTTCTAGCTGCGGCTCAAGTTCAGAGCCTTTGCCAAGGTGCCAAAATGCCAAGGCAAGGTGGTTACTAGGTGTTGTAGAATATTAGTCAAAAATGTGTAACATTCTTTTATGTTGTGGAACATTTGTTTAATGATGCAAAGAAGTGTTGCATTCTTTTATGTTGCATTTGTTTGACTCTGCAGAGCTGTGTTACTTTACGTGCCTAAAATACCTGATTAGTCTGATGAAGAGCTAAATGGCCAATAGGAAGGCAGGAGAGAGAGAGGCTAGGCAGGGCTGGCAGACAGAATAAATAGGAGAAGAAGGAAGAAGGAGGAGAGAGAAAAGGAGAAAGAGATACAGACACCAGGGGCCAGCCACGGAGTAAGAAGAAAAGAGAGGTATATAGACTAGAGAAAGGTAAATCCCAGAGGCACAGCTGTGAAAATGAGAAATGGGATAATTTAAGAAAATCTAGCTAGAAATAAGTCAAGTTAAGGCCAGGCATTTGTCAGTAATAATAAGACTCTGTGTATTTATTTGGGAGCTGGGTAGTGGGCCCCCAACGAGCAAAGAGTAAAAGCAAACAACCAAACAGAAAAAGAACAATTACAAGCAGGTCTTTCCTGATAAGCTATTCAAGAGCTCCAGCCTGTTCTGCGACCTAACAAAGCACAGATCCATTGGCACAGCCACGCTCACCAGCCCTCCCTTGCCCTCTGAGATCAATAAGCACAAAAAGGCCTGTTTCTATTTTACTTTATTTTAGATTTATTGCTTTTCTTTTACATGTATGAGTGTTTGCCACACGTATGTATGTCTACCACATGTTGTGCCCTAGACTCACGCCCTAGACCAAACACTCTGTAGGCAAACCACTCCCTGGGAAGAATCCCAAGTTATTTCCATAAAGGGAACTGCAACTTAGTTGGATCCTTAGACTTTTGTTCTAGGCAGGAACCAATGACTTCCCTGTTCCAGGAGCACAAGGGCTGGCAACCAGCCACACCTGTTGATGGGGAGAGTAGACCTCTCTGATTTACAACTAGGTGGGACCTTTGAGTTAGAAGCACAATAACCTTGAATGAACTAAAAACAAGTCCCAAACTCTCTGACTTTTGGCCTCTTTGGGCCACCACACAATCCCCTGTTCTTTTTTTTTTTTTTAATTGCTTTTTTTTTTTTTTGAGACAGTCTCTTTATGTATCCCTGGCTGTCCTGGAAACCACAATGTAAGCCAGGCTGGCCTCAAACTCAGAGATTGTCCTGCCTCTGCCTCCTGAGTGCTGGGATTAAAGGACTACACCACCATTCCTGGTTTGTTTAAAAAATATTTTATTGCCGGATGGTGGTGCACTCCTTTAATCCCTCATGCAGGAAGCAGAATCAGGCAGATCTCTTTAGTTTGGAGCCAATCTGGTCTACAGAGTAAGTTCCAGGAAAGCCAGGGCTATACAGAGAACCTGTCTCAAAAAACCTGAAATAAGTAAATAAATAAGCTAATTAATTTTTTAAAAAATTAAAAATTATATGTGTATATGCATATCTTCAGGTAGGTACGAACCTTGCGAGTGCAGGTGCCCATGGAGACCAGACGAGGGCATGGGATCCCCTGGAGCTGGAGTTACAAGCGGCGGCGAGCATAGTGCTGGGAACAGAACTCAGGTCCTCTGCAAGAGCAGTATAGCTTAGCTATACAGTTTCTGTATAAAATCAAATCCCTGATTTTTATTTCGCAGTCAGGTTCTCACTATGTAACCTTCCTACCCCTATTCTGAGTCAGGGTGTTTCAGGTCCCTAATTTGGGTGATCGTCCAGCCTCTATCTCCTGAGCATTGGGGTTTCCATCCGTGCATCACTAAACTCGCCTTTTGTAGACTTTTTGAAAATAGTTCATCCTTGGAACCAAGAGCTTAGCTCCCTATCTCCCTCTTGTGGCCTATCCTGGTATTTCTTCCAAAATTCCCACCAGTCAGGGAGCCGAGACTGGCTTCAAGGCTGTTCGATGTTGTCCCTTCACACAGAGGCTCCAGGATCGAATGAGGTGCTTCAGATGTATCAGAAAAAGAAACCTGGGCTGAGGATAGCCAAGGTCTGTGCACATTCCAAGACGGAGGGGGACTTATCCGGGCCGTTGATGAGATTCAGCACTGCCCTCTGGTGGTTGATATTTTAATATTCAGACCAGCCTTCCCCTTCTCTCCAGAGTTTAGAGATTCAGGTCGGCCTTCTGCAGAGACCTTCTGCCAGTCTATACTAGCCCATGCCTAGCATCAGCCTGGTCCAGAGAGAGGGAGAAGGCAGATGGCAGGCACACATCCTACACATGAAATAAATAATGTTTTTTAAAGGGGGTGAGGAGTGGGGCGGGCGTGATGGCTCACACCTTTAAACCCAGCATACAAGGAGACAGAGACAGCGATCTCTGCGAGTTCGAGGGCAGCATGGTCTATACAACAAATTCCAAACCAGCCAGGACTACACGGTGAAAGCCTGTCTCAATAAATAAACACAAGTAAATCACTTGCCCGCATTCCTATCCTTATTCAACTGACCCTGAGGATAGCAAAAGGCATTCCCAAATAACGGCCGGAGGAATGAGGGTGTGAAGGCAACCCCAAATAATGGCTATAGGAATGAGGGTGTGGAGACTTAGAAGTGGGCTCTTTCCAACCTTCTTATTCTGCCTCAAGAGGGCAGCATGCCAGGGCTTTAAAAAACAAACAAACCAGCAAACAAACAGCTTCAACCTTACCTCCACTCTCCATTTTTGTTTCTCTGATGGCCTTCAACTCCCAAACTTACACTTGTGCGGACACTGATCTAGGAGTCCCAAGTAGCAGATTTTTAAACAAGGAGCTGCTCATGGTACCTCAGTTTACAAAAATGGGGTTCTCTTGGCTCTTGGATTCATATGGATTCACACTCAACCTCACTTAAAATGGTGGTATCCTGGTGGAGGAAATTCTTTTGCAGTATCAAAGCAATTCATACACATATAAAAAAATGCATGCATAGGAGCTGAGAAGGTGGCTCAGCCTGTCAAGTGCTTACCCCACAAGGACGGGACCTGGGTAGGACCCCAGACCCTGCTTGTAAGCCAGCATGTGCCAGTAATCCCAGGGCTGGCTTGGCAAAGATGGTGGATTCCTGGAGTGATCTAGCCGGCCGCCAGCCAATCTGTGAACTCCAGAGTCAGTGAAGGACCTGTCTCAAAAAGTGATGGCCCAGAGAACCACTCAGCTGGTAAAGGTGTTTCCTGCCAAGCCTGACAACCCAAGTTCATTCCCTGGACCCATATGTGGAAGGAGAGAACCAACTCCAGCAAGCTGTTCTCTGACCTACACACACACACACACACACACACACACACACACACACAGATACACACACACACATACACACACACACATACACACACACACACACACATACACACACACACACATAAACAAGGAGTTGCTCATGGCACCTCAGTTCTTACAAAATTGGGTTCTCTTGGCTCTTGGATTCACATGGACCCACACTCAACCTCACTTAAAATGGTGGTATCCTGATGGAGGAAATTCTTTTGCAGTATCAAAGCAATTCATGCACATATAAAAAAATGTGCATATTGAGATCAAAGCCAACTGGAGCTGCACAGTAATAACCCATCTCAAAAACACTTTTAAAATTAAAAATATGTATATACCACTCATAAAGGTATATACTTCAATCCTCCCAGATGTGTTCATCCGTTGGGAGTCTGTCTATCCCATTCCTCCTAAGGACTGGGTACCTACTGTTTCATTATTTGCTTTCTTGGGGATTCAGTTATTTGCCTACATGTCATTACCTCTCTGTTTTCTTTACCTGCCTCTGTTGGCATTATTTGAACACTTTTAGTGTGCCCCATTTATTTTTTTAAATATTTATTTATTTATTATGTATACAGTATTCTGTCTGCTTGTATGCCTACAGGCCAGAAGAGGGCACCAGACATCATTACAGATGGTTGTGAGCCACCATGTGGTTGGTGGGAATTGAACTCTGGACCTTTGGAAGAGCAGGCAATGCTCTTAACCACTGAGTCATCTCTCCAGCCCCTTAGTGCCCCATTTAAAGAAACACATGTATTGTATTTTAACTGTATCGACTGTACATTTCATTTGCTTTATTTTGGTAGTTGCTCTGAGGCAATATATACTTACATCCCAGGCTACTGCTGACATCCTTGTCCCTGTAGCAGCGGAAGGTGAGACCCTATTACTGAAAATATCGTACACTCTGGACACAAGGCTCAGAAGCTCAGAGCTGGAACTGCTCTGAAAGCCTCCTCCCTGAGGGCTAGCCTTCGTGGAACCAGAAGGCACCGTGTACACTTAAAGTATTCCTTCCCAGCTATGATGACCCTTAATCACAACAACAACCAGCATGGTGTGATATCCCTAAGTGTGCAATAGCAGCACACACACCTGGGTGATAAACAACAGTTTTCTGATTCGACTTAGGGTCACTAAACGAGGAAAATCATGCTTGGTATTGGAAACATAGCTTACTACCCTGGACTAGTGAAGTTGTGGATCTTGGAGAAGAACCTATAACCACCAGCTTACTAAACTAACATAATTAATTCCTAACTGTGTCCTAAATATTTATCCTTATACCCATAGATAAGTGTAGTCCTTGCCCCTTACCAAGGAAACTCCATTTTGCAATAGACAGAGACCATTACAGGAAACCACAACCAATCAAAATGCAGAGTGGTGGAACCCAGTCCCAACGGAAATATCTACAAACAACTCCTTCCCTAAGGCTCAGGGATAGTTCCAGAAGAGGGGGCAGGCCGACTGTAAGAGCCACGGGACCAGGGAGTTTGCTGTGAGACTGTATCCTAGAAATGTCAGAGATGCCTGCTGTGATGGTGGTGCACTCCTTTAATCCCAGCACTCAAGCTACATAGAAAAACCTTTTCTCAAAAGAACAAAAAACAGGGACTGAAGAGATGGCTCAGAGGTTAAGAGCACCGCCTGCTCTTTCAAACGTACTCAGTCAATTCCCAGCAATCATCTAAAATGAGATCTGGTGCCCTCTCCTGACCTACAGGCACACATGCAGACAGAACACTATAAAATAAATAAATCTTAAAGAAAAAAAAAGCAGAGTGCTTACTGTCATGAAGTCTCACGAACACTGTTACCTAAACAAGACCCGAATAAGGACACCAATAATGTGGAAAGGGCGATCCTTGGGGAATCCTAGACAGAGAGCTGTGGAGGACTAAGGAAGTCTGAGGTCAGTCCTGAAAGCAAGTACAAATAAGTGACATTATATGGCCTGAGCAGGCTGCGTTTCTATATTCCGAGCATGCGCACACACATGCATGTATGCACGCACGCACACATGCACACACACGCACCCATACACACACACACAAATGTAACAGCAATTAAAGAGGCCATGAGTTCTAAAAGAGAGTGATGGGGGAATTACATGAAAGATGTTAGAGGGGGGAGGAGATAGGGAGAATGATGTAATTATAATCTCAAAAAATAAATGGGCAGTGGTGGCGCACACCTTTAATCCCAACACTCAGGAGGCAGAGGCAGGCAGATCTCTGTGAGTTTGAGGCCAGCCTGGTCTACAGGAGCTAATACCAGGACAGGCTCCAAAGCTTCAGAGAAACTCTGTCTCTAAAAACCAAATACATACATATACATGTATACACACACACACACACACACACAAATATATGTATTATGTATAAAATAAAAGGCATGGGGAAAATTGAGTTTTGTAGGGTGCTGACATACTCCTTTAACCGTAGCACTCACAGGGATGGGGACAGGGCAGGAAGGTCTCTGTGTGTTCCAGGCTGGCCTGGTCTAAAATAGCAAGTTCTGGGCCTATCAGAACTACATAGTAAGATTCTGTCTCTAAAAGATAATAAAATAGAAATAAATGAGTTTAATCATGATGTTTTCATACCCAGGACATACGTATCCTTGTGCTCCTGTCTGGTTTATCTAGCACAGTCTAGCCTTTGCTGTAAAATCCCCATCTTCCAGCTGGTACCTTCCTCTCCAACCACAAATCCCCCTTCCTCTTTCATGTCGTATTAAATATAAAATACATATGTATTATTACACACATACATAATTATTAAGTCTAGATCTACATCTGAAAGAAAAATACAATATTTTTCTTTCTTATCTCACTAGCATGTTGTTTCCTCTCACATGGTCCCCGTTCTATATTTGTGCATGTGCGTGTGTGCATGTATGTGTGTGTATATATGCGTGTTTAAATCTAGGTTCCTCAAATGAGAGCAAGCATGCAATATTCGTCTGGGTCTGGCTTATTTTGCTTAGCATGGCAATCTCCAGTTACATCCACTTTCCTGCAAATGATGCCGTTTGATTCTCTATGGCATGGGGCTTATACCTGCAATCCCAGTACTCAGGAGGCTGAGGCAAACGGGCTACAGTAATGAGCACAAAGCTTGGACTAAGCTCCAGGTCAGCTGGACTAGGAGTGGGAAGACAAACAGCAGCATCTCTTGTGTCTATGGACCGCCCCCTCCCCGACACCCCTGGTTAGTCTGTTGCTGGACATCTTGCCTGTCCCGTATCTTAGCTGCCGTGAGCAGAGCTGCAGGCCTGTGGTGTGCTGACTCAGGCCCCTTCCGTGTCTTCCCAGGGCTGGTATCACTGAATCACGTGATAGCGATTCTACTTTTAGCAATGAGGAACCTCTGGACTCGTTCCACGGTGGCTGCCCCAGTTCACATTCTCACCAACAGGGCTGAGGGTTCCCTTTTCCTCAGACTGAGGTTTCCTCACTCTCCATTCCTTTCATAGTAGCTTTTTGTCGGGTTGGGGATTTTGGGGGGACAGAGGTATTTCTGAGACTGGGTCTCTAGTTTGTAGTGCAGGTTGACCTTGAACTTTCAGTGAGCCCTCTGCCTTAGCCTTCTGACTACAGGCGTGTAACTCCTTGCTCCAGAAACCGAACTTAACTGTAGAAAACAATGGGTTTCAGTAGGGCACTTGCACACATGTGTAGAATGCTTTGTTTTGTTTGGTTTTTTTTGAGACAGGGTTTCTCTGTAGCTTTGGAGCCTGTCCCGGAACTAGCTCTTGTAGACCAGACTGACCTCAAACTCACAGAGATTAGCCTGCCTCTACCTCCCGAGTGCTGGGATTAAAGGTGTGTGCCACCGCCCGGTTTGCACTTTGATAACACTGTCTCCTCTCTTGTCCTCTCATACACTGACAGCAGCGTCAAAGCCTGCAGTGCTAGGGACTGGATCCTGAGCCACGTGCCCTTGAACACGCTGGGAAGCTCACCGCCACCATGCTGCACTGCTGGCCCCCCAAAATGTTAGCTTTGTTTTCATCATGGAACATCTTTTTGTTTTGTTTTTCTCTTCTTGCTTTGTTTTTGAGGACAGGGTTTCTCTGTGTGGCCCCGAATGTCCTGGAACTCACAGAGATCCGCCTGCCTCTGCCTCCTGAATGCTGGGATTAAAGACATGAGCCACTACCGCCAGGCTCTGAAACACCTTTTGTTTCATTTGTAACCTCTCTTTATTTTAAGACAAGGCCTGTCATCGGCCTCTCTGTCTGCAGAATTTCTACTATTTTCTCAAATTCTCTGTCAAAGCCATCCTGGTTTCCCTGTATCTGAGAAAGACTACGTTGCCCACCTCGGCCAGCCCTGTGGCTAGCGCTTCCCTCACCTTGAAGTCATGGAGAGGACCTAGGCTCTGCGACGCTCTTACTGCAGCAGTTTATTTTATTTGGTTTTTCACGACAGGATTTCCCTGTGCAATCCTGGCTGTCCTGGAACTCACTCTGTAGACCAGGCTGACCTCGAACTCAGAGGCCCACTTGTCTTTGCCTGCCGAGTGCTGGAATTAAAGGTGGGCACCAGCACCATCCGGCTCTACATCAGGTGTTTACCAACGTGGTTTGGAGGGCACTTGCTGCCAAGCCTGAGCTCAGACCCTGGGGCCCACAAGGTCGAAGGTGAAAACTGACCCTGCAAGTTGTACCCTGACCCCCACAGGAGTGCTTGGCATGTTCGGACACACAAGGAACAGATGTTGTTAAAATGACACAACTCAGGGGCTGGGGAGGTGGCCCCATCAGTAAAGCTCTTCTCTGTACCTGTGAGACCTGAGTTCAGATCCTGACAGGGTGGCAGGTGCCTATAATCCCAGCGCTAGTGAGGCAAGAATGGGAGGATCCTGGGGTTTATCTAGCCAACCAGTTTATCTAGCTAAAGCAGTGAACCCTGACTTCCAGTGAGAGATTCTGGAGTCTGTCATGATGATGACGATGATGATGATGATGATGATGATGATGATGTGGAAAATGATAAAGTAAGATGCTCAGTATCAACCTGTGGCCTCCACACACAGTTCACATCTGTGTACCCAAACACAAATGTGCTCACGCACAC
This sequence comes from Myodes glareolus, assembly GCF_982192425.1. Classification (NCBI taxonomy): domain Eukaryota; kingdom Metazoa; phylum Chordata; class Mammalia; order Rodentia; family Cricetidae; genus Myodes; species Myodes glareolus. Next base: position 70,849,513 of record NC_142034.1, on the reverse strand, counting down.
TAACATTGACACACACACACACACACACACACACACACACACACATACACACACTAAATAAAGATGTGATTATCCTTGTTCCTAATCTAACAGTGAGACTCGCTTTCAAAGCTGCAGTCATTTGACCTGTTAGTCATCTGTGAAGACAGTCATTTTTCTCTAGAAGGGGTTTTGTTTTTTTTTTTTTTTTTGAGATAGGTTCTCACGTAGCCCAGGCTGGCCTGCAGATTTGCTGAGTCCTGTAGTCACGGATGACCCTGAGATTCTGATCTTCCTGTGATTGCTGCCCAGATACTGGGATTACAGGTGCACCGCTGTGCATGGTTCTGATGGTGGGTAGTGATGATCAACTTGACAGTAGCATGCACACACATGAACATATTGAGGATAATAAATAAAATTTAGATAACCTTACAGCAAAGTAATAGGGTTCTGTATGGATTTTTATACGTATTTCATTGTAGCTGTTTATCCCCTTCTCTTCATATATAATATGTATAATCATATTTTATATATATTATATATATATGTACCCACTTAATAAATTGACTATTGTGCTATAAGAATCCTTTATTTTATTTTTTTTAAGATAGGATTTCACTATGCATACCAGGCCTAACCTCAAACCCATAAAGATGGGCCTACCTCTGCTTTCCAAGTGCTGGAATTAAAGGTATATTTAATTGACTAATTTGATTTTTTTTTCTGAGACAGGGTATCATGTAGCCCAGGCTGGCCTCCAACTTACTGTGTAACTGAAGATGACTTTGAAGTCCTGATCCTCCTGCCTTTATCTCCCAACTTCTGGGACTACCAGTGCATCACTATGCCTGGCTTGTTTTGCAACCGCTTCTTTGTGTATTCTAGAAGCAAACACTTCAGTAGATATGCATTTTATAATTTATATATGTTCTCCCATTCTGTCGCCTCCGCATTTGATTCCACTCTTCTTGGGTTTCCCCACCATACTTTGTCTGCATCATTCCCTACTGCCTGCCCTGCTGTCCCTCCACCCTAGGTCCCTCCTACATCCTCCTTCTTCTCCAGCCCCCAGAGTGTTCTCTCCTTCACGGTGACCCCATTGTAGCCCACCCTGAACACAGCAGTCGGAGGCTGGAGAGATGGCTCAGCAGTCATGAGAACGGACTGCTCTTGTGGAGGACGCATGTCAGGCAGCCACACCCCCTGTAACTACAGTGCCAGGGGATCCATGTCTTTGACCCCCATGGGCATTTGCACTCATGCGTATATACTTATATACAGAAACACAATTTCTGTGCATACTTAAAAATATGTATAATTTTTTATACATACGTGCATAATTAAAAATGATAAAAATGAATCTTAAAAATACTAAAGAGAAGGCACACTGGGTCACTTCCCTCCTGTACACAGTATCCCTCCAAATCCTTCCATTCTTCTTTGCTTTTGTTTTGTCATTCTTATTTTTGTTTAGTTTTGTTTTTCAAGATAGGCTTTCACTGTGCAGCCCTGGTTGTCCTGGAACTCGCTCTGTAGACCACGTTGGCCTCTAACTCAGAGCTCCACCTGTCTCTGCCTCTCCAGTGCTGCTATTAAAAGTGTGAACCACCACAGCCTGGCTTGTTTTTGTTTTAATTTTTAATTAAATTGTATTTTTAAAAAGATTTTTTATTGATATTTATTGAGCTCTACATTTTTCTCTGCTCCCCTCCCTGCCTCTCCCTTCCCCCTTCAATCCTCCCCCAAGGTCCCCATGCTCCCAATTTACTCAGGAGATCTTGTCTTTTGCTACTACCCATGTAGATTAGATCCATGTAAGTCTCTCTTAGTGTCTGCATTGTTGTCTAAATTCTCTGGGATTGTGGTTTGTAGGCTGGCTTTCTTTGCTTTATGTTTAAAAACCACCTATGAGTGAGTACATGTGATAATTGTCTTTCTGGATCTGGGATACCTCACTCAAAATAATGTGTTCTAGTTCCATCCTTTTTCCTGCAAAATTCAAGCTGCCATTATTTTTTTGTGCTGTGTAGTACTCCATTGTGTAAATGTACCACATTTTTCTTATCCATTCTTTGATCAAGGGACATTTAAGTTGTTTCCAGGTTCTGGCTATGACAAACAAAGCTGCTATGAACATGGTTGAGCACATGTCTTTGTGGCACAATTGAGCATCCTTTGGATTTATACCCAAAAGTGGTATTACTGGGTCTTGAGGAAGGTTGTTTCCTAATTTTCTGAGAAATCGCCACACTGACATCCAAAGGGATTGTGCCAGCTTGCATTCCCACCAGCAATGCAGAAGTGTTCCCTTTTCCCCACAATCTCTCAAAAGATTTTACTTTAAACTATGTGTGTGTATATGAGTGCAGTTCCAGAGGAGGCCAGAAGAGGGCATCAGATTCCCCTGGAGGTACAGTGTTAGGAACTGAACTCCAGTTCTTTGCATGAGCAGCCAGTACTCTTACCACTGAGTATCTCTCCAATCATGAATTACATTTTTGTTATTTATTATTATCATCATTATTCTTTATCTGTCTGTGTATTTGCAACCCTGTGAGTGTGGAGGTTGAGGACAATTTGGAGCAGTCAGTTCTCTCCTTCCACCTCTGCATGGGTTCCTGGGATCCAATCCAGGTTGCCAAGCTTGTGTGGAAAATGCCTTTCCGTGCAGTGCCACCCCTCTGACCCTGTTGCTCATTCTGAGACAGGAGCTAATATGGCCCAGGCTGGCCTTGGACTCACCATGTAGCCAAAGATGAGCTTGAATTTCTGATCCTTCTGCCTCTACCCCACAAATCCTGGGATTACGAGCATCCACCACTATGCCCAGTTTATACAGCACCAGCAAACTCCCTGGAGCTCCAGACATGCTAGGCGAGCGAGCAATCTACAATCCCCAGCCCAGTTTCAAGATCAAGGATTTCTGCAGAGCTGGAGAGATGGCTCAGTGGTTAAGAGGTCTGACTATTTGTCCTAAGGACCTGGGTTCAATCCCTCACCCCCACATAGTGGTTCACAATAGTATCTAACAGGTTATCAACAATCTGTAACAGTGGTTCTCAACCTTCCTAATGCTGCAACCCTTTCATACATGTTGTGGTAACCTCCAAGCATAAAATTACTTTTCTTGCTACTTTATAACTGTAATTGTGTTACTGTTATGAGTCATGATGTAAATATCTGATGTGTGACCCCTGTGAAAGAATTGTTTGACCCCAAAAGTGTCAAGACCTCCATGTTGAGAAGCACTGGCCTGACTCCAGTACCAGGGGATCCAACACCCTCTTCTGACCTCCACAGGCACCAAGTACACACATGGTGTAGAGACGTACATGAAGATTGATAGGGGAGTTCAGCCAATCATATTCTGTTTTCAGGGCGTGCCGCCCTCAGGCAAAAGCCTGCCTATAAACCTTGCAAACGCGCTCCACTAGCCCTCTTTTCGCCTGGCTCCTGTGTCCGGACGGATCGGTTGGATTCTGGTGTAAGCTGTTGTAAGTCTTACTTCTGTTTATTAAAGCTATATATTTTGTATCAAGATAGTCTGGGGACTTTTCTTTACCAATCGCCCTGCAGCTTCAGAAGATAAAACACCCGTACACAAAAAAATTAAATTAATTTTTTGTTGTTTTGTTTATTGAGCCCAGGTTTCTCTGGTTGCCCTGGAATTCATTCTGTAGATCAGACTGGTCTTGAACCCAGAAATCAGCCTGCCTCTGTCTCCTGAGTGCCAGCATTTAAGGAATGTGCCACCACTTCCCAGCTTAAATTAAAAAAAAAAAAAAAAGTTTAAAAGAGGGTCTCTCCCCACATTGGAGCACTGGACTGAGCTCCCAAGGTCCAAATGAGGAGCAGAAGGAGGGAGAACATGAGCAAGGAAATCAGGACTGTGAGTGGTGCGTCTACCTACTGAGATGGTGGGACTGATCTAATGGGAGCTCACCAAGGCCAGCTGGGCTGGGACTGATGGAGTATGTGATCAAAATGGACACTCTGAACGTGGCTGGCAATGAGGGCTGACTGAGAAGCCAAGGACAATGGCACTGGGTTTTGATTCTACTGCATGGACTGGCTTTGTGGGAGCCTGGTTTGTTTGGATGTTCACCTTCCTAGACCTGGATGGAGCGGGGAGAACCTTGGACTTCCCACAGAGCAGGGAACCCTGACTGCTCTTAGGACTGGAGAGGGAGGGGGAGGGGAAGGGGAAGGGGGAGGTGAGGGGAGTGGGATGGAAATGGGAGGTGGGGAGGAGGTGGAAATTTTTCATAAATAAATAAATAAAAGAGAGTCTCTCTTATTCATCTCCATTTCTCTGGTGTTTGACCGCATCTGGTACACAGCCCAGGCTCAATAAGTTGTGGATTTTTTCACCAAAATTTGTTTTGTTTTTATTTGTGTGACTGTATGCCCTGTGTGTGTGGGTGCCTGCAGGGGCCAGGAGGCACTAGATCTCCTGGAGCTAAAGTTACAGGTGGATGTGAGCCACTGGCCATGGGTACTGGGAACTGAACTCAGATTCTCTGGAACAGCAGCAAACATTTTTAACATCGTGCCATCTCTCCAACCCCCACATTCCTTTTTATTAACAAGGTCTATGACCCAGGCTGGCCTGGAACTTGATGCAGCTGAGGCTTACCTTGAACTTCTGGTCTTCCTGTCTTCCCCTTCTACCCCTCCCACAGACTGGGATTGCCACAATGCACCCAGCACCTGACAGTGAATGTTTGTTCTCCAAGTTTATCCCACCGTCCACCCATCCCATACATCTGGATTTACCACATCGTCCATTTGGCCCCTTGATTCTGGATTTATCACAGTATCCACCCATCCCCATGTATCTGTACTTACCACTATCCACCCATCCCATGCATCTGGATCTACCACATCGTCCATCCAACCTCAAGCATGATCAGTAACCTCTCCTCTGCTAGAAAAGATGAGCATGCAGAAAAATAACAAAAGAAAAAACCTGCACACAAGATCAAAAGGGGAGGGGCTGAGACCATGACTCCGTGGGCAAGAGCACTCATCGGCAAGCTTGAGGACCTTTGTCCAAATCTCCAGCACCAGACATGGCTACAAGTATCTGTCACCCAGCAGTGGAGGACAGGAACAGGAATATCCCAAGAGCTCACTGGCCAGCCAGACTCGCTGAACTAGCACCTTCTAGATCAATGAGACCTGTCTTAGGCTTTATCAGCAGAGAGTAATAGAGGAAGACACCAATGGTCTCCTCAGGCCTCCACATGTGTGCTCTATGCTTTTGCACCTGTGTACTCATGTGTATGCACCACACACACACACACACACACACACACACACACACACACACACACACACCAGATGAATAAAGAGATCAGTTCACCCAGACTGGGAGCTTTGTGACCCGATGGCAATGACCCTGTCCTGGTGCCACCCCAGGGATGGTCAGGCATACCTTGGCTGCTGGGGTTGCCAGGCCCACATAGAATACACAAAATCTGACGGTGAAGCTAGCGGCACAGCCCAAAGGCTTCCTGAGCCTGGTTTTAACATTGTATTTTGTGTACATGTGCGCGTATGTATGTATGCACATATGTGCTCCTGTAAAAGTGTCCGTACATGTTTGTGCTTGTGTTTCTGGTGTCCTGGTGTCTTTCTCCACCTTCTGCCATCTTATATACTTATTTAGAGACAGTGTATCTCACTGGACCTAGAGGTCACTGACTGGCTAGACTGACGGGCCACTGAGGCCCCGGAATCCACCCGTCTTAGTTTCCCAGCACCAGGGTGTGCTCTGCCACACCCAGCTTTTTAAATGGGTGCTGGGAACCAGAACTCAGTCTTCACACTTCTGCAGCAGGCACTTTACCCAATGAGCCATTGGCCCAACCCTTCAACTCAGTCTGAGTTCTCTGTGAGTCCAGGGGGTTTGTTCAGAGGAACCCTGGGTGTGCTTGCATCCACATGCAGGCGCTGGCGCTCAGTCCGTGAGGATCTTCTTTGGGCTATGTAGACAAGGAGAGGATGGATACCTACATGAGAGCAGTTGTCCCTTCGCTTAGAAAGCTCCATCTCCACCTTTGCCTGAGTCCCTGGCCTTTCTGGCATCCGTTCAAAGGCCACTAACCAGGAAGTGGGTGCTATTTACCAGATGGCACCTGCCTATCTGCTTTAGCCAAAGTCCGCCTCTCATTCCTGCCCTTCTTGCCAGCATCAGCCGCACAGCTTTTTAAACTCTTCCCTGGACCCCTAGACCTCCGTTCCAAAAACGGAGACGTAGTTCTCTAAACTTGCCAATTGGGGGTGCTGCTGCCAAGGAGCTGAGCTTCAGGGGTCTGAGGCTGGGAGCATAGGTGGACCTGAGGGCACTCTGGTTTTGCTGGGCAACCCGGCGTAGATAAGCCCCGCCCAGCAGCGAAGGCCAGCTCCTCCATCCCTCCCCACCCCACCGCCCCCGCCATGCCCACAGAGCCAGGGTGCAAAGGGCAAGACTGAGCCCTTGGGACATTGCTTTAGCCTCTAGCAGTGATCACCAATGTCCAGGGCATTCCTACGGCAAGCTGAGACCTTTTGACCTCTTGCCCTAACTCAAGTCCCTTCCTTGATCCCTGTCTCGGCCTTGGCCTGGCTGTGGTCGTGTTCACACGGAAAGCAAAATGGGTGGGCTATCTCCTTGCCCGACTCCCAGAGGAGACCTGGGGAAGGCCCAGGGGCTTTGCTCTCATCTCTCCTATACCACAGCTATATACCCCAATCCCCAGCCTCTGGTTTGGGAAGCATCACGATACCCCATGTATTTGCAAACCTAGACTTAGGTTCGGAGGATGAAAGCATCTGCCTAGTCCGCTGACCCGAGTTTGAACCTACCATACAGTGGAAGCTGTCCTCTGACCACCACACATGCACGGTGGCAGCTGCCTGCCTCTCGCCCCTAAATACCTAGATGTAATTTTTAAATAATAATAAAAGAGGCAAAACAAAACAACAACAAAAAACTAGAGTCACAGCCCTACCCCACCAGAGACGGTCGCTTGAACTGTTTGCTGTTACCCTTCCCCACCTCTAGGGTGCAGCAGGGGCTTGGACTGGGCTAAGGCACCGATAGCAAACCTTAAAGGAGGCACTAACTCAGGCACACACAGACCCAGGGTTGGTCCCTGATAGCTGGGCTTCTGTAAATGCCTATCCCTAGTGGGCTAGTGGGCGATCCTGCACAGCAGCCAGGGAGAGTTTCCGAAGGTTCTGGTTAGGGACCCACTGGCAGCCGTGGCAACTCAGGTGGGAAAGGGTCTGTTCTGCCTTTTGAGTTCCAGGCCTTTCTAAACTGCCCCCTGATGAGGGCCTCTCTTATCCCTTGATCTGTGAACTTTGACTCATGCGCAGCAGGCCTGGTTACACTGGTACCTCCTCAAAGGAGCCATCTCCTGGCTGGGCCACCTTGCTTCTCTCTCCACGACTACAGCATCTCTGCCCCTTTGTCTCATACTACAGGTGTGACACGTACATAGAAGCAGACACATAGAAGGAGGCACTTAATGCCCACTGTAGGAGACAGCCAAGCTCCCTTCGCCCTCGGAGACTGTCTATGCAGGCTAGCGGTGGGGATCCACGGACTGCCTTACTGAACAACACACCCCACGGGCATCAGACACCCAATGTCCTCAGCATTCTGGAGTTCCTGCACTATGAGAAGCTGTGTAAGCCACTGACTGGCACCCCAGCCCACGCGGCTGTAGGAAGTGCTCTATTATATTCCTTAGGAATATTAAGACATGGGTTTTGTTTCCTAAGAATGATAGACAAGTTACCACAGGCTCCCTGGCTCAGAACTTCTTCTCCCAGCATGCCTCGGTTCATTCTGGCTCCGCTGATAGAGCCCAGTCTTCCAGGACACTCCCTGCACAGCACTGCATTCTGGCTGTCTGACAAGGTGACACACTCACTGTGGTCTGTCACTCATCCAGCCAGGAGACCAGCACTATTTCTTCCTGACCATCAAGTGGCGGGTGGAGTCCTCTGCCTACCTCCTGCCTGCTGCCAGACAGGTGTCCTTTTGGGTTAGAAGCTTATTAGAGGAATTATAAACATGGACACACGAGCAGACAAACAAGCATCTGGGACTCTGAGGAGAGCTCAGGCCCCAATGCAATAGATATGTAGACAGATAACATGGAAGAACTCTGAGAGTGCGGGCCCATAGGGCAGCGTGGGAGTCCCTTCCTGTAGGTCTCAGAGAAAAGGGGTGGGGGAGGTTTCAGATCTGGAGCCTGAGGCCGAGCTGCCCATTTCCTGGGAAGGAAGTGTCTTCACCGGTTGGTCCTCTATGACCCTAGGAGTCTGGCAACCTGAAATCTGTGAACTTCCTAGGGGAAGTGAGAACAGCACCTGCCATTCTCCTGGAACCCCAGCATCTGGGGTGAGCAATTCCTCACACAGATCTGCTCCCAGTAGGGGGCTCGCTATTTACTTCAGGGATGAAAGGGGCTGCAGCAAGTGGGTGTGGCCTGGATCCTAACACTGGTGGAGAGAGACTGGAATCTCTCACCTTGGTTTTAAGTGTTCTCTCAATCCAGTCTCTTTGCTCACCTTCCAGGAAAGGAGAGCCATTTTGCGGGAAGCTAGAAGTCTAAGCCCTTGTTTTCCTATGTGGGCAGTTCTTTCAAGGGGACTCTGGGGGTCTCAGGAGGACTTCAAGGGACCACACGTATGGAGAAGGTGATGGAAAAGGGAGCGAGGCCCCACTGGAAGAGCAGAGCTGAACATAAACAACCCCAAATGCCACTCAGGCAAGCCGCACTCTTCATTCCCTTCTACTGAGGCAGTGCAAGTTTCTGTAGACATTGTTTTTATTGTTAGGACTATTTTCAGGGAAAATGTGCACACACTGCTAAGACCAGCTGAGTCTATCTGCTCTCCTAGTGATCCACTCATCCATCCCATCATCCATCCATCCACGCACCCTTTCATTCACCGCCTACCAGTCTGCTCATTCACTGTCCCATCGATCCGCCCATCTTCCCTGCTACACTCACTCATCCATCTACCCTCCCGTCCATCCATCTTTTTACCCATTCGTCTAACCTCTCATTCATCCACCTCCCCACCCTCCTATTCATCCACCCGTTTAGACATTGCCTACCCTATCCCCCCCATCCACTCTCTCTCCAGTGCATCCTGCACTACTTCCCATAAGGCACGCTGAGCCCCAGGCTGGCTCTTGAGGATATAGTGGCAAGCAAGCCACACACCTTCTTCTTGTCCCACTTTTCTTCCACAAATGTGACCTCTAGTGAAATTCAACACAGACCCTTTTAGGCTGTCTCCCAGGACTGCTTTATGAGCTAGGACCAGTTGGCTTCCTAATTTAAAAAAAAAAAAAAGTGTTCCGTGGTAAGAACACTTGTTCTTATAGAGGATCCAAGTGATATTCCCTGCACACACATCTGAAGCTCACAATTTGCCTGTAACTCCAGCACCGGAGAATCTGGCACCCCTTTCTGGTCTCCTTGAGCACTGCACACACACACATAGACAAGCACACACCTACAAAAATGGTCTTAAAAAGTAAATCTTTAAAAACGAAAACCACCAAAAGCTCCCTAGCCACAGAAGGAAAGGACAATAACACGGTTCTCTCTGGGGCCTCACTCAATTGTTGCCATGGCTGCCCAGCCACCCTCATCCTCAGGGCAGCCCCCCTGGAATTGGGGTTCCCAGGCTGAGTCACCGGGGACTGTAGGCATAGCACAGGTTCTGCTCCGGCAGCATTTGGAGTTTCTCCAGCCCTCTTCTAGGTCATGGCAATTCTGAACCTGTCTGGAAAAAGCAACACTACCCTGTCAAGGGCCACTGTTTGGCCTGTCTGCCGCCTGCCTGCCCTTTGGCAAGCTGGCTGTTTCCAGATGGCCACCACAACTGCCTTCCCATGGTCCCCATGTCTTCTGGACCAGGCAGCTCTACTGAGTGTGATTTCTATCTTTCCAAAAACCACAGCTTCAGCTATGGTCACAAAGAGGGAGATCCAAGAATTTAAGGAAACACAGGCTTGTGGGTGGTCCTGCCTACCTTGACCTAAGATTCTACTTTGGATTGAAGATGCAAGGGAGGGAAGTAGACTCTGCCCCCACAACATCCCATCCCGCCCTGCTCCATTCCCTAGTCTCTGCCACCCCACAACACCCCATCCTGCTCTGCCCTATTCCCTCCTAGACTCTGCCACCCCCAACACCCCATCCTGCCCTGCTCCATTCCCTAGACTCTGACCCCCAACACCCCATCCTGCCCTGCCCCATTCCCTCCTAGACTCTGCCACCCCCCCCCCCCAACACCCCATCCCGCCCGCCCCATTCCCTGCAAAGCTTCCTGGCTCAGATTCAGGCCCAACCCACAGTTATCCCCTACTGGAGCTCCAGCTTCCAAGGACAGAAGGAAGTGGCCAACCTCACAGCCAGCATTCCTCTGGGATGAGGACACTCTTCTTGCTGCCCAAGGACCCATGGGAGGGCAGGGCTCAATCACTCATGAAGGGGCTGAGTCTACTCCTAGAGAGGAATTCTTTCCTCTGCAGGACCTGACTGGGCTAGAAGCCAGGGGACTGGATCCAGAAGTCCCCTTCCACTCCATGCCTCCAAATCCAATCAGCTTCACTGATTGACTGTCCCTGTGTCCCTGACTGTCACTGTTCCTAACCTTCAGCTTGGCAGGCTAGACTGGGCAGGAGAGTCAGTTCTTCTTGAGCAGGTAGGGAGAAATCTTCCCAATAGAAAAGGAAAAGAATGATCTAAGAGTATATATGAACCAGCAGTTACCAGTGCCAGTAATCCCAGCATTAGAAGGTATGGGAGATGAGGAGGATCATGAGCTCCGGGCCAGCCTCAGCTATGCAGGAATTTGAAGTCCGCCTGGTCTCAGGAAACCCTGTTTCCACACACAGGCACGCACACCAGCGGTCATGTGGCTCCGTTAGGAGTGTCTGCCTGGCGTGCATCAAACCCTGGGTTAGATCCCCCAAGCTGAAAAGAGCAGACATAGTAGCCCACATTTCAGAGGTGGGGGCAGGAGGATCAGAAGTTCAAGGACATCCTGAGCTCCAGTAGTGATTTCAACAACAGCTTGCAGCTATGTGAGATGTGTCCCCGGGCAAAGGCAACCAATAAAACCCTACTACTCAAATGGGGACAGTTGTTCTTCAGGTACCACCTGACCTTACAGTCCATCCTCAGCCAGCGGACCACTACCATTGTACCCTGTGTGGCCACCCTTGAGGTCCCCACCTTCTTTGGGAACAAACAACAGCCAGTAGAGAACTGGGCAGGTGCATTGAGGTGGGGCTTTTCCGGGGCTGGTTTTCCCCAGTTCCCACTGGAAGTTCCACTGAGCTGCTGGCCAGGAACTCTGGACACGTGCCCGTCCCAGTTGCCCGGCTAGGAGCAGAGCTCAGCGCTCCTCCAGCGGTTCCGGGAAACTCCTCGATTTCCTTGTTGCCTCCACGTTGGCAAGAAAGCGAAACCCAAGCCCCGCCCCCTCCTGCCCGGTTCGACCGAACCCAGAGAGTGGGTGTTCGAAACCCCAGCCAGTTCGCTGCGTTCATGCACATGTACACACACACACACACACACACACACACACACACACACACACACACACACACGACGATGCCTACTGCCAAGATACCACAAGTTCGTATCTCAGGCTACAATGATGAAGTGTGCTTGTGGGACATCCTCCAGCACTTCTGTGCTCTTACTGTGTGCCTGCCAACCCCGGGAAAGGGTAGAGACGGACGGAGACGGGGGGGGGGGGGGGGGGAGGGCGGGGGGAGGAGAAGAGAGATAGGCAGAGAGATTAAGAGCAGGAGCGCTGCTAGAGGCTTGCCAGCTTCAGCTCTCAATTAGCACAGAGAAGTTTAGCTACTCGTCCCAGGGCACACAGTTTATAGCTGCTGAGCTAGGTGCAAACTCCCAGCAGCAGGGGAATGCTGGGTGCGGATGGGGGAGGGGGAGGAAGAAGTGCTCTAGCCACCGGCAGGTGAGCTGCCTGGCACGGGTGGGGCAGGCAGCTAGTGTGCAGGCGTGGGAGAATATAGGCGTAGGGTTAGAATATAGGCGGCCACCTGGGCGGCCCAGCTGCTTCTCCCGCCTGCCCCCTCCTCCCTTTCCAGGAAGCCAGCCCGAGCGGAGCCTACAACTCACCCCCAAGTCGGGGCGGATCAGGAATGTGGAAGTTGGCCCAAAAGAGTCTGGTTGCCCACTCTCCCCCAATCACGCACACCCAGCATCAGAGTGCATCATGTGGAGAAGAGGGGGTCCACACCCTAGGGCCAAGCCAGGCGGGGAAGCCTGGTGTGGGGTGGGGGTGGCGCCTCGGCTACTCGGCAGGACTCGTCCACAGGGGAGGGGTGCTGCTCTCATCCAGCCCTGCCCAGGGTCACGGCCTCTGGGCCTGGCCTCACAGTCTCCTCTACTCGGCTCTCCGGGCCCCACAGGGCGGATGGGAACCGAGGCCTCTTTCCTCCCAATGCTGTGTTTATAAGAAATGAAACTCCGCAGCGGGCCCCAGTGGCAGCCCACACGGTCACACGCACACTCCAGTGGGCGGGGGAGGGGCGATGAGTTCCGGAGCGGCACCGACACCGACTCCACCACCACGGCGCCGCGATTCCAGCATGCTGGGACCCAGCGTAGGACCCTGTGCTTTCCCAGTCAGCTGCTGCCTCCCACTCTCCGAGTTCTGGATTTAAAAATAAAATAAAAATAACGGTACAACGTTTATTCTGCTGTGTCATACAGCGCGAGTGCCAAAGCTGTGAGCGGGAGGGGCTGGTCTCGTGCCCGGGCAATTCCCCAGAGCCAAACTTCGGGCTAACCCTAAGCAGACATGCGATTCCCATTTAGCGAATAAGTGAAGATTTTCTTTCTGCCCAAGCGTCTCACAGCCACAGTGATGGGACCTGAAATTTCTTGTCAAGCTTTGGGATGGTTTTGGATGCTTTGATATTTGATTTAATTTTTAGACAGGGTCTGTGTAGCCCAGAGTGACCTCGAACTGCTGATCCTCCAGCCCTACTTTTACCAGTGCTGAAATTACAAGTGGGTGCAGCACCTCAAGTATATGCTATGCTTCAGATCGAACCCAGAGTTTCATGCGTGCTAGACAAGCGCTCTGCCAGTTGACATAGGTCCTGCATGAAGAGGTTTGCTGTGAAAATGGAGAACTTGGCTGCTGGGAGGCCCTTTGGGCCTGCAAGTCTGGAAGCCATGCCGTATGCTTGTACCTGGCTTGTATGCTCTTGGGAGCAAAAACCTAATTCAAGCCTCACCAGACCTGGACAAGGTTTCCCTGCCTCAGATTTCTGTTTCCCATCCCACACCTGTCTATCAGCACAAGCACGGAGCGTCTGTGTAATGATAATAAGCATCAGGTGACATCATTGAGCAAGGAATTTTAGTTCCTTCTGGACTTGCAGCATGACCTTGGAGTAGTAGTGCCTGTCACCGTGTGTGTGTGTGTGTGTGTGTGTGTGTGTGTGTGTGTGTGTGTGTGGTGGCCGGGGAGAGGATTTGGTTCACCAGGGGAGAGGCTCTTACAAAGTGTGTGTGGATGATTCTCTTCCCTCTCCCCTCCATCTCGGGTAGCCCAGGCTGGTCTGTCCCTCCCTCCCTCCCTCCCCCTGGGGCTGGGACTGTAGGGATAAATCACCACGCCTGGTTTCTGTGGTGCTGGGGCTGGAACCAGAGCTTTGCTCATGCTACACGGGTGGGTGCTCTGTTAACCAAGCGATATCCTCGTGTCACCCCCAGCCTTACGATGATGAAAGTCAAGTCACTGTCAAGGAGACTCCGGCCAGCTCCTCTGGAAGTCCAGAGACTCTCAGGGCCCATCAGGGAAGCTACACGGTATACTCATCCTAATTGAGCCAGCAGACTTTGGGGAGGGAGCCCTATGCATGCCGCTGACCAGGACAGACAGCCATTCTCCTCCAACTCTCAGCTAACTCCAGATGTGGGGTGTGAGGCACCTGCTAGAGTCTTATAGAAAAATACAGCCAGTGCTTCCTGCTCCCTGCTCCCTGCTCGAGAAGCACCAGGGAAGAGAGATAAGACCCAGAAAGCTAAAGCCCAGGGGCAAAGGTGAGAGGGGAGGAGTTCTGATTGGCTGCATAGAAACTGGGCATTTGTTCTGAGTTTCTCAGGGGCAGAAATGGAAGCCAAGTGTGGTGGAGCACTTCCGCAACTCCAGCACTTGGGAGGTAGAGGCAGGAGGAGCAGAAACGTAGTGCCAGCCTTAGGGGGCAGGGAGATGACTTAGCAGGTAAAGGAACCTGCTACATAAGCCCGATGACCTATCTTTGTTCTCTGGTGCCTACACAAAACCACAAGGTGGAAGTTGAGGACTGATGCCCTGGGTTGTTCTCTCACATGTGTTCTGTGGTATGGACACCATCATACATGAACACGCACACACGCATGTTATAATAAACGTATATTTTGTTTTGGTTTTTTGAGGCAGGGTTTCACTGTGTAGCCCTGGCTGTCCTAGAACTCACTCTGTAGACCAGACTGGACTTGAACTCACTCCTGAGTGCTGGGATTAAAGGTGTGTGCCATCACCACCCGGTTTAAACATATATTTTGAAAAGGATGACCTAGATTACATGAGACTTTGTTTCCAAAAAAAAGGTGTCGGGGGGGTGGGGGGGAGGACTGGTAGAAATGGAAGTTAGTGGCGAGGAAGTATTGCTAAATATTGGGGAACGTAGGGGGCTCTGGTGTGGGGAGGGTCAACAGAACGAAGAAAGAAGTGAGGCGGAAAGTGTTCGGGGCAGAGAACACAGTGGAAGGAGTGTTTAATGGTGTTTAATGGTTTGGGGAGGGGTGATCGTCTACCTGACTTCACAGGGGAAAACTAGGAAATTTGACTAAGTGTCACTGGCTTTGTATTAGAAGGAGCGCTCCTGCTGGGCAGCAGCGGGATGGTGTCTGTGAAGTCAGAACAAGGAAATAAAACAGAAAAAAAAACCTGATTGGTTAATGTTAGGGTGGTTCAGAGTGCATTGTCACGTCTTTGGACTGAAAACTCTGCCTTTTAGGAACACCTGGTTTGGTTCAGGATCTGTGTGCTCCTTTAAAATTTCAGTGAATAATGTGGTGCTTAGCATGAGGGACTCCATTTTATTTGATCTGTTGGAGCCTAGTGCTGGAACTCAGTCCAAAACAGTGGTTAACAATCTTCTCAACAATTAGAAGTGATGGACAGAGATTTTCTGTGGTTTACAGCTAACGGGGGCCCAGAGAAGAATAAGTCATTTCTTTCCAAAAAAAAAAAAAAGATTTCTTCTTGTGTGAGTAATAGGTATTGTGCATGTGAGTGCAGGGCCCACAGAGGCCAGAAGAGGGCGTCAGCGCTCCAGGAACTGGAGTCACAGGAGGTCGTGAGAGGTCCAAGTGGGTGCTGGGATCCAAACTCGGATCCTTTGCAAGAGCAGCACGTTCTCTTCTCACTAAGCCATCCCTCCAGCCCTGGTGGAGTGGCAGAAGCACACGATTCCAAGCTTTCAGACTCAGCTCTGTTGTTTTCTACCCTCTTCTAAGAACAACGGAAGGGACAGGAAGTAGGGTGGGAAGAGGGAGAATCTGAGCCTAGCTGAGGACGTGGCTCAGTGGATGGACAGAGTGCTTGCCCAGCATGCACAAAGCCTAGGTTCCAGGCCCAGGACCAAATATTCCAGATGAAGTGATACAAAGAACTGCAATTCCAGCATTTGATAAGTCAAAACAGGAAGATCCAAAATTCAGGGTCTGCTTGGAAAATGCGAGCTGTTTCAAAAATAAGAAGAAAGGGAAAAGGCAGTTAACAATAAAAAAGTTGGAAACTTGGCGGGGGCGGGGGCGGGGGCGTGGTGGTGAATGCCTTTAATCTCAGCACTTGGGAGGCAGAGGCAGGCGAATCTCTGAGTTTTAGACCAGCCTGGTCTATGAGTTCCAGGACAGCTATGGCTACACAGAGAAACCCTGCCTCAGAAAAACAAAACAAAACAAAAAAACAAAATGGAACTCAACAAGGGTTAGCAAAAAAACAAAAAGCACAGCACCCCCAGTCAGAGGCAGAGTCTTACAATTTAAAATCAAGCACCAGGCAAACACGGTGGGAGAGACTTGTAACCCCAGCACTTGGAATATAAAGGTAGGAAGATGAGGCATTCAAGGCTTACCCGGGCTACAAGAAACCCTCTTTCAAAAAACCAAAGCAAAAATAAATAAGAATCCCCAAAGTCAAAATGGAAAAAAAAAAAAACACCTCACAGAACATTTAAAAGATGTAAATGTCAGTTTCGCTGGTAAATCCAAGCAGTGGGGGGGATGTCTCCTAGGTGGAAAATTGTTAGCGTGTGTGCAGATTTTGCTCACGGGTGTTGTCTTCATTGGGGGAAAAATGGAAATAACCTAAATGTCCTACAAGAGGGTATTCATTAGGTAAATTTTTATTTATCCTTAGGACAGAAAACAGGTACCCATCACTAATGCTGCAGACAAGACATTCCAGGACACGAGCTGACTCTCATTATGCATACCCACACAGGTATTTTAATTTTTTTTTTATAGTCTCCTGTTGCTTTCAATCAATAGGGTCTCTGTGGGCTGCAAGAGTTACGAAGTTCCTCTCCCTAATCTCATTTTGAATTTTTCAATGGCTGTGTCAGGTTGTCTCAAAGCACCACATCTGCTGCTCAGAAAAGCAGGTGTCA
The DNA here is from genome assembly GCF_982192425.1 of Myodes glareolus. NCBI lineage: Eukaryota > Metazoa > Chordata > Mammalia > Rodentia > Cricetidae > Myodes > Myodes glareolus. The sequence continues at coordinate 70,832,805 of NC_142034.1, read as the reverse complement.
CAACTCTGAGCCACTTATTCAGGTCTCTGTTCCTGCAGCAATCCGTACTCTTATTTGCCTCTTCAAATATCCCAAATCTCACCTCCCTAATCATTCTGGAGTCTCAGTACCTTCCTGCAAGGTCCTCCTGCCATCTTAATTCTCCTAGTTCCTTGATTTTCTTTCTCCACGAGTCAGAGAAATGATTGACAGGTTCAGTCCTTCATGGATGTGTGTATTACAGCTTGCGACACTCCAACTGGGTGTCTAGGGCAAGGAAAGTGACACAGGAGAATGACACCGGTGAGGATTTATATACTTGTGAGTCAGAAGCCGTGAGGAAGTCTAGGAAGAAGCCTGAGGGGCCAGAGTTCTGGATGGAACATGTACACACCAGCCAGTCGTTAGGAGAACAAACTGGCAAGGTTTGCTGTGAGCACCAGTTAGCCCACACTGCCTATACCAACCCCTTGGGACCTGGGTCCCCGTTTCTTTCATTAGATTTCAACGCCTTGGCCACCCAGAACTTCTCCAGAGCCAGACTTTGGGGACTCAGAAATGACTTCAATAGTTAGCAGGGAGGAACTCTCTCCCAAAAGGCTACGGTGAGGTTGTAGAGCTGAGGCAAGAGTCCTAGAAGGAACCATGGCGACTTCTAAATTCCCTCCACTCCCTTGGTCTCAGGTAGTCCCAAGGGTACTAGGGAGGAGGGTCACCTTGGTCGCTGTTAGAACTTCGTGGGGTACAGGAAAGCACACCAGCATCTTGTGCCCAGGTAGGGCACACATATCATCACTCCCCATCAGGGTACAATACTCTCCCATCACTGTAGACTAGCAAAGGGGCTATTGCCATTTTGTGGTTAAGGAAATTAAGATTCCCCGCGTCCTTCGACAGTTGTGCCTGCAGAGCCCAGGCTGGGAGTCCCTGACAAGCAACTCCATGGAACACCTGCAGCAGGCTAGGCCTTCTGCCTCAATTTCCCAGAGCAGTCGAGCGACCGACATTAAGAGAGGTGTCACCTAAGGCAGGATAGGGACCGAATACCTCCCTTCTTGACACTTCGCTACCAGACTGATTTTCAGGGCAATTCATTCCCGGGGTCCCTTCTGGAGGGGGAAGCAGGTGTCCTGGAAATCTAGGAGTTAGAGGTCCCCGGTGGAGGAGAGGGGGAAGACGGTCACAGGAGCCAGAGCATGCAGAACGAGGGCAAGAGACTCGCTTTCCAAGACAGGCGAGGGGGCCGAGGGTGGAGTGGAGCGTGGGGCGGGCCCGCGGGAGCCCCGGGGCGGCGGCGCGGGCCCGAGGGGGTGGGGAGCACAGCCGCCTTGTACTTCCCCTTCGCTGCTTAGCTCTACAACAGCCTGATTTCCCCGAAATGATGAGGCGGCACCGGCCAATGGGCGCGCGTAAGCGCCCCGCCGGGGGCGTGGCCGAATCCGGGCCGGGGAATCCCGCTAAGTGTTTGGTTTTCTCCGCGGCGCCGCGGACTCGCCAGTGCGCGCTACTCCTTCGTCGAGGTAGGACGTGCTCTTAGACTGGTCTGAGCCGAGCCAAACCAGGCCGAGCCGAACCAAAGTCAGCCGTGGCCCGCGGACCTCAGCATCCCGGGGATTCTTCGCTCGCTCTCTGCGCGCATCGCATACCTACACCGCAACCCGTGCCTCGCTCTCGGGTACCCTCTGTGGATAGCTCCTGCTGCAAAGGTGAGCCCGTCGGGGCTGCGCGGGTACCGACGGGCGGCGTGGAACAAAAGGCGCTCGGGACACCAGGAAGTGGGGGCCAGGGACACCCTGGGCCGGGGTGGCGCGCTGGCTCGGGCGGGCGCTGCTCGCGAGCGGGCGGGAGGCGGGCCGCGGCGTGCACCGCCCTCTGGCTGCGCTCGGCGGTCTGCGTGCGCGGAGCCGCTGCGGGGCCTCTCGGGTGGCCCAGAGAGTCCGTCGCGCGCATCCACGAGCAGTACCGAGGGTCTCAAGCGTCCGCCCACGCGCACTCTTGGCGGTCGTAGCTCGGCGCTCTGTGTCCCAGGTTTGGGCCCGCGGTACTCGGTGGCAGAGGTTGGCTCGTCGCCCTGAGCGGCTGGACCCGGTCGTGAACTACAGGGGTTTCGGGAGGAGGTGCCACAGGTGTTGCTTGCGCCACTTCTCTTTGCAGCAGGGGAAACCAGGCCGGAAGGGGTTGCGCCCCAGCCTATGCGTTGTGGGCATCGGCTGTCAGGGGACATAGAGTGGATTGGAGGGTGTTAGAGGGAAGTGTCCGGGATGGAGGGTGACTTGCTTGGAAGGTGCAGAGCTGGGGGTGACAACAAGCAACAGTAGTCCCTTCCTTCCCTCAAAGATTGCATTTTGAGAAAAAAAGTTCTGGCATTGAAATGTTTGTGTATTTTGACTCTTTTTGTACATAAATTCTGAGGCCATCCAGACTTGTCTCCTCTTGAGACTGTCTGGGAAAGAATGCCAGAAGGGGCAGTTGGTTTTGCCCACGATGTTGGGGAGCATTTTTGTTCTATTGCAGGGTTCTCTCTCTATGACTGTAGAACCTGGTACCTGAATGATGGCAGGGGGAGGGTAATGACCTAGGTGTGAGGGCAGGGGAAGGTAATTGAGTGGCCTTGGGTGGAGCAGGGCAGTGCCCAAGATTGTTTAACAGACTCCAAACACAGACCTTCTGTCTTCTCCCTCCAGCCACCATGCCTATCACTCGGATGCGAATGAGACCCTGGCTAGAGATGCAGATTAATTCCAACCAAATTCCAGGGCTGATCTGGATTAATAAAGTGAGTGTTACTGGGTGTTTCTGCCACTGTTTTAACCCATGTCCTCCTGGGGACCAAAGTTTCATTAGTGGAAATAAGAGAGCAGGAAGATCTATTTCCCAGTGGGCGCTGCAGGCCAGGACGTGCAAGGTCTGACTTGCGCCTCATGCTTCTTCCTTCCTGAAGAAGGCCAGTCAACCCTCCTAGAGGCTCAGTTCTCAGCATCAAGACTCCCAGCATCTGCAGAGCAAGTGAGAGAAACTTACTGTACATGGGACATCCTACATGGCTCCAGTTGATAGACAGATGGTGTTGGGCAGGAACATGACTGGCCCAGTAGGGGACCCACTTACTATAGCCCAGGAAGCCACAACTGGTACACATGGTAGCATAGACCACATAGACTTAGCAACGATACTAGATAGTAATTGCTATGTCTTGTTACCTTTCTAAATATGTTACTAATATTGTGCATTTTAACCTTACTAATCTTGCGAGATGGGTCGCAGATAAGGAAATTGAGGCACTTTAAGGTAGATTACAAGAGCATGCAAAAAGTGTGAAAGCTAAGACTGAACTGAACAAACTTGACTGAAAGTCTAGGTAGTTGGTGATGGCTCAGCAGGTAAAGACGCTTGCTGCCAAGCCTGACAGTCTGACAGCCTGACAGCCTGACTTTGTCCCTCCTGATAGGAGGAGAGGCAGCTCTTGCAGGTTGTCCTCTGACCTCCACAAAAGCACCCTGGCTGCATGCGCGCGCACACACACACACTTAAAAATAAAACAAGAAAAATTCCTAAACCTTTATTTATCATTGTGGCCGTTGGCCTCATACATAATCATTTTTATTAAAACTAACCTCCCCGATACCCCCAGAAACCTTTTTCTTTCCCTTTGAGGTTGGTCTTATTTAAGAGGACATAAGCCAGCATTACACAGCATCCATGTCTGGCTTGGGCTCCCTTAAGGGTATGACCAGGACCCTGTGTAGGAGCAAGTGGTTCCAGGTGTCCTGAGTAGACACTAATGCAGGAAGTTCCTGTGTTCCCATGCTCTGAGCCAGAGAAAAGCATCAGAGACCTGCCAGGCCAGGGCTGAGAGAGGGTGCCCCTTATGGCTCTCAGCACATCTGCAGCAGGTGTGTAGGGCAGGGGTGTCTTTGCTGAGCTTCTGGTGCTGAGGCTCAGCAGAACCCAGACCCCTCCTGACAGATGCAGAATGCCCTGTTTAAGGCAGTAAGGATGGGTTAATCCAGGCCAGATGTCGGGGTAAAAAGGGGAAGTCAGTCTTTTCCCATACTTGGGGGCTGGGCATACTCAGCCACAAAACCTGTGGTCTCCGAGCTGACACAGTCTTAATGTGTCCACTCTTCAGGAAGAGATGACCTTCCAGATCCCATGGAAGCATGCTGCTAAGCACGGCTGGGACATCAACAAGGATGCCTGTCTGTTCCGGAGCTGGGCCATTCACACAGGTGTGCAGGGTGGTGGCGGGGCAGAGGAGAGACCGTGGGGGCTCTGGGCGGCTCCGAGCGCCCCAACACAACATGTAGGATTATTGGAGCAGGGGATCAGGCGCACCTGTGTTTCTCTAGGACAGAATCCATTGTTTTAGCAAGTTCTCAGAGGATTTACAAAAACGAAAATCTTAGAAAGCATGCTTCAGGGAGTCTGTAGCTAGAATACAATTGTGAGTAGGGTACCAAAGATGACTTGCAGCTTCTTTTCTCAAGGTACGGACTCTAAGGTCCTTAACTGAAGCCACATCTGGCTGGTAGCTTCCTTTCAGGTCTTAGGACTCAGGTTCTTGGTCCAATTCTGACCTGATAGTCACTGTCCTTGTTCTCCACTCTACCCATTCATTTCCACTTTGGAAGCATCATATAAGCCTTGGTATTAGCCATGTCTGGCTGCTGACAGTGTAAGCAGGGAGTGCCATGGCCTAAGGCAATGAGTGCATTTTAGGATAGAGACACTCAAGTGAGCCCTTCACATGCCTGCTGGATGTCTGAGTCAACCCGGGGTGTATGAGAACTCCCAGGGCCTGTCACCAGTGGTTTTTGCTAGTTTCACCAGTACTGATGTCTGGGGTACATCCCAGCCCAGGGAGCAGCTGACAGATGCATTCATTATCTCGTTCTGTAGGCCGATACAAAATAGGAGAAAAGGAACCAGATCCCAAGACGTGGAAAGCAAACTTCCGTTGTGCCATGAACTCCCTGCCAGACATCGAGGAAGTAAAGGACCAGAGCAGGAACAAGGGCAGCTCGGCTGTACGAGTGTACCGGATGCTGCCACCCCTCACCAAGAACCAGAGGAAAGGTAACTAAGAGCACTGGGTCCTCAGGAGGGGGCGGGGGAAGAAGGACACAAGGAAGATCAGCCAGGGCTCACAGTCTGTCTGTCCCGCAGAGAGAAAATCCAAGTCCAGCCGCGACACTAAGAGCAAGGCCAAGAGGAAGGTGAGTGTGGCTCTGTGCGGCCGGCCCAGCCTTTGGTCCCCCACCGTAGGCAGGGTGGGCAGTGAGGAGTGCCACAATGGGTCTAAGCTGTCTTCTCTCTGCAGCTCTGTGGAGATGCCAGCCCTGACACCTTCTCTGATGGACTCAGCAGCTCCACACTGCCCGATGACCACAGCAGCTACACAACTCAGGGCTACCTGGGTCAGGACTTGGACCTGGAGCAGCATGACCTGACTCCAGGTGAGGGCGCCAATCTGGCAAGGGAGCTCATAGGTCCTGGTCTAAGGCATAATGGGAGCAGGGAGGAGTCTATTAAGAGTGGGTTCCAGGATGGAGTGGCCGATGCACTGCAGACTAGGAAAGCATGCTGTCCTGACCTGTGCTTTGTGTTGTACCCTTCCCCAGCACTGTCGCCGTGTGTCGTCAGCAGCAGTCTCCCCGAGTGGCACATGCAGGACATTATGCCAGACAGCACCAGCGATCTGTATAACTTGCAGGTGTCGCCCATGCCTTCCACCTCTGAAGGTTTGTACTCCTGGGGTCTTGAGGGGAAATAGATGCTCAGAAACGTACATGCTGTTGAGCTCGTGGAACTGGAGCTGGGCATTTCTTAACCCTGCCTGTATGGCATGAAACACGACCCCGAGACACAAAAGGACAGTTCAGAGCTTTGGTGTGCTGCAGGCCAGGAGGGAGGGAATCAAGCCACGTCTTGGTCAAAGGTGGCTAGCGCTCCTGGCTTCTCTGCCCTCAGTTGTCTGAGGGTGAGGAAGGAAGTGAAGGGGTGGGATGTGGCCTTGTTCCATAGTTAGGGAGGGTGAGTCATCCGTCCCTTCTGGAATCTTCAGGGCAGGCAAGATGCTAGTTGGGAGGCTCGGGGATGTGGAGGGTGGGGGGCTGGAGCTGGTGGGGTGGAATTGCAGGGCAAACATGGATCACTCACCGCTGCCCTTCCTCACAGCTGCCACAGATGAGGACGAGGAAGGGAAGTTACCTGAGGACATCATGAAGGTAAATCCCTTTCTATACCGCATCTGCAAAGGGAGAGCAAACTAGGGGAAGCTTCCAGATCAGTGCAGGCAGATGCAATTGTCGGTCCAGGTGCTTAGCTGCATAGCCCCACAAGTACCCCCTGCCCTGTGTGTTGGGGGGACTGCTGACTCAGCGGGTGAGGAGCCTACTCTCTAGGAGGCCATCCTGAAGCAAGCCTCAGGGTCCCAGACAGCTCTGAGTCAAACCCCATCAGCACTGTGTCCTCTGCCCCAGCATGCCCAGCCCTTCGAGACTGGGAAATGCACATCGGGTTTCAATAATCAGCTTTTGGGATCTGTACTAAGATGGCTTAAAAAAAATTTTTTTTAGAATTTTTTTTTTTTTTTTTGTCTTAGCAAGTTCTTTGGCAGTTTCCTTTTGTCGGCTTCAGTTTCCAGTGTGACTATAAAAGTTTTTACGGTAGTTTAATCCCGACTCTGGCCCCGGAGCACAGATCATTGAGATGTGGGTCTAGTTCCTTGTCTTCAGCCTTCCAGGCTTGTTATGCTAACCTTTGAAGCTGCCCTGCCTGTTGCTGTGGCCTCCCCAGTTGAGGGAAGTCATGCAGATTCTATGCCAGAGGGTGGAGAAGGGAAGAGAGAGACACAGTGTAGGCCAACAGGACCCAGGTAGCTTTATGTCCGCCCGCCTGTCCCTTTGTTCCCCCGCTCTCAGGCCTTCTCTTGGCAGTTTTGCATATTGTCACCCATTGGAGAATATAGACACATGTCCAAGGATGTGATTCGGCTTGGGACGGATTAGCTTATGGTGGGAAGGGTTACGGGGTGAGTCTGCACAGGCAGACAGCTGATGGCTTCATGTTTCCTCCCCAGCTCTTTGAGCAGTCCGAATGGCAGCCGACCAACGTAGACGGCAAGGGATACTTGCTCAACGAACCAGGAGCCCAGCCTTCTTCTGTCTATGGAGACTTCAGCTGCAAGGAGGAACCAGAGATTGACAGCCCTGGAGGTAAGAGGTCTCCAGGTCTTTATGGGTTCTGGAGAAGCTTATGGAGACTGGGAAATGCTTGGGGGCAGAGCCAGATAAAAGCTCCTTTTAAAACTGGGCCAGCAGGTATAGCAGCAAGCCACTCTTGCCATGCTGAGGATGAGCTGTGCTTGCTGCTTGCTCTACACAACTGTGTGAGGTTCCTGATACCTTTCCTTATACAGCTTTTGTTTTGTTTTGTTTTTTGTCATCTTCTAGGAGACATTGGGATGGGCCTACCACGTTCCTTCACAAATGTGGACTCCATCTGGATGGACAACATAAACATGCTGCCCTCCGCTGTCAGGCTGCCCCCCATTCAAGCCATTTCTTGTGCACCATAGTTTGTGTCCCTGAACCCGTTCTTGCCCGTCTAGGAGAGCAAGGCCTGGCATCACGGTGGCTGTGAAACAGAAAAGCGAGAATGCTGTGGGCCCCACTGCCATACGGAGAAAAGCCCACCCTCCTTGGGTCAGTGGACTCTGAGGACTTGGAAGGCCAGGGCCTGAGTTCTTCTTGTGGGTGAAGCCGGCCCTGACTCCTGTGAAAATGGAGTTAGGGTTCTGAAATTGCTGTGAGGTGGAGGACACGGGCAGGAGTCATCCTCTGGTCTTTTTAAACTCCAGCCTTGTTGCCTGGAGAGGATCTTGTCACTGGACTGGCCCTGAGGGGAACAGGCCAGTGACCTCAGAAAAGAGCACAGCCCTGACCCCAGGGCTGGCTCTGCACTGGGAGACAATTGCACTAAGTGAGTCCTATTCCCAAAGAATTGCTGCCCTTCCCAGCCGAGCCCTGGGATGGTTCCAAAGCCAGTGAAATGTGAAGGAAAAAATGGGGTCCTGTGAGGCTGGGCTCCCGTAGCCTCAGAGGGGCTCTGCCTCACTACCTGCCCCAGCTGTGGGGCTCAGGAAAAAGCATGGCACTTTCTCTGTGGACCTTGTCACATTTCTGATCAAAGGCGTACACTAACATTTCTCCCCAGTTCTTGGCCTTCACATTTATTTATACAGTGCCTTGCCTGGTGCCCACGGTCTCCTCAGGCCTTGGCAGTCCTCAGCAGGCCCAGGGAGGGGTGGTGAGCGTCTTGGCGTGACTTTAACTGTTGGAAACGCCACCTAACTACAAAATTGTGCTTGATCACATATGGATCTGTGTAAATATGTATATTTGTCTTTTTATAAAATGTTAATTGTTTACAAGGCCTGTGACTTTTTACTTAGAAATCATATAATCTGTTTTACTTTTTATGGAAACATTCTGGTGGGAATCTTTGGCATGCTGCCTGAGCTTGGGCTGAGCGGTGACATGCGTCTGTCATGAATCTTTCCAGTTATGGTCAAGAAGAAGATGGCAGGAGGAGGGGACGTCATGCCATGTCACAGGGACACGCTCATTTATACTCATCTGCCACAGGAATGGAGTTAAATTTTTATTTTATTTTATTTTTTTGAGACAGGGTCTTGCTAAGTAACCCTGGCTGTCCTGGAACTCACTACGCAGACCAGGGTAGCCTCAGACGCAGATCTGCTTGCTCTGCCTGCTGAGTTTGATTAATCATACTTTATTTGCTTAGTGTGTATGCAAAAAAGGTCAGAGGTCAACTTAGGAGTTTGGGGTTTTTTGTTTTTTTTTTTAACTTTGTGGGTCCTGGGATCGAACTGATGTCATCAGGCTTGGGGGTCAGCTATTGGTCTGTGACTCACTCAGAAGAACCCAGAGCCTGTCTGTTCTACTGAAGGAGCAGGTGCCATTCCGAAGACCGGAACAGACAACAGTGCAGGCAGCGTCTTCAGGGCCTGCTGTACTGAGTCTCACTGGGAAGGAACTCTACGCAGTGTGTCTGTCCACACATGTCCTGAAATGTGTCCAGTGATACATTCGGGAACTTGACTTTTAGTGAAAATCTGAATAGCCCCATGTGACTAGTTTGGACCCATTTGTACTAAATAACAGATACAGCTTGGGGACAGGAGGGGACTGATTGCTGGCCTGTCTGAGCCCACCTGGTTATTTTAACGGTTCTGAGTGCTGAACACCAGCCCCACAGCATTAGAAAAACCTTGTTTGCATGCATGTACATGTACATACGAAGATCAGAGGGCAACTTCCTTAGGCGTCCACTCCTCAGGAGTTTTCCAGTGTTTGTTCGGCCTGGGCCTTCATTGGGCAGCTTATCCTAACTGGCTTCTGAGCTTCCAAGGATCCACTTCCCTCTGCCTCCCATGTTGCTATCACTGGAATTACCAATGTACACCACCACCCCTGACTTAATAAGGGTCTTGGAGGTTGAACTCAGGTCTTCATACTTGCAAACACTATACCAATTGAGCCCACACCACCCACCCCCATGACCCCACCCCGCAGCGGAAGTGATGTCTTTGTTCCCTTCTTTCCAGAGTTGTGCCTGGGTGAAGGAACACAAGCTCTATACGTAGGTGCTCTAGACAGAAGTGTCTGAAAGCACAGTTAAGGAGCCATATGTATGCAACAGTTCTTAAGACAGCCCAACTCCCAGGGATGTCTGAGGGTGGACGGTCGGGACACAGCTCTCAGGTCTCCTGAAGCAGGTGCCACTGGCCATGCCTGGGGAGTGGGCTCACAGCAGGAACAGCATTGCTTTATGAAAACTTCGGACACTGCTTCCATATTCTCAGTCCCGAACCGGCTGGGGCTGGTGAGCCCTGCACTGGGTCCTGAACTGGATGCGACGAGGTTAAAATGAGGACAGAACTGGAAAATGGGCAAAGTTCAGTCTGATTGCCCTGAAGCAGGAGCGTGCTGTGTGAGTGGCAGGTGGGCTCTTCCTGGGTGGCTGTCCTTGTCTGGGGGTGGGGTCCTTGGCTGCAGGCCCTGCCCATCTGAAGATCCGCTTGGGGCTTGGGTTTTTCAAGGATAGCCTCACTGGGGGCAAGGATGAAGATGAACAGCCTCCTTATGACTTCAGGGCCCAATCCTTACCAAGAACTAGATTTGAGGTGGCTAGCCTCATGTGGCATCTGTGGAGTTTCCTAGTGGGTGGCTTTTTAAGTCATGGTGGACAGGAGTGGTGTGAAGCCAGCTAGAGTGGGCTGTGGAGGAGTGGAGGGGAGGAATTCAATCTACCACAGACAGCAAGCCCCACTTCTCACTCTTCTGTTCTCTCCTTCACCTTGATCCCTGATGGAGAGCAGGCCGTAGGGACAAAAGTCCCAAGCAGCAGTGGGACAGAGGGACACGCTCGAGCCCCAGGAAGCAAAGCTTGTCATCAGAGAGTCATTATATGCTATCAGCTCCCAACCCCCAGAGCCAGGCTGGAGTCCAAATCTCCTCCTAGAGATAGGCCCAACCCTTGGAATGTCCAAAACTCTACTTCTCCATCGAGGACCTCTAAGATGAAGAGCTGCCCTGCCATGGATTTCCATCCTCACCTGGAAGACAAACACTGTAAAAATATGACTACCCAACTAAAGGTGGCAGCTAGTGCCTGGAATGGGGCAATAGGAGTATAAATCGAGCCAGATTTAGACCTAATATAATTCTAAGGACTCTACAGTGCTTCTAAAGGTCGCACCTAAGAGTTTCTGTTTAATCACTAAAGGAGGCTCCTGGCTGAGCAACGGGGAGGTCAGAGGTCACCGGGAGATGAATTTCTTTGAGGTTGTGGTGACATCATAACTACCAAGGACTACGTTCTAGTGGGGTTAACTGTCAAAGAGGTGGGGTTCACAGGAGAATCCCCACTTTTGCCAGTTCAGAGTTGAAATAGGTCTAGAGTCTAAGTTAGTTTATAGATGGTATGGCTGAGCCCTGGCCCCCTTGTCATGACGGCTCAAGTTCACAGATATTTGAGGGCATTTCTGGAGAGTCACAGGGGTCTTCTTGCCTTGTCCCAAAGGTGTCACTTTAATTGAGGTGGCTTGTTCACTCACTTCTCTGAAGTAGGAAGAAAGCCAGAGACTGCAGTGTGTCAGCTGCTAGCATCTCTCAGTACACAGTTTGCAAAGTTGGGACAACCCTGGCCCAAAGGGCCCAAAGGATCCCTCTCAAAGCCAGCCGAGGAGAGCCTGATAAGAGGTGGAGTCCTTTTCTCTGGAAGCAAAGCACTCTTGTTGGTGGGGCCGAGTCCTGGCCATGGTGTCAGATCCAAAAACCTACTCTTGCACAGGGGAGGGCAGTGTGTGTGTGTGTGTGTGTTTCTTCCAGACAGTCCTGTTAGAACACCCAGCAAGAAGCTTTTGCTTCTGCTGTCAGATGCTATTTCTTTTTTTGGTTGTTTGAGACAGGGTTTCTCTGTAGCTTTGGAGCCTGTCTTGGAACTAGCTCTTGTAGACCAGGCTGGCCTCGAACTCACAGAGATCAGTCTGCCTCTGCCTCCCGAGGGCTGGGATTAAAGGCATGCGCCACTACCGCCTGGCCAGATGCTATTTCTTAACTCCGGCACAACTCTCCCTTCATGTAGAGGATGTGTGAGGTGGGTCAGACCCTTGCCAGCTGTCCACGAGGCAGGAAGGAGGCCTGGGTAGGAATGAGCTGGCACATGCCTTTTCTAAGAGCTCCCTTGTGGGGCCAACTCTGAGACCTCACTGACTGGCCTTGTAAGTATCCTCAACTCCAAGCAGCTCCCAAGAGACTCGCCGCTGCGCCCCCACCCCCCTGCTTCTTTCTGGTGGCTAGGCGGTGAGGTCTGTGTGCCTATGCTCAGTTTCCTTTCCGCGGGAGTTGCTGGAACCGCCAGGGCAAAAGCACAAAGACAAAGTGGAAATTAGAGAGGCAGGCATCCATCTGCCAATCATCTACCAGGGGGAAGATCTCAGCAGTGAGGACTCAGATGGACCACAGTGTCTAGCTGGGTATGACAACACAGACTGCTGAACATGAACATGAACACTGGCATGCTTGCACCCCCACCCCTCGACACCGTCCCCTTATCCACAGACCAGAAATCAATATTCAGCAGGCCCATGGGGGTTTGCCCAGGAAGACTCAGCTATGGAGGCTGGCTTCCATCCCACATCTGTCCATGTCCAGAACCCAGACTGGCTCCATGCTGTCAAGGCTCGTGAAAGAAGAAAACCGAGGATAGCTGGGCAGGAGGAGGGTGCCAGGACACTATGCCAAGAAGGCATTTGGGGCTGTGGAGCCGTCACTGCCCGCCCCCCCCCCCCATGCCCTAGAGTCTAGGGCCTAGACAATTGATGGTGCTTCCCTGGGGCCCCAGGGAAGTTTGGCATGGCCTTCAAGAGAAGCAATGCTCTACACTGTGCCTGGAAGGCCACCTGCTGTTTCACGGGCCAGGGCCCCAGGGGGCTGAGGTACAGGCAAGGCTTGTAACTTGACCTCCTGAGCAGCAGGCAGCTTGGCCATACATGTTTGCTCCAGAGGACTCTGGCCTGCCAGGGCTTAGCTCCCCAGGGAACAAAGTGCTCTTGTCACTCACGTCTCTATCTGAGCAAGGTGACCAGTTCTGTTTTAAACCAAATCGACTATTGGGTCCTGTGCAGCCTGCAGCCTCCCTCTGAGCTCTGTACCTCGGGTCAGACCCACAGCTCTGGTGACTTCTTTTTTCCTTGTTGGGCCCTGTCTCTTTCTGCTCTCCTTTCTTTAAAAGTCCCTTGAATATGGCCAGGCGTGGTGGCACATGCCTTTAATCTCAGCACTCGGAAGGCAGAGGCAGGCGATCTCTGTGAATTCAAAGCCAGCCTGGTCTACAGAGTGAGTTCTAGGCCTGCTAGCCTGCCAGGGTTACATAGAGAGACCCTGTCTCAAACCAAAGAAAGCAATAGCAAATGAGCCACAATGAACAAGGCAAGAAGTTCTGTCATGTTAGCCATGTCAGAACAATGTCAGGCTGGGGTCACTGTCGTAGCTGGGGACCCAGGGCTTCCCTCCAAGTGCTTTTGCTAGCTTGCTGGAAAGCAAAAGGGAGCTACATGTCTGCGTGACAGAGCAAAGGCTGGAGGCTGGCAGTCCTGTGCAGTGTGAGGAGGGCAGGAAGGAAGGCTAGAAGGAGTGTCCAGCTTTCCCTGGCCATTCATCAGGACTCTTCTGTTGCGAAGCAGCGAACAGCCGGACGCAGATGCTGAGCCCGGGAGACCCTGTGCTCCCAGCTTGCAGAGTCAGCCTTAGGTCACTTGGGAGGACAACGTTTTCCATCTCTGTCCATTCTAAGAAGCTGTAGTGTGGGCCCTCATAGTCCCAGTGTCACCTTCCAGGTTCTAGTTCTTTCCTGTGTGTCTGCGTGGTCCATTGGTAGCTAAGTTCTCCTGTTGGACTGGAAGATCCCCAGGGATAAGTGGCTCTCTACATTCTTACGGTACTCAGCCCCAGCTTAAACTTAAGTGCCTATGTTCTGGTGGCCTGGGACATCTGTCTGTGGCACCTGCTCTACTGAGCTCACCTGCCTTTGCAGTAGAGTCCTGACCAACCAGCCGTCAAGGCTAAAGGCCCTGGGACAAGGGCCACTGTGTGTATGACACAGTCTGTCGTGTTCCCAGCAAGGCTGAAGTTGGAAAGCTGAGTCATTCATAACGTTTATTTTATTAAAAACATACACAAGCACCTGGTAGGATTGCCCAGTGGGTAAGGGTGGGGTGCTGCCAAGTATAATTATCTAAATCTGGTTCCCAGAATTCACGTTGTGGAAAGAGAACTGACACCCACAGGTTGCTGTCTGACCTCCACACATGTGCTGTGGCATGCGCAGTGAATAAATAAACATTAACACACACATACCCACACCTATTTTCTAATGAGAGAAAGAAGGGGTGTGGATTTGGGGGAGTGGGAAGTGAGGAGGATCTGGAAAGAGGGAAACAGTGAATGGAACATATTGTGTGGAAAAAATATCCATTTTCGATACACAAAACGAACATGGCCTAATTGTACAAAGAGGAAGAAGTATGAGGAAATAAAGACATTTATTAAAGACAGCTGCAGAACACTACCCAGAAGTGACCAGGGTGTCACATTTTTAGAAGGTCTGATGCAAACACTCTGTCACTCAAGCATACAGCTGAGAACACGGTGCCATGCAGACACAACTGGAAGATACCTCACTCCATCCCTAAATCTTTCTAGCATCCATGGACCACAGGGCTGGAGAGAAGGGAGAAGAGGTGACTGAGAGGCGACTGGGAGGTGCAAAGGAGATGGGGCGCCAAGGGTGTACCCAGGATTCGAGACTTCTGCTATTACCCAAAGAAGGTCTCAGGAAAACCAGGGTCAGCTGCTTACCCTATTTGAGGGATAAGGGTCTAGACTTTCTTGCTTGTGCTTTACGGACAGGCTCTACTGCTCAGGGGCAGGTGACTGGCTCTCAGCCTAAGGCTCAGAGGACAGAGAGGAAGGAATGAAGGCAGACAGGCTGTCAGTCCCCTGAGTTAGGGCTCAGGGGAATTCTGATGATCACGGAAGTCAGGGATACACAATGGAGCCTCTAATACCTGCCTACTACTCAGTAAGGCCACAGTCGCCCTCAGACTCTGCAAGCCTCAGGCAAGCCTCTGGTCTCCAAATCTAAGTGCAGGCATTTGATAGGAAAAGCCCAGTTTTCTAGGCTCCCACAACTGGGGTGCTGACCCTGCCTTCCTCTTCCCCTTCTCCATGTGCCCCACCTCTTCCCCCATGGCCCAGCACCCCCTTCCAAGGACTGGAAGCAGCAGGGTGGGAGAAGATTGAGCTAATGAGGAGGTGGCAGGCAGGAGGGCTCTAGACAGTGACAGGCATATCCCACCTATGGTCTGGCCTGTGCTGGAAAATGAGATGCTTTGGAAACCTCGAGGATTGACAATGCAGGAAGAAGAAGAATAACAGTCCATGGTGGGATAAAGATGTCCACATTCTGTTTGTTTGTTTGTTTGTTTTTCAAGAAAGGATTTCTCTGTAGCTCTGGAGCCTGACCTGGAACTTGCTCTGTAGACCAGGCTGACCTAGAACTCACAGAGATCTGCCTGCCTCTGCCTCCCCAGTGCTGGGATTAAAGACGTATGCCACCACCGCCCGGCCAAGATGTCCACATTCTAGTGCACGGAACCCACGACTAAGCTATGTTTTGTGGCAATGAAGGCTTGAGCTCAGCTTAGCTGAATTTGAAATAAAGAGGCATCTGGGTCTGGTAGCATGGGCCTATAAACTCAATTACTCAAGAGACTAAGGCTCAAGAGAGTCTTACTAAAAAAAAAAAAAAAAACATTTAAAGTACATTTCTTTGTTGGGAGGGTGGCTGTGCCACCACATGCATGTAGAAATCAAAGGACAACTTGAAGAAGCTGGTTCTCTCCTTCCACCATGTGGGGCCTGGGGCTAAAGTCAGGTGGTCAGGCTTAGGGTTGAGTAACTTTACCCAGTGAACTTCCACATTCTCTTCATCCTGCTTGGGGATCAAGATCCGCTCGGGCTACTGGGTGATTTCAAGGCAGTCTGAGCCGACAAAGCAAGGCACTAGCTCAAACTTTAAAGATTTTAAGTTCCACATATTTATTTATTGTGTGCATGTGCACGCTGTGTACACACGTGTGTGGACACGTGTACCAAGGTGAGGGAAATCCTGGGTTTGATTCCCAGTACTGAAAACCAATACGTGAACAAATGAATGGATGAATAAAAGAGAGACTACCCTGGATTATTTGGAGAGGTCCAGGCGTATCACAAATGTCTTTCCAGGAATTGAACTTGGGGCCTGAACATTCTAAGTTTGCTAAACTGCCGTTGAGTTAAATTCTCAGTTCCCACAAGGGTTTTTGTTTTGTGTTTTTAACTTTTATCTATCTGTTTGTTTACTGAGACAGGGTCTTACTATGTTGTCCTGGCTGTCCTGGAACTCACTCTGTGAACCAGGCTGGCCTCCAACACAGAGATCTGATTCCCGAGTACAGGGATTAAAGTCATATACCACTATACTCAGCTGCCCACAAGGGTTCTTAAGGGGAAAGAGGGAGGGAGGCACGAGAGATAGACCCAGAGACATGACATTAAGTGAAAGACAGGACCATCCATTGCTGGCTGTGGAGATGAAGGAAGGCACTATGGAACTACAGAATGCAGGAAGCCTCCAAAAATTAGATGAAGGGGATTAAAAAGATAACTCTGTGTGTGTGTGTGTGTGTGTGTGTGTGTGTGTATGTGTGTGTGTGTGGTGGGGACTCACTGTTCCATATGAAGCCCAGACTGGCTTCCAACTCTTAAAAGTCTTATCTCAATCTTTCGAGTGCTGGGATTACGGCTGTGTTCCCTAGCCCATTGGCTAGAGCCTTCAGAAGGAGATACAAGCCTCCTGAAACCCAAGCATAACCCTGCAAGACCTATTTTATACAACGGACCCTCAGAATCATAAGATAATAGCTGTGTGCTATTCGAAGCCATCAAATGCATGGACATTTCTTACAGCAGCAATAGGAAACTGACACTCTTCAGAAGCTTCTAGAAGGGAGGTTGCAGATGTACCAGGTCCCAGACCTTGGCTGGAGTCAGTATCGCAGGACATGCATGATACCTCTCAAATGTACCCTAGGCTGCCCAGGGAGGAGGTCCTGTGCATCTTCTCTGTACTGGGGCCTAGGCTACCCTAGGTATGCAGAGACTTAGTGACAGATCCTGTCCCATCTGGGAGACTCCAAGCCTGGGACAGACAAAGGACATCACCACTGCCTCTGCAGAACACACCTATAGGAAACAGTGGCCTCCTGGACTCCCTACCCGAGCCCCCAGTGACTCCGGATGCCGGCTGTGCATTGGCTCTAGGTGAGCACCTGGAAGCTGAGGCCCTCAGGACAGCCAGGCAGAACCCACAGGTAGCGCCTGGGACCACACCTACTGGAAAATAAACAGTCTCAGTGCTTAGCTGTCCTCCCTAGGGACAGCTTGGCTCAAGAAAAGCACTTAGAAGCCAGGTGTTGGTGGCGGCGCATACCTTTAGTCTCAGCACTTTGGAGGCAGAGGCAGGTGGATCTCAGTGAGTTTGAGGTCAGCCTGGTCTACAAAACGAGTTCCATGAATGACAGCCAGGACTGTTACACAGAAAAACCCTGTCTCAAAAAACAAAAAAAAACAAAAAACAAAAACAAAACCAAAAAGCATTTAGAGGAAGTCACTGAATTAGATATCAACCAATCTGCATACAGTCACTTAGCTAGTTATGTAGCCTCACTGGGCTACTAGCCCGCTGGCAGCCTCAGCATCTTCATTCTTAAAGTGGAACTCACGGCTAATCTGGGTTGTCAACTTGACACACCTAGGAAGAGAGAATCTGGGTTTTGTTTTGTTTTACAAGACAAGGTTTCTCTGTGTAACAACCCTGGCTGTCCTGGAGCTAGCTCTGTAGATCTGCCTGGTCTCAAACTCACAGAGATCCACCTGTCCGTGCCTCCCGAGTGCTGGGATTAAAGGCGTGCACCACCAGTGCCTGACTGGAAGAGGGAATCTTAATTGAGACATTGTCCCTATCAGATTGGCCTGATTCTCAGAGTCACCCGTGGACAGGTGGCCCTGGGTCGGATAAGCAAGCCCGTTGAGTAAGCCACAGAAAGGAAGCCAGTAAGCAGTGCACCTCTGTGGTCGCTGCTTCGGTTCCTGACCTGGCTTCCCTTGACTGACAGCTGTAACCTGTAAGCCAAATAAAACCTTTCCTCCCTACGTTGTTTGTGGTCAGTGTTTATCACAGCTGAACGCCAACTAGAACAATGTGGAGAGCAGCGCCCGTATCAGCTGCTCAGAGCTTGTGGGTCTCTTGGCGAGCAACGCAGAGATCCGCGCAGACTGGGCTGCTCCAGGTCCACCTGCCTTCCGGTGTGTGGTGGTGTGTGTGGGTGATCAGTGCATCCTGAGGGGAAGGAAGGGCGAGTGCAAACCCATCAGCAGCATTTCTCACCCTTAGGCAGGAGGCTGTAGCTGGTCTGGGTCTGTGAGAGCATTAGAGGCAGACCGAGCTGAGCCACCACCGCTAAGGCTCACACAGGATGCGGATGCGAGAGCCACCCTTGTCCCCACAGGATGTCCTGCTGGCTGGAGCTCTGCGCTATGCTTGCTTGTTTTATTTACCACCCTGCTAACAGGGTCTCACTATCTGTCTCGGAACTGGTTTGGGATTCACAGTAATCCTCCTGCCTCAGCCTCCTGAATGATGGGATTGCCAGTGTGGGCTACTATGCCTAGCTTTTTTTCTTCTTGCTTTTAAAGATCTTTTTTGAGCACTCACGACCTCCCCACAACATGGATGCCTGCACAAGAAAGGCCTGCAAAGACCACACCGGTCATTGTCACAAGACACCATGCCGAGACGGAGATCCATGTGCAGTGAGTGGAAGGGAGAGCCAGTTTCCTCAAGGGATGAGCAAGCCGCCAATCCTAAGTGGTCAGCCCTAAATGCATGTAGGTCATGTGTTCAGGTGGAGGAAGAGGGCATGAAAGGGGCTGGTGAGGGGAGAGGAGGGTGAAAAGGATGGAAATATAGTCATCTTGCATGTATTTATATGACATTTTCAAATAAAAAAGAAAAGTGTTTTCTTGTATTTCTTCTACATTGAAGACACAGCCCTATCTGAGAAAACATGTATTTTACAGGGAAAAGATGGGACTTAAACTGTGTGGTCAGTTGCACTAAGGCTATCTGATGGCCTCCGGCACTGCCTGCGGAAATGCAGCAGAATACTTGTGGCAATTGCCTCTGGGTGAGAGGCTAAAGGTGATTTTGTTCTTTGTGTTTGCTGCATTAACTCTTCCTGGGGTGATGAAAACAAACGCCTGGTCACCCTGTTCCCAACCTTGGGGTCACAGCCGGGACAGGAATTTCCTTCTGGGAGGTCATAACTAGACTTGCGGAGTTCTGTGAACTGGGTTCTGCCCTGGTGTGGGCCCTAACCCTGGCCTTGGCATTGGTCCTGGACGTGACACTCTGTTGCTGTGGAGATAGGAGGCTAGATGAGATGCCGTCTGGATCATTTGCAGCTCTTTGCAGCATTTGCCTTGGTTTCAGCCGAGCTGCTCCCAACTCAGCTTCCAGGGAATAGAAAAAAAGGGCAAACTCCTCCCCCAGACCTGGATGTTGTTGACGTCTGCTCCTTGGCTTGCGCCTCCCAGACGTGGTCTATGGAGTCTCTGCCTCTTGGCCTTGGCCTACACTGCAACCTGCACTTCTCCCAGCCCTACCCTTCCTCGAAGAACAAAGCCTGGCATGGCCAAAGCTGGTCCAGCCTGCTGGCCTGCATTGACCTCGGCTTCCCCCTTAACGTGTGTGTAACAATAGTCTGACTCTGTTAGCTTCAGGTGCTCTCCTTCAACCCCAGGACACCAGAGACTTCACAGACTCAACTGCGAACAGCAGCGCCCCCCACTCCCCACCCCTACCCTCATTGTGCAATGGGGCGATCCTATATATTTTCAGATGTCCCTGAGTATATTGTTAATTGGGTTTCACTGGTTAGTGGAGCTCAGAGAGGTTAAAAAACTCAACCACAGTCACACAGTAGCTTGAGGCAGAGCTGGGATTTGATCCCCAGAGAGCAGTTTTTTTTCACCTTCCACCACTTGCATTCCAGCACCCAAAGGCATGAAGGGTGTGTTCAAAGGTGAATGCCCGGAGGACACCCAATGATGTCTGGCAGTGGATGTGTTAATGACAGTAAGTAAAATCAGGGATTATCATGCAATTAGCAAGTCAGCTCAGAGTGTCTGGGTGTTCTGGCAGGCAGGGGCAAGTCCATTCCTTCACACCTAGCAGTTCCTGGCACATAATACATGCTCATTAAATGATAGAAGTGATCTATCATCTATTCAAATAACAAAATAACCAAGTAAATAATATAAACTAATGTTGAAGAAATTTACACCACTAGCCAGCTGCCTCGGGGTTCCAGGATCTGCAGGGAGGGTTACAACATGGTTTTACAGAAAAACAGGACCTAGACAAAGGCCATAAGAACATTAAAGGTAATTTAAAAAAAGATTTATTTTTATTTTATGTGCATTGGTGTTTTGCCTGCATGTATGTCTGTGAGGGTGTCAGGAGGTCCAGTGCCCTCTTCTGGCCTCTGCAGGCACTGCATTCATTTGCACATATCCACTTACAGGCATATACACAAAGTTAAAAATAAAAACAAAATCTCTTAAAAGAAATAGGTGAGGAACAACCTTGAGATGTTCTGCAGGGCTGGAGGCCAAGCCATCAGCGGCACCATGACAATTCAAATATATTAGCAGCCAATGAGAGAATGGGAATCAACATTTCCCCACCCACACCTCTGATTCTGCATGTTCAGGATCTATCTGGACACGCCAGTCGCTTCTGCAGACTGGATAACTGGTGTAACCAGGTCAGAGCGTAAAGAGCTGTGCTCACTGAGATTGGAGACGCTAAAGGAACACGGACCTCACTAACACTTCCACAGGGCATCCTGTGAAAGAACAGCACTTGGGGAAAAAGCCCTGGGCATGACCAAGGAGGCTGGCTCCAACTGGGAGGGATAGCTTAAGATGGCCAAGGCCTCCCAGAGAAGAAGGGGCCCATGGGCAGCCTGGGAAGCTGGGTTCTAATGACTGTGCTTTGCAGCCAGCATGCATTACCTACACACTCACTCAACTGAGTTTGCTAAGTGTGACACAGGGCTTATTCCAAGTAGGGAAGTGAGGACGGAGTGAACCAAGTCGGTACCTTAGAGACTGTTAGGCCAGTGGGGCTGAGTTGGGAAGGCCTTGGATTCCTCACTAAAGTATCTGTAAACTCCAGCATCAGCCACTGCTACTGGCAGCTGACTTCTTCCCTGAGACCAGGTGTCCGGCAGAGTGAATGAGGTGTTTGTCTATGAAAGGAGACTCCTTAAGGATACTTGGCTGAGATGATTGTAGGCCTGGAGCAGATTGGGGACAGCCACCCTGGTTGGGTCATTTACATGAATTTCTCGGTTTCTTCAAGTCCCCTGAAGTGCAGACAAGCCTTGGTCAAGAAGACAGTGTTTTTTGGGTATTTGTTCCTGGCTGGTGGTACTATTAGGCAGGGGTGGGGTTGGGTCGGTAGGAGCAGGCTTTTGGAGGTTATGGCCCAGTCCCTAGTTCTGGCCAACCACACACTCCTGTCACAATCACCTCCCCCACCACAAAGGACTCTGAAACGTGAGCCAAAATGAATCTTACCTGCCTTGAATCATTCCCTTAGGCTATTTTGGTCACAGGAGGGCAGAAGCAATTCACAGGGTTCTGGTTTCTTCCAGCCCCCATTCCCACCCCAGGGATGGCTCCCGGCTGGCTTCCTTCCTCAGTTTCTGAAGGCACTGAAGAGGCCTGAAAGGCACAGAACACACCAAGACCAAGTTCTTAGCACAAGGGAGATTTGTTACCAGGGGGTGATGGAGAAAGGGCAGGGAATTAGGGACAAAGATAGAAGATAGAGGACCAAAGAGAAGGGAAACGGAACAAGGGAGAGGGGGCTGGTATTTGCCCTGGAGGCACAAAAGACTTCCTCTGGCTAGAGAGGAGACCGGTGTGGCCCATAGGCAAATGGCAGTTTGTAAAGGGAACAAAGGAGACCCCCACTTTAGGATGATTTGGTTTGGATTGATTGGGCATGTTATTTGGGGCAACCAAAAGGGAAGGGGGCTTTTAATTTCTGGGCTTCTATACTTTTGATAGCTAGACCTTGGTAGTCAGCCTCAGGGGGAAGAAGTGGCCAAATAAGGGAACAGACCTTGATGGGTAGCTTTAGGAATATAATCTAACAGTTTAGCAAGGCAGAGGGAACTGGGGAGAAGGGCAAGGCCTGCCAGAGCCACGTTTGCCACGCTCAGGCCGACAAGAGCCCATCACTCTCCACAGTTGTCTTCCTCTCCCGCTGCCAGTCACAGCTGTGGTACAGCAATGGCAGCACTAACTATACCTCCTGAGAGGTGCACTATGGGGTAAGCCTGTGGCTGCGCTGCCAATCACCGCATGGTGAAGGGCAACGAGAGATTCATATGCACTGCTCCTAGGCTCCTTCCTCTCCTTCCTTCCACGCCCCACCCCCTTTCCTCCCCTTCTTCCCTCTGCAGGGTCCCATGTAGCCCAGGCTGAACTCCAATTTGCTCTGTAGCCAAGAATGTCCTTGAACTACCAATCTTTCTGCCTCTAATTCCCAAGTGCTAGGATTATAGGCATGAGACACCATACCTGGTTTATGTAGGGCTGGAGTTTGAACCCAGGACTTTATGCATGATAGGTAAGCACTCTATAAACTGAGCTACATCCTCATCTCACGTGCTATTTATTTATTCATCTATCTATCTACCTACCTATCTATATATCTATGTATCCATGTATCTATCTGTCTGTCTGTCTACCTATTGTGCATGTGCATGGGTAGGGGGTCCCACCTCTGCATGGAGGACATGCAAATGTCAGGACAATTGTGGGAGTGGGTTCTCTCTGTCTAGCCTGTGTGTCACTGGGAACTGAACCCAGACCATCGGGCATAGTGGCAGGTCCCTTTACTCATGGGACCCTATTATCAGCTCTGCTTTCTATTTCCTATAGTGAAAAATTATATGCATAAAACCATGTAAACCATATGTTCTGTTTAACAGATAACCAGAAGGCAAATCCCTACATAAATACCACTCAGAGCAAGAGATGGTAATCCAATGATTGACCTCCAAAATCCTCCATGTCTCCCATTCATCATAGCCCTGGCTCTCCTCTGTAACAACAAAGTTCATTTCCATCCTTTGGGTGTTTGCTCCCCCACAGCCCAGTGTTGCTGGGGATAAACTTTTGCAGAGAAACATATTGTCTATATTTTGTTGATCATCCCCTTGTTAAGAGTCAATGATCTTTACAGGATTACCTGACGCTATGCTACTCCATGTCTCTGTGATTCCTGTTGCCACTGTGAGAAAGATGCATGGAGCCAGGCGGTGGTGGTGCATGCCTTAAATCCCAGCACTCACGAGGCAGAGGCTGGCGAATCTCTGTGAGTTCGAGGTCTACAAGAGCTAGTTCCAGGACCAGCTCCAAAAGCTACAGAGAAATACTGTCTTGGAAAAAAAAAAAAAAAGAATGATGCACGGTACATTCGGGTTCTTTGCTGTCTACAGACATTTGGATCATTGTTTGTTTAATTGTTGTCTTTTGAGACAGGGTTTCATGAATCCTAAGCTGATTCAAACTCAGCATGCACTCAAGTCTGGCTTTTAACTCTTGATCTTCCTTGTTTTCATCTGTGAGATCACAGACATGTGTCACCGTACTTGGTGACATTCTTTCTCTACTGGGTAGATATTGTGTAACAGTTTCCCTGAGATTGAAACATTCCATCCTGCAGGGAACTCCTTGAGCAAGTAGGTAAACAATTCAAAATAGCTTCAGGAAGTCCCTAAAACTGACCAGATTCACTAGGCCCCTCCCTGACAGAGTAAATAATAAACACTAAGAATCTCTCTCAGAGGGAAGAAAGCTGACCAACAGCCAACAACTGATACTGACATCAAGCCGCCTGAAAGAGGTTTAGACTGGGGCACCTAGAGAGGACACTCTCCAACCTTAGAATTGCCTGCAGGCTGTGCAGGGTGCTCCATGTTTCCAGCTTCATGAACTGTCACCCATGCTGGGGTGGGCTTTGGTGATGCAGCTATCTCTGAGTCATTTCTGCTCCTGTACACAACCCCAGAAACTCATGGTTCACCAAGTTGGAGGTTGGTGTTATCTATATTTTGGTCTGTCGTGGGCTCCCTGTCCAGGGAGACGTGTGTGTGTGTGTGTGTGTGTGTGTGTGTGTTGCTTCTCCCGGGAAAGGTTTTGTCACTCACCAGTGGATTTGCTGGTACAATGATCAGATCGACCACAGCAAAAAAAAAAAAAAAATTCTGAGTGGGATTGGGATAATAAAGTATTTATATTTTCATCTTAAATTTTTTCTTTGCATTTCTTTATATTTTGGCAGGGGGTAGGGGGACCATGCACCACATGTATGTGAAATTCAGAGGACAGATGTGGGACTCGGTTTTTCTCTTACCATGTAGTAGGTACAGGTATAGAAGGTATCACCTGGCTTGTTGGCAGGTGCCTTTATCCAGTGAGCCATTTCACCAGGCCCCAGTTTCTCAAAACAAACAAACAAAACATTTTAAAAAGTTTTTATTTGTGTGCATGTGTGTTATGTGCATGTGTGTATACATACTTGTGCGTGCATGTCTCCAGAGAGTCCAGAAGAGAGTGCCAGATGCCTTGGAGCTGGAGTTGCAGGCAGTTACCCACTGTGGGTGCTCAGAACAACTCAACTCCTCTGCAAGTGAAGCAAGTGCTCCTAACCACTGAGCCACCCACTCAGTCCCCTCATCTTTACTTTTAGTCTAGAAAATATTCCTCAGGGAGGTGGTGCTGTAATTCTGTAGTGTTGACTGGGTGGAGGAGAAGCATATCCCTCCTCTTATAATAAGACTTTCTACCATCTGAACCCTTGGGCCTGGCCGGTCCTGCCCCCTCTAGCCCCTGCAGGCTAGCACCTTCTAAGGCAGCCTTTTCTCTGCTCCTCACACTGGTGGTGCAGTGGGTAGGGGTGGGAAGAAATTCAGAAGAGGAAGTGGAAACTAAATACCAGAGGCACAGTGAAGTCTGGCCCTCAAACCCAGTGTTTGAGCAGCCTGCTCTGTGGAGGACCGTGTGTGACTCGTGGGGAGCCTATGGGGAAGTGTCACCCTGCCGAGGTATGTAGGCAGACAACTGCTTGGCACCAGTTTCCCCAGGCATATGTCACATGTGCAATCCTCACCTCAGTCCCCTGGTGTCACAACACTGAGTCTCTGAGCCAGAGACCTTGAGTGCCATCAATACAGTGCAGCGGCTGTGGGATCTGGACCTGTCTACATTGAGATTAACGTGTGACTTATTAGTGATGCAACTCTAGCTTAGTCCTGACTTTCTTCAGCCTCAGTTTCTGTATAAAAGACGGCTGACAAGGTTACTGAGAGAATTAAAGGCTATAACACGTAGAAGGAGCCTAGCCAGGCGCCTGGCACAAAGGAAGAATGAACAGATGGAAATGTAAACTTTTGTGGAGATCATGGTGAACAGAGAGGAGAGGGCTTGACCTGGCACGCTGGGGCCCGGCCACTCCACAGATGGTGTTGGTCAGGCGCTGTGTGAGGACTCAGCTGGACTCTGAAACTCCCACAGTCAGGCAGTCCTGCCCCACCCCCGCTTGTCCACTTTTGCTCAGAACACTGTCCCTCTCCAAGGTGCTTTGAAGGGCAATGATTTCAGACAGAGGAACCTCTGTGTCTGTAGAAACATAGCCCACCCCCAAGTTGCCCCGAGTTGCCTCCAGGAGGCCGCACTGGTGGCTGGCAGCAGTGGCAGCCGTGGCAGCCAATGGGCAGTGAAGACTGTTGCTAGGGTCACTGTGAACCTTATTTGGTGACATGGGGCTGACCCTGCGTTCACCTCTGAGAACCCTGAGAAACGCCAACCACAGCTGTGAAATACGAACATCTCAAAGCCACAGCTGCATTTCCTCTGAGAAAAGGTTGGCTCTCCCCCTTTCCTTCCCTTCTCTCCCTGGATGCCATCAAGACTGGTGAATCTCATGACTGAAAAGCCTGTTGCCTGCTGCAGATCCATCCTGAGCAGGCTTCATGACAAGAAGGCAGATACCACTACAGGGCAGCTCCCAAGTCCAGACCCAGCAAGGACCCAGCTTCCATCATCACCATGGCAGCTGCTCCAGTGCCCTCCCCCCACCCTCCACCACAAGCACACCCAAAGGGCCTGCTCCTTGCCCCACTTCCTGCAGCCTTGGGAAGCCTGCTGGCCTGAGGAGGATGAGGAGGATGCAGGCTGGCAGGGAGGGAGGAAGTGGGCCTGCCCTGTGGGCCCTCACCATCTGCACTGGCCACATAGGTTCAGTGCAGCCCAGGCAGCCCACAGTTCAAACGGTTGGCAGTTTCGGTTTGTCACCTTCCTCTGGTACAACGTGTAGCTTAACATTAAATGAAGCTATTGTCCCACCCCGGACAAATGTGAGAGAGAAGGTGGGCTGACATTCGCGGGTCCCTCACCTTTGCACTGCATTGTGCATTTGGGAGCTGTGCTTGCTTGCATTCATCTCAATGACTTCTCACAGCTCTGGCTAAGGCAACAATACGCACATACGCATGCATGCACGTGTGCGCCCACACACACACGTGGACACATGCATACACGCATGCACGCGTGCGCACACACACAATGCAATAAAAAATTAGGTTTTAGCCAGGCAGTGGTGACTGCACACCTTTAATCTCAGTACTCAGAAGGCAGAGGCAGGCGGGTCTCTGTGAGTTCAAGGCCACCCTGGTCTACAGAGTGAGTTCCAGGACAGCCAGGGCCGTTACAGAGAAACCTTGTCTCAAAAAGCAAAAACAAACAAACAAATTTTTTTTAAAAAAAAAAAGTCAATCATGTTCCCAAGCTTCAGCTCCTAATCCGCAGAATGAAAGTGGCTTTTCTTTCCTGGTCCTTCTGGAGCCAGGTGTCCCTGTGTATATGGGATGGGTTATGTGAAGCCCAGCTGTATATACAGGGCTATGTTGGGTGCGCCAAAGGTAGTCTCCTGTTCCTAAGCCTAGAATCCTGTACATCTGTATATACTGGAGACCGTCCAAGTAGTCCATGAGTGGGGCTGGGAACTGGGGACAGCAGATCGAGGGTATCTGCCACCACCAGCTTCACAGGAAGGTGGTACTCCCCAGGGCCTGGGAAGGGGCGTGGATACTGGAGCCCCTGAGGCCGTAGTCTTGAAGAAGCATCATCAGGTCTATACACTGACCAGGCACGTTCCTGAGTGTGTACTTGCTGTAAGCGAGGTACTATTATTCTACACCTTGGGGACACAATGTAAGCCACACAGACCAAGGCTGCGTCTCAAAGACATGGAGGTCAATGGAAGAGGCAGACGTTAGGTATGTTACCACGCAGAGAGCTGACAAATGCAGGCTCAGAAGAGGGTACAACTTCAGGGGATTTGACCTAAGGGGTACAGGGTTAGGGAAATTTGGCTGCTGTTCCCCGAGGAGGAGACATTGGAGGTGAGACGAGGAACAGGGTGGAGTCAGCAGTAGGGTCGGTTTGTAGCTCTCCTTCACTGAATTCTCTCCTGTATTCTAGTTTCTTCAGGAAATCTGCTGCCTGCACCAAGGCTGACCTGCTGGAACCGTTCAGTGTGTGTACCCTGGAGCCCATGTGTATCTCTAGGGGTGGGGTTAGAGGAGAAGAGTCCAGGATTTCTGATCTTTGACCCTCAGTGAGGTTGTGTGAGCAAGCACCTCCTTCCTCATAGGGGAGTCCCCTTCGAGCACAGTTGGAGACTCTGCGCATGAAGACATGACATGTACTGACACCTCGGGCCCTCAGTGAAAAAGCCTCTTTCTCCCTCCGGGCCTCTCCGTGTGGAAAAGAAACCCTGGCGCCTCCGGGAGGCTGTGATTTCCAGTTTCATTTTCCAGTTTCAGTTTGGAAGCAGCTCTGCCAGTTTCCTACTTGCCTCGGTCCCCAGGGCTTCAGAGAAGCTGTGGAGCAGGAAACTGTCCAGCCAGCACCCTGCTGGGGGGCGGGAAGCTCCTTGAGGGCCAGCAGGAGCAGAATCCGTGTGGGGATTCTGGGAAGCTGCAGCCTCCTGCTCTGAGTTGGGTCCTTCAGGGATTCTCTCTTGGCCTATGGGCTACTTGAAGGCAGCCTGAGGGTATCAAGATGGCTGCAGCTCCCCAGCATGGCTTGAATCAGCTCCACGGCACTTTCTAGCACAAAGGTTCATGAAAGGGGGTCTCTCTGTTCAGCACTCCATCCTTCTTTTGACCCTGGCCTGACTTTTGACCCTCAGTTAAACTGTGTGGGGAAGCACCTCCTTCCTCATGGGGGAGTCCAGCAGCCCTGGCAGTAAAGGCAGCCCTTTAGAAAATGCTGAGAGAAAACTCAGCAGTTTCTAGGGTCTCCAAGAAGCTTCTGCCTCCCTGCCTCAGTTTCCTTTTCAGCTGCTAAAATATAATGGGGAGCAATTAGGAACAAAACCAAGTCCAAAAGATCCTGTTGAAGGTTGTGAAGCCTTTCTCACGTCCACTGTCATGTACTTGAAATTCTCAGCCTAGCTCTTGCCGGCTTGAGGACGCTTTGCTTCTTTCCCCACCCTGTGTTTGAGAACACGTGGGGTGGGTCTCCCGTGCACCCTTGCCCTGGTTTGATCTTGGAGAGAGCAGGTGGACAGGTCCCCAGCCAGCCTGGCAGATGTAAGTGTCCCTAATCTCTAGGGCAAATTTGTTCTTCAGGGCTTCTAGTATCAGCCTTTGATCAATCATTAATCAAAGTTGCAATAAAAAGATAATCCTCTCAGGGCTGGGCCATAAAGCTCCCGGCTGCAAGGTTAAATAAAGCCTTCTTTGGAGGCCTCTCAGTCAAAAGAGAAGGGCCACGTGTCTGTGGCTGCCTGAGAAGACAAACGAAGGCTCTGTCTCTACTGGGTGGACATATATTTCGTCTCTCTCACTGGCCATGATGTCTTGTTTTATCCTCTCCCTGCTGATGAAATTAGGAATGTCTTGGATCCCAGACCAGGTGGCCAAGCAGAGGAAGGGAGCTATTGTTAGGTTCAAATGTGAGTCTGGGGTACTACCCCTATGGTATGTGGCAACTGCTATCCTTTTGGGTCATATCTGTGGCAGTGGAGGCATAAATCGTCTCCAGCCTCTACAGAGCCCCATGGTGGAGGAGCATCCCAACCAACTCACGAAGTGCAAAAGAGGGCCTAAGGAGAGGAGGCACAGAGAAAGCTGTGTAAAGGTCAGAGACTAGCAACTCATTTCGGAGGCAGAGGCTAGCCTGCCCCCTGAGAAGAGAGATCCTGTTTCCTGACAGGCTGGAGAAGCAGGACCTAGGCAGGGATAGTGTGAGGCTCAACATCATGTCCTAGAAGCAAGTGCTCCAAGACAGGGGCTGGAGGGACCTGAGGACGCCTCGGCCTGACCGACTGACGTAGGGCTCCAGAGAGCTGTCATTTAGCATCTATCAGGGCCTGAGAGGCACTCCTCTGCCCATCCCTGCCCATGTGTGGAGGACAGTTTTAGACACATCAGACAGGACAGTTTTAGACACATCAAAGAAATGGGCATTTCCAGAGAAACATGACCCAGGATATGAGTAGAGGAAAATCAGCTGGAAGAAATATTCTCAAGAGATTGCTGACATCTGGAATAGGTCCAGTTCTGGGGGGCTCCAAGGGAGGAGGCAGCACTGTGCGACAGTTAGGGGAGCAGGAGCAGGGTGAGGAAGTCTTCCTTTAGGTTCAGCATGGCCCTTGAGCGCGCGCCCGTGCGCGCGCGCGCGCGCGCGCACACACACACACACACACACACACACACACACACACACACACACACACTTTGAGAGCAAATAGAAAGATACTGAAATTTTAACAGTGGCTCTGTTTAGTGCTTGAGAATAATTTTAAAGATTTTAAGCCCCCCACCCCGTGTTTACTAATTGTTTCTAAAATCTCTGTAATGTATACACATTCCTTTTGGTGGTAAAATATAATAACAGGTATCATTATATTTCTTATTTGCCATGACAAAATATCAGGCAAGAGCAATTTGAGGGAGAAAGGCTAATTTTGGCTCCTTGTTTGAGAGTACAGTCGTTGTTGGAGGATACAGTCATTGTTGGAGGGTACAGTCATAGTTGGAGGGTACAGTCATTGTTGGTACAGTCCATCACGATGGGAAGGCAATCGGGGCTTCAGGCAGCTAGCTGGTCACTTTGCATCCTCAGTCAGGAAGCAGAGAGAGATGCATCCCAGTGCTCAGCTCTCTTTCTATTATTCTATCTAGGACCCGGACCCATGAAATTCTGCCACTCACATTTAGGGTGGGTCTTCCTGCCTTAATTAATATAACCTAGAAAGTGCCTCACAGACAAGCCAAGAGGGCTGTTTTTCCCATTACTCTAAATCCCACCAAGTTGGCAACCAAGACAACCATCACAGTAGTGGTAACCATGTTTTGTTTTGTTTGAGGCAGGTCTAACTAGCTCAAGCTGGTCTAGAACTCCCTAGGTTGCTTGGAATTATTCTGCCTCCATCTCCCAAGTGTTGGTATCTATTTGGTCACTGTAACCATTTCAAGAGTATGGTTTCTGAGGTATGCCATATAACCATCTTTAGAACATTTTCACCATTCCAGCTGGAATCCCTATATCCATTAATCATGAGCTATCGATTTTCCCTCCTTCTAGCCCTGGCAACCTAGTCTACTTTCTGTCTCTATGAAGGTGACTCTCCTAAATAGCTCATATTAGTGGCATGATACAAAATGTGTCCTTTAGCACTGAGGTTAGGGGTGGGGCAGCAACTTCAGGGAGGGGAAGGACTTTCCTTCTTACCACCTATAGACCCGATCAAGCAAAGGACACAACATCCTTCTCTGGACTAATGTTTCATTAACTGGAAAAAAATTAAAGCTTATAATCACTTTCCATTGCCCCTGTAAGAGAGTAAATTCCTGGGGCCCAGGGGTAGAGTCTTTTTTGATGCTCTAGCACCAAAAAAACCAAAACTCCAAACAGATACAAAAGCAGTGGGGTTGGGTATATAACTCCCTGACTGTCATGGGGCTACTGGGTGACCCACTCTTCAGCCGATCCCTGGTATTTACACAGGCTGTTGACTCTGTATGCCTTTTGTTTCGTTAGCTGTCAGTTCCACTCAACTGAAGTACTAAACCTTCAGAGGGAAACTGTGCACCTCGTCAGAAAGGTTCTTCCTCTTTCTTGTTGCAGCAGGCATCAGAATTATTGGATCGGTCCACTCCTCTGTCAAGGGCACATGTTGTCTCCACCCTTTGGCCGGGGTAATCGGTGCTGCTCCAGGCACTGGTGAGTAGGTGTATTTGGATCTTGTTGGTTCTCCAAAGGCCCAGGTGTGGAAGCTTGAGCACTGACTTAAGGCACCATGGAGAGGAGGTGAGACATTAAGGTGGGGACTTGTGGAAGAAAGGTCCCTGTGGATGTGCCCATGAAGGAGATGCTGGGACTCAGGACACTCTTCTTTCTCTGTCTGTCTGTTTCCCCAAGGACTTCATCACAGGTCCAAAGTCAATGGTGCTGGATGACCATGGTTGGAGGCTCTACAATGCTGAGCCAAATGGTTTTCTTCTTCAGGTGTTTCGTTAGCGATGGCGAGCTGACCAGTACAGTAATAAATCTCCTCAGCCCCTGCTTTCACTTCTTTTAGTTCCATTGATAGAAGCAGCTTTTTTCTTTTAATGAATATATAAGGTACTAGGCACGGTGGCAGTTTTGAATATGAGCCCATAGACTCATATATTTAAATGTTTGGTTCTAAGTTGGTGGTCTGTTTAAGAAGGACTAGGAGTGTAGTTGTAGTTGTTTCTGTCTTCTTCTTCTTCTTCTTCTTCTTCTTCTTCTTCTTCTTCTTCTTCTTCTTCTTCTTCTTCTTCTTCTTCTTCTTCTTCTTCCTCCTCCTCCTCCTCCTCCTCCTCTTCCTCTTCCTCCTCCTCCTTCATCTTTGCTCTTTACTATTTGGGGGTCTGCCACCCAGTTCCCAAATAAATTACACAGAGACTTAATTCTAAAGAATGCCTAGCCTTAGCTTGATTTGTTTCTGACAAGCTATTCTTAATTTATCCTATCTAAACTGGGTTGGAGAGATGATTCAGCACTTAGAGCACTGCCTGCTCTTCCAAAGGTCCTGAATTCAACTCCCATCAAACACATGGTGGCTCACAACCATCTGTAATGAGATCTGGTGTTCTCTTGAGGAAGAAACCGGGTCAGTCATCCTCATCAACTTAGACCATGAAACCCAATATGAACAAGTTCAAGAGAATCGCCATAGACGGGCTGCCCATGCACACTTCAGCATTGCCAGGGCATAAATTTCAATTTCTTTCAAACTGGGCAGTGATGGCAGACACCTTTAATCCCAGCACTTGGGAGGCAGGGGCAGGAGGATCTCTATGAACTCAAGGCTAGCGTGGTCTACAGAGCAAGTGCGAGGACAGACTCCAAAGCTACATAGAGAAAACTGTCTCGAAAAATCATCCCCCCCCCAAAAATCCCATTTATCTTTTGCCTCTGGGCTTTTACCTTTCTCTATTCCTGTGTACCTTCCTTTACTTCTTACTCTGTGTCTTGCTGTGTAGACACTGGTGGCTGCTTAAGTCCTCCTCTCCTTCACCTCCTTTTGCTCCTCTATCTCTTCCCAGAGTTCTTCTCCTATTTATTCTGTCTGCTGGCCATGCCCATTCTTTCTCCTGCCTAGCTATTACTCACTCTGCTCTTTATTAGACCAATCAGGTCTAATACAGGCAAAGTAACACAGCTTCACAGAGTTAAACAAATGCAATATAAAAGAATGCAAAACATCTTTGCATCATTAACCAGATGTTCCACAGTATAAATAAATGTGACACATCTTAAAAATAATATTCTATAACATAGGATAGTGGCCTTGTCACTGGGATTGGGCTTAGGTGATGTGAGATGTCCTTCTATATATGTGTTGCTATTATTGGTTGATGAATAAACCTTTTTTCGGCCAATGGACAGGCAAAATATAGCGAGGAGAGAAGTCCAAACAGATATGGAGAGAAAGCAGGCAGAGTTGAGGAGATGCCATGAAGTCTCCGGAGGAGTCGCATGACACACTGGTAAGCTACAGCCTTGTGGCAATACACAGAGTAAAAGGAACGGGTTAATTTAATAGAGTTAGCTAGAAAAAAGGGTAAGACATTGGCCAGACAATTGTAACTGATAATAAGCCTCAGAGTAGTTATTTCCTAAGTGGTTCCAGGAATTAGCAGGACCCAGTGGCGAGATGGAGGAAAGCCTTCCATCAGGTTTCAGAAGAGCCCAGTCTCTGTCAGTCCGTCTGTCTGTCTCTCTCTCCCTTCCTCCAACTTGTGGATACGACATAAGCTGTCAGCCGCTGCTCCAGTACCATGCCTGCAGGCTTTTGGCCTTGCTCCTGGCCATGATGGCCCTTTGACACTGTAAGGGAGCCACCAATTAAATGCTTTCTTTTATAAGTTGTCTTGGTCACGGTGCCTCTTCACAGTTGTCGAACAAAGACACCAACAAAGAGTCTTGGTGATTCTCCCTCCCGTATACTCCCACCCGACTCTGTCTCTTTACCTCTCCCATGGTCCGCGTGTCTTTTTGCCACTTCCCAGCCCTCTTCATCACCCAGGGTCACCCTCTTGTTTCCCTCCTTAAGAGCCGCCACTGTGTCTCCCATAGCGGCCACGCCATTTGACATTCTCATTAGTCATGCACAAGACTTCCTATTTTTCACCAGCACTTTTTGCTTTGCTTTGTTTGTTGACAACAGCCATTCTGAAGATTGTGAGGTAGCATCTTATTATGGGCTTGATTTGTATGCCCCTCATCTTACTTTCTCACGAGCCCAAATCTATCAGAACAAAACCCTTTACCCCTTGTATTGACTAACACTGTCTATCTGATGGGGAAGGTGGAATGCAGAAAGCACCTTCAAGACAGTGGAGACAGAGCAGCAAGGACTGCAGGTCAGGAGCCAGTGGGGTAGGAGCCTTCGTGGGCGTGGTCTGAGAGGGTGGAAGGCCTGATTGCCTGGCTGTGTGGAGCCCTGAAGTGAAAGAGGAGGGCTCAGTGGAGGGGTGCTCTTTTATGAAGCGCAGGTGGCGAATATGGTGAAGACAGAATATGCTGATTCCTGGCAAGGAGGAGAAGCATCTATAAGCTTCCTACAGTGGCGCCCGAGGAAGGTTCCTGCTTTCCTAGGTTCAGGAAGCACTCCAATCACCGGCTGCTGCAGATCACTTGGGCCAGTCAGGAGAACCTAACATCTGCACTTGGGTGATCAGATATGGAGTACTCTGCTTTCAGAACAGCTTCCCGGATGGGTCTGTATCTGTGAAACATGGTATAAGGCAGAGGCCAGAGAAGTTCTGTCCCCCAGCCTCTAACATGTCAATTGGTGTCTCCCACAATACTGTGCAGATGGCAAAAAACAAAAACAAGGAAAAGACAAAAAAAAAAAAAAAAAGCCGGGTGGTGGTGGCGCATGCCTTTAATCCCAGCACTTGGGAGGCAGAGGCAGGTGGATCTCCATGAGTTTGAGGCCAGCTTGTCTACAAGAGTTAGTTCCAGGACTGGCTCCAAAGCAACACTGAGAAACCCTGTCTCAAAACAAACAAACAACAAAAAACACACACATACACAAACAAAAAAAAACCAAAGCAGATGGCAGGCCTTCAAGGAAGAAAAGGCAGCCCCCATTTTTCTCCAAGAACACATGGCTCAGACCCTGAGTTCTAGGCACTGTGGTGAACTCCTGTGGGGTGTTTGGAGCCTACTGCTGTGTCTGAGGGGCCTTTGTGTAGACCTAGTCCAGGCTCCAGCACAGCCTTGGTCCTAGGGACCAACTACGGACTCAGTGGAAGGTTCCTCACTAACCAGTGTGGCATGGTGCTACCATGGACCCCACACAGGGCAGTCAGCTTGACCCTGCCTAGCTCTTGTTTAGGTATGGACCACATTTCCTTCTCGTGTTGGAAGATGCCGACCTCCCTGTCTCTGGAACACATCTATACTGACCCCAGCCTGACTGTAACCTCAGACATGAGCTGGGACCCATTCATGCTAGCCTAGAAACTGGGAAGTACCTGGCATGGCACCCTCTACTTCCTCTCTATGATTGCCTGAGGCTCTGTAAGGACCAGCAAAGGGCCATTTCTGTGGTCAGGAAATGTCTGTGGTAGTTGTGGATGACTCAAGCCTCACCCCAAGGCCCTTCTGAAGTGGAGGTCACATTCCTAAAATCCTTGACTGTCAGCTCCAACCTCTTGCTTCTTTCTGGGAGGTGCATCTAGAGAAGAGTGAAGGTTACCTTTCCCAACACAGCCATGCGGTCCTCTCTAGTTCAGGGGTAGAGTAGGACTCACACAGGGGAAAGGACAAGCATTTCTGGTTTCGATCCTGGACAATTAACACTAATCTCACAAGGTTTTCAACCCTGGCTGTACACTAGAGTTACCCAAGGGCTTTTAGAAATACGCGCCGATCATGGCCGGGATGTAGAACAATCACTGGGCAAGCACAAAGCCCCGGGTTTCATTCCTCAGCGGCAGAAAACTGGGTGTGGTGGTTTTATACCTGTGATCCCAGCACTCGGCAAGTAAAGGCAGGAAGGTGAGAAGTTCTAGGTCAATCTTGGCTATCTAGTAAGTTTGAAGGCTAGCCTGGGCTACATGAGATCCTGTCTCAGAAATGAAAGAGATGCGCTCATATCCAGATATTTCAACAGATACTTCCGGAGAGTTCTAAATGGCTACTAAACATATAAAAAGGTATTCAGCTACATCAGTCACTGGGGAAATGCAAATTAAAACCACACTGTGAATATGATACCTCCGCACACCCACTAGACCAGGAAACGTGAAAAAATAATCAGAAAATATCAACTGCTGGCAAAGATGTGCCGAACTCTCCCCACTCACAGCTGGAGGGTCTGTCATCCCACCGTCAAGCATCCGCCCACGAGAAACCTGTGCTCCTGAAGGCCACATCAGAATGTTCACTCGGCAACACCTCCCAGCTGTAGGAGGATCAGATGAATGGAGGGAGAGCCCCTCCATGCAACTCGTGGTTTAAGATGGGACAGCCGGGTGTGTCGGCATATGCCTTTTGAATCCCAGCACTCAGGAGGCAGAAGCAGATAGATCTCTGTGAGTGCCTATCCAGTCTGGTCTACACAGTGAGCTCCTGGCCAGCTGGGGCTGCACAAGGAGACCCTGTCTCCTTGAATGAACAAACCACAGTGATTACAGGCAACAACTCGGATGGGCCATCTCCCAGACTTGTCGCTGAGCAGAAGGAGCCAGAAACAAAGGACAGATATTGTTGGAGTCAGTGACTTATCTCCTATGTTTTTTTTTTTCCTGAGGTAGATCTAATAGCCTAGGTTGACCTCAAACTCTGTATGCAGTAGCTACTGTTTTTTGTTATAAAATATCCTGACAAGCCAGGCAGTGGTGGCGCACGCCTTTAATCCCAGCACTCAGGAGGTAGAGGCAGGCGGATCTCTGTGAGTTCGAGGCCAGCCTGGTCTACAGAGCGAGTTCCAGGACAGCCACGGCTGCAAAGAGAAACCCTGCCTGGTTCTAGGGTGTCGTCCATCTATCACGGCAGGAAAGTTGTGGCTTCAGGTGGGGATGGTGTGGTGGTGGGAGCAGGAGGTCAGAGGTCATACTGCATCAACAGTCAGGGAGAGTGGTGACAGCTGTGCTCTGATGGCATCCTCCTTTTCTTGTAGTCCAGGTCCCACCCTCCTTGTTGGGAAGGGGGCGGGGGTCTTTCCACCTCAGTGAACCTCATCAAGATAATTCCTTACAGGCATGACCATTCCTGGAGGGTTTTATTCTAGATCCTCTAGAACCTGGACAATTAACACTAACCTCAGGATGACCTTGCACTTCTGATCTTTCGACTCCGAGCTCCCAGCTGTGACTATTAGCGTACCCACTGTATCCAGCTGCGACCCTGCAGACATGCCTGATGTTTCCCTGCAGACTTAGGCATGGCAACAAGGGATACAGGTGATGTCCTTCAGCTCAATACTGGTTACTTAGGCTAAGTTCACTTGAGGAAATGTCATCCATTTACACTTATGCTTTGTGCTTTATTTTGTTTATGTCATCCTTTAATAAAAAAATTTTTCATTTATTTTAATTCACAACAAATTCTTTGGGACTTTTGGGGTCCGGGAGAGATGCAGGCACCAGGAGTTTCAAAAGCACTGGGAAAGCAGATCCACTGAGATGTCTCAAGCTGGAGCTGGAGAGATGGCCCAGCAGGTAAGAGTACTTCTTGCTCTTGCAGAGGATCCAGGTGTGACTGCTTGTAACTGCTTGTCACTCCAGTTCCAGGGGGGCCGAGGCACTTTTACATTCCATGGGCACCTGCACACACACGGCACATGTAAACACACACAGACATATAAATAACAAAAATTCCTTTGTTTTACATTTAGTTCTGCAAGGGGGAATGCATGCTGGGGCACATATGTGGAAGTTAAGGGATAATTTGAGGGAATGGTTTTCCCCTTCCACCATGTAGGTCCTAGGGACTGAACTCAGGTAGTCAGGCTTAGCGACCAAGCGCCCTCATCTGCTGAGCCATGCCAGTGGCCCTGACAAAGTGGTCCTGATGAAAGACACCTCCAGCAGAGTGCAGTGTATCAGTGCGGTGGAGATGCCATCTTTGCTCATGTGAGGTTTCCCCATACAGGCGGAAGAAGTGTTGCAGCATGCTGTTGCAATGTGTTTCTTCCGTGCTGAAAGCAGTTGCATCAGGTGAAATGGCGTGTCATGGGAGCATGGGAGGCCCCACCCACTCTGCCCAGGGAAATGGATCGCTCACTGTGAGCAGCTACTATTGAGTCACCCAGAGAGGTGGCAGCTGGGCTTCCCTAGGGCAGGAGCATGGCTGAGGCTCTGACAATTCTAGCAGAGGAAGAGGAAGGCTGACGCAGGGTGTCTGTGTTTATGGGTAACAGCCGGCTCTGACTTCCAGGCCACGCCCTCTTGGCCTCTGTGTCCAGATTAGGAATTTGCAACATTTTGTTGAGGACCACACTGGGCTTAGTTTTAAGAGTGTAACTGAGAACTTCCTGAAAATTCCATGAGGTTGGTGGCAATCTCCCTAGAGACAGCTGACTTCCAGTATACTCTTGTCAGACTACAGGCAGCTTAGACAGGAAGAGAAAGGACACAGGCTCACACACTGGTATTTTGCCTACCTGGGCCCCATCTGCCCATCTAGAAACAGGGACCATGAAGCTCCTGCTGTGGGAGGGGGCTCTGCAGACAGGCAGTGCTAGGAATCCAAGCCTTGGGTTTTCTCTGCCATCCACAGTGAGTGGGCTGAACTAAAAGCAGGATCTTGGAGCAGTGCCTCTGATCTGCCTTGTAGGGTTGAGTTCAGATAGTGAACTGAAAGGGGCTTGAGGCTTCCTGGCTTCGGCTAGACAGGGCTGCTGGGGGTGGGGAGTGTTTTTCGGATGGATGCACTTGACCAAAGGACTCAGAGTGGCGTGGGATGCGAGAGAATACATTAATCTGCTAGAAGCTATGTCACTCAAGGGTTGAAATGCTTCTTCCTGGAGGTGAGAGAAGTGTGGTTATAGCAGGAGTGGCGGACTGGAGCCGTCCACTAGGCTGTACCATTCCACTTCCCTAGTTCTGGTCTCCTCCCTGTGAGGTGGGAATGACAGTCCACACCTTTTCCTCTGCTTAGGAGGGGTAGAGGTCTGTAGCTCTGTGGGGGTGGCCCAGAGGGCCTGAGCCCTGCCTTCAATGCCCCTGGCTGGAATCTCACTCATCCGTGTACCATCCATCCATCTCATCTCCTGTCTGTGGGACCACAGTGGCAACTCTTGCTGACCAGCGTGACACTACCCTTCCTGTTTTGTTACTCTTCTCCTTTCTGGTAGTTCTGAGGTGTTTTATTACAAACACTGGTGCCCATATACATTGATCCTATTTATTTATTTTTACATTGACCTATTTAGACTAAATTAACTTGGTTTTTAGCTCGACATCTAGCAAATCTTTAACTTCATTGATCGTTTTCGATGGTCTTGTTTTTAAATTTTCAAATTACACTTATTATTTGTGTGTGCATGTGTGTACACTTCATGGCATGCATGTGGTTGGAAATCAGAGGATAACTTCTGGGGGTTGGTTCTCACCTCCTGCCATGTGGATCCCAGGGATGCAGCTCAGGCCAGCGGAGTTGGCAGCCTGTGCCCTGCGCTGGACCATCTCAGCAATCCCAGCTTCCAGACTTGACTGCTACCTAGAGAGCACCTCCCTTGTCCAGGTGAGGTAGGAGCCTAATTGATCAAATAGCATCTTCAGTTTCTCTCTTTTGACAGTACAGCGCACCCTTCTACATACCGTTGCTTCTTGTTTTGACATTTGGGGATTAAACCCACCTCTGTAGCAGCTACCACCAAAGGCAGACTTCAGTAGACTTTGAAAACTTGTTATACTTGAGCTCTGTATGCTTTATGTCTTGTGAATGTAACTGGGGCTCAATGGTCCAGAACACGCACACACACATGCCTTTAAAAGCATACTAATAGGTTGCAAAACCCATAGCAACAGTGGTCAGTGTGTTCTCACAAGCATGGGTCATCCATCCCAAAGCCACAGCTACTAGCACACACCTGTACCAGAAAGCAACATGGATACATAGCCTGGTACCGGGCCATCTCTAAGAAGCATCTATGAGGGCTGCAGAGACAGTTCTGTGGCAAAGCTCTTGTCACCAAGTCATCAGGCTTGATTCCAGGGCCCTCCATGGTAGAAGGAGAAAGCTCGCTCCCTCAGGCTGTCCTCTGACCCCTACAGGCACTGCATGGCATGGGAGCACACCCCAGCTAAAAATATAATAAAAAATTTAAAAAGCACCATCCATGATGTTTCCTTTTTGTGCTTTTAGGGACTGAGCGGCAAATAGTTCTTGGTTATCTATTTTTTTTTCTTTCACTAGAGACATGGGTGACTCAGAGAGTTATGCAAATTAAAGAAGACACTAAGGGCTAACTGGAGGCCCTGACAAGGTGGTGAGAGAATCCAGGGAGTGTCCGGGTGGAGAAATGGCAGTCCGGACTCACCACCTGTGATAGTGGGCCTGCCACACGGCCTCCCTGGCCTCTAGCATGTTCTTCTGCCAGCGACAGACAAGCACATGACCCTCTGCAGAGTAGAATTGATCCAGCATCACACAGGCTGGGTGGGTCC
Source organism: Myodes glareolus (assembly GCF_982192425.1). Lineage (NCBI taxonomy): Eukaryota > Metazoa > Chordata > Mammalia > Rodentia > Cricetidae > Myodes > Myodes glareolus. Next base: position 70,792,826 of record NC_142034.1, on the reverse strand, counting down.
ACCTGAGGGACTTCTCACAGGAAGCCTGGGGGAATCCCACTGGATACTGCCTGGATGTCCCCTAAGACGTCCAACTTCACTGTGTAAACCTAGCAAGGACCTGCTCTCCAGGAAGTCACACACCCCACCCTCCCCACCTCCCAACCCCAGCACGACTGGTATTTTCCAACCTGCCACATAGATTCTGAAAGTCACTGTCCAGTCTTTCTCCTGGTTTCTCTTCACGTAAGAAAATACCTGCTTATTTTCTTCTTCAGATTCTCCAGTGAGAAGTCACTAACCAGGTCCCCTCCATTGTCCCGAGTACAGTTAAAAGCTAGGATGTGGCTGGGTGGTGGTGGCGTACGCCTTAAATCCTAGCACTTGGGAGGCAGAAGCAGGCAGATCTCTGTGAGTTCGAGGCCAGCCTGGTCTACAGAGTGAGTTCCAGGACAGGCTCTAAAGCTACAGAGAAACAGAGAAACCCTGTCTTGAAAACAAAACAAAACAAACAAACAAACAAACAAACAAAAGGTAGGACGCGAAGGTGAAGAGCAGCAAGCTACCAACCAGCTGACCACTGTGTGGCCTGGAAACGCTTAAAGCTTTCTGGGTAGGGCTCCTATGAGGAGCTTGGCGAGGCTCAGCTGGAGAACTGTTGATTCTTTTATTAGATGCAAATCAGAAAATGTTTTGTTTAGGCCAGAGTCTCAGCAGGAAGCAGACACGCCCCTTCCCTCCACCCAAAGGGACAGGAGAGTTTAAGGAAGGGCCTGTTTATAAAGAGGGGAGGGCAGGCAGCCTAGAGAGCAATCCAAAGGGAACCGCAACACTGTAGGAAGCTGTGGCCCGGAACCCTGCATCCCCCTGCAACTGCAGTTGAGTGCTGCCGGAGGAACACTGGCAAGGCTGAGCTAGGTAGGGAAGGAGCTGGGGGACAAAGCCTCCCACCCCCATCACTCTACTCCTCTCTGTACTCAGCTGAGGTCTTCAATGGGCAAACGCGGTGGGAAACTGGGGAAAGCTGAAGTCTTCCACCTGGCTGATCTCCACACAGTTTCTACACATGTACCACGGCATGAGTGCTCATATACACACATGTACTCACTCATACACAATAACAAGAAAAGGGATTCTAGCCCAGGGTTGGGGTCCGTGTTATGGACTGACACCCACCTCTATTTAGCTTAGTACTTCGAAGGTAAGTGTACATATTTATAGAAGCAGCTGAATTCTCAACAAAAGGCTCAATGTGGCCGCCGTACCAAGGGGCTGGGAGCATGGCACACACTTTAAATGCACCTAAGCTGATGTGGCAGGGCTTACAGATAACACGCTAGGTTATTCACACAAATGAACTCCTTCTCTCCTAAAGGGCACAAAAATGCCAGTTGAGAAAGAAAATGGGCTGGGCGGTGGTGGCAGCCGCCTTTAATCCTGGCAGAGGCAGGCCAGCCAGGTATACAGAGTACATTCTGGGGTAGCCAGGGTTATACAGAGAAACACTATTCCAAAAGAGGTACCCCCCCCCCGCAAAAAAAAATCAAATGGTATAAAACTCTCAAAAAAGCAGAGAACAGTGAAGGAAACATGAACGGCTGAGTCATTCAAAGCCTGGAAGGAGGAAAGATGGGGAGTGATGGCTACCAGAGGGGAGCAGAGGGGTGCACTTGTGGCTGCGAAGCCTCCGTGCCCCTGGAGCTTCAGAGGAGCTGGGGTTTGTAGACGAGAGTATGGAGACTGGGAATCCCGCCCTGTACCCTGCCCAGGTGGCAGGACAGAGAAAGGGTGCAGGGAGGGCAGGAGAACGCAGGGCGAACGTGGGTGGAAGGCTCAGGCTGCACTGAACATATGACAGTAAGACTCGACTTCCAGGCTGGGCGGGTGGTCCAGTGAGGAAAGCCCTTGCCATGCCAACGTGAGGACCGGAGTGTGGATCTTTAAAAACCCACATCAGTGAGCTCTGGGTGTGACTGAGGGATTCCAGATCAGTGAGGATTGTGGAGACTGATTGAGAATGATTCTTTTTTTTTTTTTTTTTTTGGTTTTTGGTTTTTGGTTTTTCGAGACAGGGTTTCTCTGTAGCTTTGGTGCCTGTCCTGGAGCTAGCTCTTGTAGACCAGGCTGGCCTCGAACTCACAAAGATCCGCCCGCCTCTGCCTCCCGAGTGCTGGGATTAAAGGCGTGCGCCGCCACCGCCCGGCCGAGAATGATTCTTAATGCACACAGATATACACGTGCTCATGCATGCTTGTGATAAACAGAACACAGATGGGGACACACACACACACACACACACACACACACACACACACTCAACTTCCTTGAATGGCTCAGGGTTCACGATTGACGCTTCACCCACTGAGAGTTGAGTCTGTTTTCTTCCCTGAATTCAGGCAGACTTGTGACTAGAGCAGAAGAAGTGAGACTTACGTGACCCTAAGCCTAACCCTTCTGAGGCTAGTCATATGACTTTCATGTTTCTGGGCAGAGCACTCATAGTGAGCTACCAGGCAAAAGTGGCACCCGCCAGTCCACTGTGCCAGACAGGTCATGTCATGTGTTGTCTCTGGTCAGAGGCACACCATAGACCATCTGTCCATTCATCCCTGACTGTCTGGGAACTTGCTCTGTAGACCAGACTGGTCTCGAATTCACACAGATCCACCTGCCTCTGCCTCTCAAGTGCTGGTATTAAAGGCATGTGCCACCACTGTCTAGCCAAGAGGTGGTTACTCCTGCAGAATGACTTAGGGATCCCTTAAGACTCCTGCCTTTCCTGATCTGGATGTGGGCAAAATGGTGCCAAAGATGGGCAAGGAGCCAGGACCTGGAGCCACGTGACTTCTCTCTGAAGGACTAGAGCTGGGCGGTCTCAGCAGTTGCAGAAGGCAGACAGTTGACCATCTGAAGCTGTGACAGGCTAGCCTGAGGTCAGCAGCTCTTCTACCAGGAGCCAGCAGTAGGGTGTGGAGAGGAACAGGCTAGCTGGCGCTGGAGCAGGTCCCCAGGGTGTGTCTTTTCCTCATTTCCAGCACTTCTCCTCCCTGCCTGGAGCTCAGAGAGTCTAAAGCTTTGTGCAGGGGGCTATTCAGCTGGCTTGCCTACCCAAGTCAAATGCTCTACAGCTCAAAAAAAAAAGTTTTTAAATTTTGATTTACTGTTGAGTGAAAGGATGAAGGTATCACACGTGGAGGTAGGAGAACCAATGTTGTGTAGAGCTGGTTCTCTGTTCCCACCTTTCTATAGGTCCAGGGGATTGAACTCGGGTTTCAAGGCTTGCATCATCAGATGGTAGGCACCTTTACCCACAGAGCTATCTTGTCACCTCTCCTCCCTCTTCAGTGGCTGCACTAAAAATACATACGGTGAAAAAAAAAATCCACATACATTTAAAAGAAATGTATGCCATCAGTGCAGAAGTATGCTTTGTAGAAAACAAGGAAATACTGAAATGACTCATGATTCTCTTAGCCCTACCCCCAAACAAAACAGAACATTAAGGCTTCTGGAAGAGTCCTCCAGGTCCATGTGTTCTGGGTAGACACTTGCTGAGCGCTCAGCACGTGAGAGTCTGTGCTGCAGCCCGGGACGTGTTCCTTTCACCAGGTGTGGGAGACAGGCTGAGGCAGGTCACGTTGTCCTGTTCCCAGGTTGGCTAAGAGACTGGTCGTCTTCAACTTTCCAGGATGCAGGGTACCAGCTAGGTGATGTAAGGTTTTTCTATTTTCTTTTGTTCACAACCAATATATCCAAATATACTGCCAGGTATAGTGGTTTACACCCATGATCCCAGCACCTGAGAGACAGAGGCAGGAAGGTCTGAGCTGACTGACTACACAAGGAGCCCAAAGCTAGCCTGGGCTACAGGACAGCCTGTCTTAAACACAAACAGACAACTAGAAATCATAGCGCACGCCTTTAATCACAGCATCAGGAGGCAGAGGCAGCAGAGTTCTGGGACCAAGCTAGCTTGGTCTACATAGTGAGTTCCAGGCCAGTCAGGGTAACATTGTGAGACCCTGTTTCAAAACACAAACAACAAACCAAAACAACAGATATGCCTGTCCCGATAAATGTGTGCAGATGCCACTCTGAGGCCTGACACACCCTTGAACAGATGTACAAATTCTGAATACTTCCTTTTCTGTTTTAGAATTACATTTATTTATTTATCATCTGGTGTGTCCTTGAATGGGAGGGGCACACATGTTGTCAACTGAGTGTGGGTGGTCAGAAGACAACCTGTGGAGTGGGGGTTCTCTCCTTCTACTGTGTGGGTCTTGGGGAATCAAACTCAGGTCTTCAGGCTTGGTGGCAAGCACCCTTACTAAGCATTCTAAAAGGCTCCGGAGTAATTTCTTTTTGATGTTTCCCATTGCTTCCTGATGTTTCCTTTATAAACAATGTAGTTACAGACACCTTTGTACATTCTCCTTTGCCTAAATATGATTATCCCTTAGTTCTGTGAAGCCCATTGCTTGGTCCAACGCGGGACAGTTTTAAAGTTGTCTAATCACATCAACAGTACCCCCCGCTGCTCAGCAGTCACCCTCCCCAGCAGTCCCCACCAACAGTCCCCTCCCAGTAGGTCCCCCACATCAACAGTTCCCACATCAACAGTCCCCCCTCAGCAGTTGCCCACATCAACAGTCCCCCCAGCAGGTCCCCCACATCAGTGGTCTCCCATATCCACAGGTCCCCCACATCAGCAGTATATTGTAATAGAGATGTGCTGCCTACATCAGCTAGCCACTGAATATTTTCATTTTGTCATTTAGACTGAGGTTCAGCAGGAAACCAGAGGAATCACATGCTGGGACTGGGGTGATTTTAGTGAATTCTTAGTCTAGAACTAAACTGTTTAAGGCCTTCCTTGACTTCAGAGCACCATGTAGGATCTCTGGAAAGAGCTGGAAAGGGAAGCCTTTGGGTGGTGGAGCAGAAAATCTGTCCTGTGGGTCCACAATCAGGCATTTTCCCAAGCTGTGTCTAGAACACGGTCTGTCACTCTGAAATCACTGGCTCTGTGGAGCCCAAGTGACTGGATCACTGGGAGGGAAGGGTCCTCAGGGACCCCTGCCCTGCTGGCTGCTGCTTCCCTCTCTCCTTGCATGAGACCCATGCAGGATGGGGCCATCTGGTCTTGGGCTTCCTGCCTCTAGGAAAAAGGAGTAAGAATGAACTGTTGCCCCTGACAGGTTATCTGATCTCAGGTGTTCTGCTGTAGCACCAGAAACCTGACTAATCTTCAAGCGCCAAAGACCTCACATCACCCCTGACGTTACTGAACTGTCCCCTAACCCCAGGGTTCACTCTCTGTCCATGAAGTCAGCACCAGTCCCCTGGGACTTCCTGGGCCACTTTCCCAAACCTTTAACACGGGAAATCCCGAGCTAGCCACAGCCTGACTGCTCTCACCTCCATGCTGCTTTCGCCTGAGCGGCTGCACACGCTGACGCCTAGAAAAGGAACAAAGGGAAGTGAGCAGTGGGCACTGGGATGGAAGGTGAATGAGGCAGGCCCATCTGCGCCAAGTTCTCCTGGAGCCACTGAGATGTGGGCTAGTGAACACAAGCTGAGACAGACAGTGACGTGGCTTCCACACAAGGCCCATTCTGAGGTTTCCTTCTCACTTGGCCTTGAATGCTCGTAAACTGGGAGAAGCCCCAGCCCTCCCCCAGCCCTCCCCCATCCCGTTTCAAGGATCAGTAAAGAGGAGCAACCTGTTTATTTATCTTTACCAATGAAGCCACTCACCAGCCACTTACTGAACACCCTATGGTCATATCACCCCGAATGTGCCCGATCTCATCAGTTACTTATTGAACACCTAGTGTACACGCCAGGCACTGTTCCAGGGGAACAGAAGTCCCTCCCCTTAGGGGGTGTGTGGTGTTCTTGGAAATACTAAAGTCTGAATAAAAAAACAAACAGAACACAGCAGTCACAGGTAGTAAAGTGCTATGGAGGAAAAAAACACCCAGAAAAGCAGGAGAAGGTAGAGGACATTGAGAAGTTTAAAATTCTAAATAGTGGGGCTGGAGTGTGACTCAGTTGGCAGAGTGCTTGCCTAGCACATACGAAGCCATCGATTTGTGTGGTGGCATGTGCCTGTGGTCATTACACTTGGGAGACAGGGGCAGGAGAACTCAAAGTTCAAGGTCATACTTGGATACGTAGTAAGTTCAAGGGCAGGTTAGGCTGCAAGAGAACTAAAACAAAGAAAAGGACGAAAGAAAGTACACACACACACACACACACACACACACACACAGGGATGGCTGCAGATCTAAGAAGGTACATTGTGCAAAAAGAACTGAAAAAGTGAGGCCATGAACCCAAAGGGTTAATGGAAAGGTGGTTCCCAGTGTCAAGAACAACAAAGGCAAAGGTCTGGAGGTGACCAGTGAGGTCAGTTGTGATCAGAGCAGTAAGAGGCGAGGAAAGCCACTGAGGAACAGGAGGTAGGGGGAAGGAAGGGACTCTGGCCAGCCCGGCATAGCAAACATGGCTCTGGCAGGCCTTGCCCTTTCCTCCCATTCCCTCTGCCCTGCTAAAAACCATTAGATTACATTCCTAAAGCTCGTCTCCAAGGTCTGTTCCCTTATTTGGTCACTTATTTCTCTTGAGGTCGACTACCAGGGTCCAGCTGTCAAAGTATTGAAGTCTGGCAATCAAAAGCCCCCATTGGCTCACCTAATTAACATGTCCAATCAAAATTAAATACCTCGTCTCATCCGGGGTTTCCCCTTTTACCTTTATAAACTGCCATTTGCCTATGGGCCACATCTGTTTCCTCTCTATCCAGAGGCAGCTCTCCCCCTCCAACAAATACCCTTCCCTCTCTTCCTTGTTCCCTTCCCCTTGCCATTTGTCCCTCTGGGGCAAATACATTTCCTTTGTGTGGAGAACTTGGTCTTTGGGTCCTGAGCTGGTACCAAGTGTTGAGAGAGCAGGGCCTTAGAGGCAAGCTAGAGGGCTTTATACAGAGAGACGATGTAACGTAACAGTTCGTATTTTAGCAATGATCATCCTGGAAGCACTGTTGAGAATAAACTTAGGAGCAAAGGTAGAACCATTCAGCAAGAGAGCCCACCACCGCAGACATGCTGGGGATGGTGGTGGTTTGGGTAGAGCAGGTAGCATGGAGGTGCTGGGATGTGGCCAGATTCTAGAAAGCAGAGCTAACAGGCTGAGGGAGGACTCCTAGGACTGGGGTTTTTTCTGGTTTGATTTCTGGTGTTGTGATAAAACCCTGAGCAAAAGCAACTTGAGGAAGGGAGGGTTTATTTCACCTTACACCTCTAGCTCATAACCTATTAAGGGACATCAGAGCAGGAACCTAGGGCAGAAGCCATGGATGCATGATGCTTGCTGGCTCCCTCCCTGGCTCACGCTCTGCTTGCTTCCTTATACAGCCCAGGCCCATCTGCCTAGGGATGATGTCACCCACAGTGGGCTGGGCCCTCCTACGGTAATCATCAACCAACAAGAGGATGGATGTCTGGAGAGGAGATGTGGACAACAGAAGCCCCTCCAATGGCTTGGCAAAGGTGACCGAGGACTCACAGTCTGTAGGAGGGACAGTAGGAGAAGGGCTGCCAGGGAGGGTGAGCAGCCCACAGAGACAGGCCATGTGCTGTGAAGATGGATGGAGCACCTTGCATACCTGGTCACTGCAGGACCAGCAGAATGGATGGGATGAACATGTCTCAAGTGCAGCCTGTTCAGAAGAGAGAAGCTAGAGGCAAAGGGATGGAGAGTGCAGACCACAAAGCTGGTCCATTCACAGCACCTATAACTGGAACCATCGACAGGACCAGGTTCTCCCAGTGTCAAGCTCCATCCACTTCTGGGCTCATAAGCCTGCTCTCTCTTGGCTTCTCGACTCCTGTGATGTCAGTTCCAGCTCACATTATCATGTGAGTCTGGACAAATGTCCTGCTGAGAAAGTCCCCATGTTCTTATAAGCCAAGATCTCATCTGCTCTTCCATGATGGTGTGTGTGTGTGTGTGTATGTGTGTGTGTGAGGCTCAAGGACTAGTTAGTCAGGGCTCCTGTTCTGTTTCCCAGGGCTGCCTTCTGTTGCAGAGGACCAAATTCAACTAACATGCCATTAGCAGAGAGGTAATTTCAGATGCCAATGGGCCTGTGAGGGCAACAACGTAGGGTGAGGGACAGAAAGGACGGAGGAGCCTCCTGTTGCAGCCTGCACTGTCTCTCTGGTAATGCTTGAATAACTAAACTGGGCCAATTCCCCTCTGAGGCCTCTCTTGTAGGATCTGCCCTATCGGCACTCCGTACCTTGGCTGGGGCCCTCTGTTCCCTAGCCACAGACAAAGGGAGACACCCCACACTGTGGACTTTTCCCTTCGCAGCTACAAAAGACTAAAAGACAATATGTTTTCACTGATGGATTTGGGAAATACTGAAATCAGAAAACCCCTCTCAGAAGACATTTATAATTCTCCTTCTCAGCAACAATTACAGTTGACCTTTGGTATATACTGTGATCCCAGCACTGGGGAGGCAGAGCCGGAGGACCACTACGAGCCCAGCCTGGTTTCCATAGAAAGCTCCTGGTCAACACAAGTGAGACTTGGTCTCATAACACAAAAACAGGACAAAACAGACAGCAAAAGCATTTCACAGACATTCTTCCAGACATTTTCTTTTCACATATTTTCAGACAGGGTTTCATGCTGCACAGGTTGACCTTGAACCCCTGACCCCAATGATTCCACTTCTCAAGCCTGGGATTATAGGTGTACATCACCATGTCTGGCTTGCAATGTAAAACTGGGAGGAGAGGAAGGAAATCAAGCTGTATGTGGTGGCACAAGCTTGTAGTCTCCTGCTCAGAGCTGAGGCAGGAGGATTGCAGGCAGTTTGAAGTCAGTCTGGAATGTATAGTGAGGTCCTGCTTTAAAACAACAAGGGGCTGGAGAAGTAACTCAGTGGTTAAGGGCACTGGCTGCTCTTTCAGAGGACCCAGGTTTGATTCCCAGTACCCACGTGGTGGCTCACAACTGTCCCTAACTCTAGTTCCAAAGGATCTGAGGTCTTTTTCTGACTTCAATGGGCACCAGGCATGCAGGTGGCACACAGACATATATGCAAGCAAAATATCCATATACATAAAACAGAAAAATAAAATTTAGTTACAAAACCAAAAAGAGAAAAAGAAATTATAACCATTGTTTTGTGGCTTGAATTTTTACTAAAATCTATTATGAAATGCTCCTGCCATTGAAATTTCCTCTTAGGGATAACTTCTGTCTCTTAGTACTTTCCCTGTGTCTGCTCACAGTATATTACCCAATCCCCAAACACTGACTATTTGCCTTGATTCTAGCGAGTGCCACCAGAAGTCAGTGTGGTAATGAACGATCTGGTGTCTTTTTTTCCTCAGAAGTGGGTGGAGGCTGCAAATCTTGGACCGTTTCCTTCAGTTATTAATACAAGTGCCACTGTCTGGTGCCATAGTCTCAAGGCAGAAGTAGGTGATGGAGGAGGAGATGGAGCTCCAGACGCCGAGAGACTTGGCTGAGAGGCTAATTCTGACCGGCCTAGCCTTTCTTCTCCCTTAGGGACTGTGCCTTAGGAAAACAATAGGCTCCTCCCACTGGCACCGTGAAATCCATGGGGATTCCCCACCTCAGCCAGCAAGCAAATGTCCTTCTCTGACCCCAGGAAAGAGCCCACTCCAGCCCCTTGGGGAAATCCCCATGGGAAAGCTCCTCCCCACCCCTCCGTGTGGGGGGGAATCCTGGCTCTGGGTCAGGGCTGCAGGGACACTTCCAAGCTTGCCCCTCATCCCATGTAGGGCTGCCAGGGACAGTTTGTACCCTCAGAGTTCCAACTCTGAAGGCCAGCACACCTGGGAATGTGCTGTGACTCTGACACATTCCAGCTCATCCCAGAAGGTGACCACCTGGGGATGGCATGTGGCAAAGGGGTGGGATTCTGCCTACTGCTAGATCTGTAACCCTCAGCTCGCTGCAGTAGTCCTCAGCAAGGACATACCACTCCAGAGGCCTCAGCTAGCTCATCTGCAAGATGGGCACAATAACATCACCCTCACAGGCTTGTCGTGAGGATTAAATAAAACACTGGTAAAATACACAGGGGTCTGGTGTTCAACAAACACGGGTATCCAAAGGACTGGAGCATGGCTCCCGCCAGGCCCGTGACACAAACAGGAAGCTCTGCGGAATCAGCAAACCACTACACTCAGCCACTCTTGACATAAAATGCAATCCTCATCCCCAGCTCAGTCCTTACAGGACAGTGTAAGGACAAGTGTCATTCACGTGAAGAGACCAGGAGCAGTCATTATCTCCTCTTTACTAAAAAGGATACCAGCCTTGCCTGGGTCGCAGCAGGAAAAGGCTGGGCTAGATCAGTGCTGGGTTCTGGTCCCTGGGGGCGCACTTCGCTGTAGGCAGCCGGCTTGCAGCAGGGAGTTTGAGTGGAAAGGGAGCAGCCTCTTCACAGGTCTTTGAGAGAAGGCATGCCCTTGGGGGCAACAGCACCCCTCCACCATCACCCAGCCCCTGTTACACTCATCTGAGTCCACGTCATCTTCCTGTAGATCTTCCTGCAGAGAGCAGCTGTGAGCCTCCAGTTGTGCAGGGTGTGGGGGGGGTGTCCCAGGCTCTCTCCATCAGTGGGGTCCTGCCAGCAGGGGACTCTAGGACCCGCAGCTCAGGGTGGGCATAGGGACTGCCAGTGACCTGCTTAGGACCTGGCTGACCTTATTGTGAGGTAGAAATGGCTCCCACCAGACAATAAGCATCTGGATTTAATAATTACTGTGTGCCTAGGACTAGGACACCAGGGTGTCTGGTGTGGTGAAGGCTGAATAAAAGAGGCAGCTAGACTTAAGTCAAGGGTAAGAGGGAGGGAACAGAGGACTCAGGGTTTGGGTGGCCTAGACTAGTGTCCCTTTCCTCTCGTAAACAGAACACCTGTTGAGAAGCAGGCCCCACCGCACCCAAGAGGTCACTCTGCAGAAAACCGACGCCCAACAAGGGTAGCTGATTGGAATTCTCAGTATGCGGGGTGGCAGCTGGCATCTGCCTTGCATGCCTGAGCCATCAGGGCAAAGGCCCGTCCTATTGATCCAATGTGTCCTGGCTAAGGTGGCTGTAGACGGGGCAGCGACCCTTCCTTTCTAGCATCTGTGGAGTGTCTCCCTCCCCGACTCAGAACACATGGTTAGCCTTCCCTTCCTTAGTCACAGGGAGAGCATCTGGAAGAAACTGGGTGTCTAGGTGCTCCTCCACCAATGGGGCTGGGCTGGTTACACGGCAGACCGTCTTTGCCCACCAGCATCTGGGAGTTTCCTAGGCCACAAGAAAGGAAAACAGCTTTATTATCTCCTTGCTCAGACTGTGGTTTTTCCCTGAGTGGTCAGACTACTGACACTTTTCAGCCTGTCACCCTCACTGTGCCGCAGACTGCATGACGGCCAGTAACCCCGATGCCCATGCATCGTAGTACACATGCTTGTCACCCCAGCTATTAGGGATGGCGAGATCAAGGCTTGCCTGGGTTACAGAGTGAGTCCATTAGCCAGCCTGGGCAACTTAGTGAGACCCTGCCTGGAAGCAACTCTCTCTTTCTCTCCCCCTCTCTCTGTCTCTCTCTCTTGAACATATCCGCAAGAACAAAACTGCTAGTATTAAACATCACGGTGAAGTGAGGGGAAGATCTGCTGATTGGAGAGCCTCTAACCTCAGGGGCGGGTCCCCTTGAGTGTGAAGCCTGAGTCTCGCTGTGGCTGCGTCACATGGCATAGATGGGCGCTGAACCTCACGCAGCTCAGCAGGCATGTGCAGATGTCTGTTTTGGATCGATGTGGGGCCAAGTGCTGGGAATGGGGTCTGTGAGGCTGGGGCTGTGTGCAGGGTAGGGTGCGGGGAGTATCCTGATCCTGCCTGGTGGGCTTAGGAGAAGCGGCCACATGCACACGCACATGTTAAACCAGGTTCTTCCCTCTCCCTTACAACCTCCCCTTAGTCGGGCCTGTGAGGCTGTGCTGGGGCTGTGCCTGCGCCTGCGCCTGCGCCTGCGCTGAGAGCAGCACTGACTTGTCCAGCTGGCTGACCCAAGGGAAATTCTACCCTCTTTGAGTCACCACACAGCAGGAGCTTTGCACAAGCGCTGGACTACAAACAATCATTGTGCTTGCTTCACCATGCTGCAGCACTTCCAAAATCCCCCGTGATGTGCTGGGATGAAATCTGGATCCAAAAACTTCCCCATGTTTCCCCCAGCTTGAACGGAGTGATGTCCTACCAATCACATGCTACTTTATGAGTCTGACTTCCCCGTGGAAAAGACAAGACCTTAGATTCAAGACTAGGAGCGTACTGTCGGGTCCAGGAGAAAGGGGACAGATGGCTAACTATGGTGCTATTAGTGCACCTATTAGCACACTGGCCTCCAGGATCACTCCGTTTGTGTGGCTGCTCTCACCCCATGCCCTACTCTAAACCTCTTCATTGACTTTGCTTTCCTTCCCCAGTTTCTGATTCTTTTATAACTCTGCCATTTCGGTCATTTCAGACCATCTGTTGGTCTTCTGCTCTTGGCTCTTGGTCTGCTTGCCCCCCACCCCTTCTATTCTTTTCTTTGGTTTTTTGAGACAGGGTTTCTCTGTAGCTTTGGAGTCTGTCCTGGAACTCACTCTGGAGACCAGGCTGGCCTCAGACTCACAGAGATCCGCCTGCCTCTGCCTCCCGAGTGCTAGGATTAAAGGCATGTGCCACCACTGCCAGATTCTATTCTTTCTGGCTTCCCCCCACCCCTCATGGCCCGGTTCTGTCTACTGGAAATGCTCAATGTACTATTTTCTCCCTGGCTCTGGACTCGTCTAGATGCTTCTGGCTGTACTCTCCCTCATAGCTACGATAAAAACCTTCTCCTCACTCATACTTTGGAGAAATCATCTCCTCATCCCACCCACTTATGATCTGGAGTGGCCAAGCCCTTCCCCACCTCTTTGGATGGGAGCCTACCAGTCACCCTTGTCAATTGGCCGAGAGGGTCCAACCTACCAGATGAACACAGGCACCACTCACATCCTTCTGCAAAAACACTGCTCCGGGACTCTAGGGCTGGTTTCCTTTGTCTCCAGCTTCATGCTAGACACACAAAGGAACAGTGCGCAAGTTCTAATGTACGGCCATGTGTCACTGCTGTGGTCTGCACAGTTGCTGACTGAATTAAAAAAAAAAATGAGGACACGACACCCCCAGGTATGACTGAGGAGAAGGTTTGTTGTAGATAATGAGGGAGAAAACAGTCAGAATGGACGTGGGCATCAGACTGAACCAGGCCCTGAGACTTGGAGCGGGGTGGTACTGAACAGACGACAATGACACACAAGAGTGCTCACAGGAATCAAGCGAGCCGAGAGAATGGGAAGCCAAAATGGCTGGGGTGACACAGAAATCAGAGACTGGGGAAGGAAAGCGAAGCTCTGGGGCTACAGCGGTTGAGGTGGGGGATGGGATATGACAGCCAGAATGACTCTGTTGAGAGTGTTGTGAGTACAGACAGCCGGGACTGGTGGCAGCCAGGGTCCGCTTTGATGTGTTAAATAGGTACCTCAGGCATTTTGTCCCGAGTTTGAGACCTGAGTTGCGGCTTTCCTCCTACCTCTATTCCTGAGTGCTGAGATTGCAGACCAGGATGTGTTGGGACATGGGCATTGCTGAAAAAGAGTCTAAGCTCCATCAACTGGAGAAAGCCCTGTGCCCACCAAGGCTGCCAAGACTCCAGCGAGAAGAGCAGATTCTTGCCATGACTCTGGAGCCAAGAGCCCTGCCTGTTTCCTTCATGTCAGACCGTCAAATGGGAGGACTGAGCATGGAGTGAAGGATCCCTCCCCAACGGGACTAAATCCCCAGGAGACCTGATAGCTACATCTTGAGTCCCCGCTCTCTCCTGATGACAAGACACAGCTGCTTGTAGGAATGGACGACTGGGACCGCATCCACCCCCCAGCCTGCTGCTACCATCACTGCCCTCTTGAGAAGCCAGGCCCTGCCCCCAGCCCCAGTCAGGAGGAAGTGAATCTGTATGGCCGGCCTCTCATGAACTCTAAGGCTGGCTCAAGACACCGATCTGTTGAATAATTGAGCTTTTTTTCCCCACCCAATGTTTTCAGAAACTGTTGTTTAAAAGATATAACCACCCCAACTGTTTACACGACCCTTGGGAAGTCTTCACAGCCGGCATTCTCAGTTGGCAACTGCAGCCAGGGCTGACGTGGAGACCTCGCCATACCGTGCTCTGGCCTTCCGTGATGGGGCTCTGCATTTTGCTCTGATTTCTTTTTAATTTGCTTTTCCTGGCATCTGGTGCTCCACATCACACGTGACAGGCTCTGGGTCCCTGGACAAGCTGCCCACCAGTTAGGTCTGAGGGTGAGGTCCTTAGAATGACGAGGTAATAACAAACGTGGGGGGTGTCATTCAACAGGTGCCTGCTCTCACTGGCGCTCCAGTCCTCTCCGGAGGAGGGTGTCAGCATACGCTGTCCAACTCTTAGGGCTAACTCTTTGGATCTGGGGACTCAGGATCCATCAGGTCCCTGTTCCCAGTTACAGGGGAATGCAAAGTTCTTGGGGATATTTAAAAGCAAATGTGAGGTCTGGGCTTCTTTTCTGAATCACCTTCAGGGTGTGACTCCGTGCTGAGACTAAGCCCAGGGAATCAGTCCTTTGTATCAGACAGGCTGCTGTTGTCTGCACTAACATAGTGGTGCCCTCACTGACGTATTGGTGCAAAGGAATGACGTGCCATCTGAGAGCACCTGAGGTGCCATCCCAGAGATTACGCTGGGGCTCTAGAGATAGGCTTCTCCATGTTACACAGACGGCAAGATTCCCAATAAAGGTCTGGGGAAATGGTCAGGAGCACTGGCTGCTCTTGCAGAGAACCCAGCTCTGGTTCCTAGCACCTGCACGGAGGGTCACAACTGCCCCTGACTCCAGTTACAGGAGATCTCATGTCCCCTTCTGGACTCCATAGGCACTGCTTGCATATGACACACTTACATATATGTACGAAAAACACTCCTATGTATAAAATAGAAACAAAATCCTTTAAAAGAAGAATTCTGAACAACTCCCATGAGGCAGTGCCAACATCTCTGCCAACCAGGGCCTCCTGACTTCCACCTGCGCTGAACACCCTGCGGGAGAAGGTGGAAGGACAGGCGTAGCCTTCACGTCTGGGAAAAAGGGAAGACTCAGGGCTAGAGAGACAGCTCAGAGGTTACAAGCACTCGCTGCTTTTGCAAAGAACCTTCGTTTCCAGCACCTACGTCAGGTGTTCACAACCACCTGTAACTCCAGTTCCATGGGTCCAACAACCCATGTTGTGTGTGCATGTGCACACAGGCCACATATACCCCCCACCACACACACACAGAGTAAGAATTCTGAAAGTCCCCCTTTATTTGGCCAGGGCCAATGCAACGAGATTTGAAGAAAAAAAAGAAAGAGTGGGATTGGGGTACCTTTCCCACTCATGGAGAAAAAAGAAACAGAAGAAGACAGTCTCTAGTCTTAAATTTTTGACTTGGCCATAGACGGGTGATTCCCAGCCACAGTGAACTCTATCCTCACTTTTCCTCCTACCTTGCCTTGTCCAGGAGGGCTCTTGCATACAAGACTCTGCCCACATGAGGTTCCTCTCACACAATGGCACCCACAAGAAGCCCCTCCTACCTGAAGTCCTAGACAACCTAACACTTTCTATTGCTTGCGTCCTGCAACACTAAGGACCTTGTGGAAGGGCAGGATAAGCAACTTAGCCAGCATTGCAGTACTGTGTGTTCACAGTGTGCCAGGTTTAGAGGCTAGGAGGGGCAACAGTTATTTACCTGAGAGAAATAAGTAGTCGAGGGCCTATGGTGGGAGCACAGGTTTGTAATCTTCGTACTCAATAAGCTGAGGCAAGAGGTTTGTGAGTCTGAGGCAGGCCTGGGCTACCCAACCAAAACAAATGCAGCTAAGACACTCTAGTCTGGAGACTACTGACCTAAAAATAGCACCACGGGAACAGGAAAGGACAGATTTTGCAGAGTGGTGTCAGGAAATCGCAATGAAGCCAGATATTGAAAACATGAAGGTTTCTGTTGAGATAGCTGGAAGGAACAACAGAGGCAGAGGACCAAGGAAGCAAAGGCTGGGTTTGGGTAGGGATGGAAGGTTGTGTGGCTGCTGGCATGGGGTTAGGCTAGAGGAACCAATGCACAGGCTTTTGGAGACCAGAAAGGGAGGTAATAAAATCAGGCTTTGATTATGGTGGCTGTGGCGCCTGCAGCTTCAGGGTCCAGACAATTCTCAAGTCAAAGCCACTGCCTCCGTGGCTGGATGCCCTGGTGCAGGGAGAAGAAGTCCTGAGTGTGTGAGGTCCTGAGTGTGAGATCCTGAGTGTGTGAAGTAAGCCCTGAGTCAATGTGTGTTGTTGACACGAGCCGGCTGACAGGAGCCAGGAGCCAGGAGGCAGCCATGTCAAGAACACTGGCCTCAGATCCATGAGAAAATAGCAAAACTTTCCTCTCTTCCTCTGCGGTGAGGTTCAGAAGAATGGCAAAGCCTTCTTCTGGTTCAAGTATGAATGTCGATAGTATGTGCAGAAAATGTATGTAATAACCTCACCACCTTGTCTATGTGTATGTAATAACCCCTTCTCCTTGTCTGTGTATGTAATAACCCAACCTCCTTGTCTATGTGTATGTAATAACCCCACCTCCTTGTCTATGTGTATGTAATAACCCCACTTCCTTGTCTTGTCTATGTGTATGTAATAACCTCACCACCTTGTCTATGTGTATGTAATAACCCCTTCTCCTTGTCTGTGTATGTAATAACCCAACCTCCTTGTCTATGTGTATGTAATAACCCCACCTCCTTGTCTTGTCTATGTGTATGTAATAACCTCACCACCTTGTCTATGTGTATGTAATAACTCCTTCTCCTTGTCTGTGTGTATGTAATAACCCCACCTCCTTGTTTATGTGTATATAATAACCCCTCCTCCTTGTTCAGCTATGTAATAATCCTGTCTCTCTGTCCTACTGTATATAATAAACACGCTAAGCTTCCTGGGTACTGTGCGCTCTCCACCAGAGAGCCTGGGCTACCTGATCCCAGCTTTTTTGTGTGTATGTATAACGGTCATTTCTTCATACCCTAGCTGCCTCCAAGTCAGGTCAATTTCTGGAAGCCATGTCAAGGATGTGGCAGCCTAGGCCAGTCCACTTCTCCCTAGGGAAGGGATCAGTCATTGGGCTGGTTGGGATGTCTGAGGTCAGGTCAGTCTGAGGTGTCTTTTAGAGATCGCCCTTCTGTCCCCCTCCTTTCCAAGAACTAGATAGCAATCACTCTCACAAGGCTACCTTTCTCTGCCCACCTCTCCCACTGTATCTTTCAGTAAATCAGCATTTCCAGTTTTGCTTGGGGTCTGCTTCCCAGAGGATCTGGGACTGGCGGGGGTGCTGGTGAGATGGCCTTTGTGGGTACAGATGCTTATTGTGTACACCTGACAACCCGAGTTCAATCCCTGGATCCCACCTACAGGTGGACAGAGCAAAGCAATGCCACAAAAGTTGCTCTCTGACTTCCACATAGGCAACCGTACAGAATAATAAATGAAATGGAAAAGTGACTGAAAAGGCGTTGGCGGTGGATGTTCAGTACTCGCTGGCAGTGAGAAGCTGAGTATTTTAAACAGAGAAAGCCACAGCCAGATCTGAGTTTTATGAACATAACTCCAGAAGTGGGGTGACGGATGCACCGCGGACTGACACAGGGCAGCAGGAAGCATGCGCTGCCTTTTTGTTTTGCTGCTTCAGCATCTTTTCTTATTTCTAAATAATTTTATTTTGCTCACACCCCCCAGCCACCCTGCTTCTCTACCTTGATGTCATGCCTGTGTATGTGCGTGTATAGTTAAATCTCAATTATGCACAGACAGGAACATGCCATATATTGTTTTTCTACCTTGCCCTTCACTTCACCTGCTGTATCTCTACCTCTTCCCTCACATTCTTTCTTCTGCTTTCTACAAAGCAAGTACAATTTATTGTATGTTTCTCCCATAGCTCTACAGTCCCAGTATTAGGAAACCATCTTACAGAAATGCTACCCTAAATGTATAAGAGCATGAGAACAAGGATGTTTCCAGGTCTCTCTAGATAGGAGCAGGACACCGGACAGTCTATTAGGGAGAAGATGAAATACTGGTAAGATAAAACAATGAAATATGTACCACGGAACAGTTAAAAAGATACAGTGGCTGGGCATGGTGATGGACACCTTGAATGCCAGCACTTGGGAGGCAGAGGCAGGAGGACCTCTGTGAGTTCAAGGCCAGCCCGGTCTATATACCAAGTTCTAGGCCACACAGGGCTGTAAAATGGGACCCTGACTCAAAATAAGTAAGTAAATAAAAATATAACATGGGGACTGGGGAGATGGCTCAAGTGGTCAAAGCCCTTGCTGCACCAGCATGAGGACCAGAGGTCAGGTCTCCAGAAACCCATGTAAATGACAGGCGGACATGCTGCTTGCCTGTAGTTCTAGCCTTAGACGGTAACAACAGAGACAGGGGACTCCCAGAACAAGCTGGCTCGCAAGACAGGCCATACTGGGGGGCTCTGGGTTTGGTTGAAAGACTTTGACTCAGTGAGTAAGGTAGAAAAGAGATTGATGACGGTTTCTGACAGCAACTTTGGTCTCCATATGCATGAACATACACAAGTATACGCACCCATACATACATGAGAAAAGGGGTGTACATACACACATGCATACCACACACGGGTAAAAAAATAAAACAGGTCTCTATGCACTGTCTTAAAGGATGCACACTTACATACTGAGATTGGTAAAACTCCAGTTGCTGGACAAGGAATACAATGATCCCACTTCCGTGAACAAGCTCTGAAGTCAGGTAAGGTAGGACATACATGTAATCTCAGTACATGGATGAACTGAGACGCAGAGAATCATGAGTTAAAGCCAGCCTAGGCTATGTGGAGAGAGTTCTTATCTCAAAAAACCAAGGGCGGAGAATGTGGTTCATTGAAGAACACTTGCCTAGCATGCTTAAGGCCTAGGCTTGGTCCCTCCCAAACCCCTGTGTTAGTTTTAATGAGAATGGTCCCCATGGGCTCATATATTTGAATGCTTAGTCCCCAGTTGGTAAACTGTTTTGGAAGGATTTCAGGGTGTGTCACTGGGGGAGAGTTTTGAGGTTCCAAAGCTCACCCCAGGTCCACTGTCTGTCTTTTTCTGTCTGCTGCCTGTGGATCAGGATGTAAAGCTCTCAGCTACTGCCCCAGCACCATGCATGCCTGTCTGCTCCCCATCATAATGATAATGGACTGACCCTCTGAAGCTGTAAGCAAGCCCCTAGCTAAATGATTTCTTTTATACAAGTTGCCTTGGTCATGGTGTCTCCTCACAGCCATAGAAGACTAACACAGCCCCTATGGTGTGGGAGAATTGCCTGTATTCTGTCAATCATATTTTAATAAAACGCTGATTGGCCAGGCAGACAGTATAGGCAGGAAAGCCAGACAGGAAGTAGGGGTGGAGCAAAGAGACTGGGAGTATTCTGGAAGCAGAAGCTCCCTCTGCCTCTCCTGCGCAGACCACTGAAGAGGCAGCATGTAACTTGCCCAGCTGAAAAAGGTACCAAGCCAGATGGCTAATGTAGATAAGGATAATGGGGTAATATGTGTCATAAGAACTAATAAATAGCCTGACCTAATGGGCCAATCAGCTTTATAATCTTATGGAGTCCTATATGTGATTTTCGTTGGGAATTGCCAGTTGTGGGGTACCGGGCAGGACAGAAACCCCAACAAGCCGGCCCTCATGTTACACCCCTAGTTTACATTTGTTTATATAAGTAAGTTTTGGGGGAGGAGTGTCAACTTTTTATAGCGTTTTCCTTGGGGTGTTGGGTAGCTCTCTCACTTTTTGTTTTGGGATACGGTGTCTCTTTCTAGTCCTGACTGTCCTGGAACTCATTCTGTAGACCTGGCTAATTTCAAAGTCAGAGAATGGACTGCCTCTGCCTCTCAAGTGCTGAATTTAAATTTCAATTTAAAAAGCTCCCTAATAGGCTGGAGATGGAGCCCAGATGATAGAACGCTTATTGAACATGCATGCAGCCCTGGGTTTGGTTCCTCGTACCTCATAACTAGGGGCAGTAGTGGATGCCTATAATACTAGCACTTGGAAGTTCAAGGTCATCTTTTGCTATGTAGCAATGTTGAGGCCAGTCTGGGATGCATGAAACCGTGTCAGACCAACCAACCGAACAGCCAGATAACCAAACAATCAACCAACCAACCAACCAACCAACCAACCAATTAACTATCACCAATAATAACAACAAAAACACCAAAAGCTCCATAACTAATCAGAAAAAAATAAGTGTTCTTCATAATGCCTTTCTAGAGAAGAAATAATAAAAGGTTCCTAATAGTGGGAAGAGCTATCAATGGCTGGTCTAGCTAAACAAAAATCAGAGACCAGATAGACTAGTGCTGAGCACAGGCTGGTGGAGTTCTAGATTCAGAAGCCTGGGCTTCTTTGGGTAGTAGGTAGATGGCCATAGAGGCAGGCAGGGAGTGTGTGGGCTGTGCTCATTTCCAGGAGCCTCAGATCAGAAAAGGTCGCATGAACATGGGGGATGCTGGCCTCTGTGAACAAGGGGGATGCTGGCCGCTGTGAACATGGGGGATGCTGGCCTCTGTGAACATGGGGGATGCTGGCCTCTGTGAACATGGGGGATGCTGGCCTCTGTGAACACGGGGATTCTGGCCTCTGTGAACACGGGGATTCTGGCCTCTGTGAACACGGGGATGCTGGCCTCTGTGAACAAGGGGGATGCTGGCCTTTGTGAACACGGGGGATGCTGGCCTCTGTGAACACGGGGATGCTGGCCTCTGTGAACAAGGGGGATGCTGGCCTCTGTGAACAAGGGGGATGCTGGCCTCTGTGAACACGGGGGATGCTGGCCTCTGTGAACACGGGGATTCTGGCCTCTGTGAACAAGGGGGATGCTGGCCTCTGTGAACATGGGGGATGCTGGCCTCTGTGAACACGGGGATTCTGGCCTCTGTGAACAAGGGGGATGCTGGCCTCTGTGAACATGGGGGATGCTGGCCTCTGTGAACACGGGGATTCTGGCCTCTGTGAACACAGGGATTCTGGCCTCTGTGAACATGGGGGATGCTGGCCTCTGTGAACACGGGGATGCTGGCCTCTGTGAACACGGGGGATGCTGGCCTCTGTGAACATGGGGATTCTGGCCTCTGTGAACAAGGGGGATGCTGGCCTCTGTGAACATGGGGGATGCTGGCCTCTGTGAACACGGGGGATGCTGGCCTCTGTGAACACGGGGGATGCTGGCCTCTGTGAACATGGGGATTCTGGCCTCTGTGAACACGGGGGATGCTGGCCTCTGTGAACACGGGGATGCTGGCCTCTGTGAACACGGGGATTCTGGCCTCTGTGAACACGGGGGATGCTGGCCTCTGTGAACAAGGGGGATGCTGGCCTCTGTGAACAAGGGGGATGCTGGCTTCCGTGAACACGGGGGATGCTGGCCTCCGTGAACAAGGGATATGCTGGTCTCTGTGAACACGAGGGATGCTGGCCTCCAAGAACAAGGTGAATGCTGGCCTCTGTATCAGAGTTTAGGAGAGCAGTGGGGGTTAGAAGCTCACAGCCTTTAACTGGTTAAGAGTAGACTGGGTGCTGGGCAGTGGGGCTGCATGCCTTTAATCCCAGCACTCGGGAGGCAAAGGCAGGTGGATCTCGGTGAGTTTGAGGTCAGCCTGGTCTACAGAGTGAGCTCCAGGACAGCCAGGGCTATATGGAAAAACTCTGACTCAAAAAAAAAAAAAAAACTAAACTAAACAAACAACAACAACAACAACAAAAAACCCCGAAAATTTTGTCTACATGAAAAACTAACACCAATACTTTAAAAGGAAACTCAGACAAAGCCCAAACACAAGTAAAAATGGAGAATGCATAGCAACAGAGAATGATTAGCCTATATGTAAAATACGCAGATCAATAATGACAACAATTGTACTGCAAATGACAAACAAAATGTTGTGATGGTCTAGTCTCTGGCTCAGCCATTATAAAACAGCAAACAACAGTGGCTTAACCGAGATAGACATTTCTTTCCAATATAAGAAGTCATTATTCCAGGATTGGTGTGCTGGCCCCAGAAGTCATTAGGGTTTTAGGAGCCTTCTAGTTCACCCTCCACCTTTATCTAATGGAAACTCTCATTCTCATTGTCTGTGGTGAGTGCCATCACACCCTCATTTTAAAAAGTAAGGGTGTGTGGGGGGGGTGGGGGTTGGAGAGATGACTCAGCAGTCAAGGGCACTGGCTGCTCTTCCAGAGGACCTGGGGTTCAATTCCCAGAACCCACATGGCAGCTCATACCTGTCTGTAACTGCAATATCTGACAAACGTGCAGGCAAAACACCAATGCACATAAAATAAAATGAATAATAATAAAAACAGGATGTCCACTGAAATGGCTCAGCAGGTAAAGGCACCTGCCACTACTCTGACAACCTGGGCCAGATCCCCCAAACCACACGCGGTATACAAGAAGAGACTCCTGCAAGCTGCCCCCCGGTTTCCACACCCAGATATAGCATTTGTATACACCCTAAATACATTAAAAAAGAAGAAAATAATTTGGTTTTTCTGATAGTGTTTCTCTATGTAGCCCTGGTTGTCCTATAATTCACTCCACAGACCAGGTTGACCTTGAACTCAAGATCCACCTGCCTCTGCCTCCCAAGTGCTGGGATTAAAGGTGTGTGCCACCCAGCTATTTGGTAGATTTTTTTTAATGTATATGATCATTTTGCCTGCAAGTATATGTGTGCCACGTACATTCTAATGCCCCTAGAAGCCAGCAGAGTGTATCAGATCCACTGCCTGTTTTTTTTTTGTTTTTTTTTTATAAAAAAAAACTTTAAAGTGAGAAGATTTATAAAGGGTCAGTCTTCTGTGGTCTCCTCCAGAAAGGCTGGTGAGGCAAGAAGGGCAGCCGAGTTCCAAGGTTTAAAAGGTCTATGGCTACTGGGTAGCCTAGGTCCCAACAGTGACTTTCTGGCCGGTGTCCTCGGAGTATCCAACCTCGAGTGATCTAAAAGTGCTGGGAAAGGCCACGCCCAAGGGTTCTCCAGCGCTAAACTGCGTCTACAATTAAATTTTAGGTGATTTTGAAAGTTCCTTAAAATAAAAAGTAATATCCTCATGCAAACTGAATCAGCAGTTTCAGGATTTCCCTAGTTTGGGGTGTCACCATAGATCATGAAAGCCAGCCACCGAAGAACCACATCATGTGCCATGTCTCTGCCTCTGAGCTGGAATAAAGTGTAGGCCTAGTGCTGAGAAGTGGGGAACAACACTAGGGAACCCCAGGTTACCTTCCTGGCAGACTGAGAACTTTATTGCAGCCCCCGGGGGCTATGATGCCAGAGATGTGCCCTTCAGAGCAAAGGACAGATCCTTGGGCATAGCAAGCATGGGGCACTGACAGTCACACCAGCAGAATGCCAGCCCAGTGCAGCAGGTATTTCCCTTTCTCCATCCATGCCAGCCACCAGCTATTTCTCACAGTTACCAGAAAGTCTACTTCATGTTTAAAAAAATGGTTGTGAATTGAGAAACAAAAGACTAGAGTAAACAGATGTAAACAGATACACGAAGTCTAGGGGAGATGAATTCTGGTGTGTGGGAAGCAATCTAACCTAATGACAAGACACACACACACAGACTCACACAGACACACAGACACTGACAGACACACACACACAAACACACAGACAGACACACATACAGACACACACATACAAACACACACAGAGACACACAGATACACACATACAGGCAGATAGACACACACACAGACACATACAGAGAGACACACACAGAGAGACACACACAGATACACACATACATACATACAGACAGACAGACAGACAGACACACAGACACACACACTTTGGAACTGCTGGAATTGAGATCTGCTCTGCTGTTTACCTGCCACCAAACCCGAGCATCTAAGTTCAATTCCCAGGGTCTACATGGTGAAAGAAAACAGACTCCTACAAGTTGTCCTCTGAATTCCACAGGTGTAGTATAGCATACGTTCCCCACAAACCAACACACACATACAAATAAATGCTTTTTTGTTTTGTTCTGTTTTTCAGAATGGTTTCTCTGTGTAACAGCCCTGGCTGTTCTGGAACTAGCTCTGTAGTTTAAACTCATAGAGATTCCCCTGCCTCTGCCTCTCAAGTGCTGGGATTAAAGGCGTGCGCCACCACTCCCCTGCTAAATGTAATTTTTTTTAAAAAAAAGAGTTTAATACCCCCTTGATCTCTACCCAGTTACTGCATCCTCTTTGCTTGGAGCCCAGAACTCCTGCCAGGGGCCCTACCAGCACTTCTGTTACTCCTTCTTTCCTTCACACCACCATCAAGCTACAGGTCCTAACTGCTCCCCATTGTTGATATCCCTCAGAAACTTCACTCTCTGGGGCTGCCATAGCCCCTCCCACACTCCCATAGCCAGCCCACCACTGGACTTTACATGAGGTAAGGACTATCTCAGCCCCATTTGAAGGCAAGTTTAAGAACCTGAACTCAGATCTCAGCTCCTTTACCACATTGAGCAATCTCAACCAGTCCCAAGGGAATAAACTTTGTCCTAATCTTCGTTGTTTCTTGCTAGTGCTCTCCACTGAGTAAGCCTGACCAGAAGCCAGAGGCAAGGGTGATGGTGGTACAGCCCATCAGTTGGCTCCCAGCACTGGGCTTGTGCTAAGGGCAGAGAAAGGGCCTTTATGGACAAATGGACTGACCCTCTGTTTAAGCAAAAGAAAGAGCTGGGTAGTGGCATCACACGCCTTTAATCCCAGCACTTGGGAGGCAGAGACAAATGAATCTCTGTGAGTTTGAGGCCAGCCTGGTCTACAGGGAGAGTTCCAGGACAGCCAGGGCTACACACTGACTCAACACCCCCCACCAAAAAAAAGAAAGGGGTGGGGAGAAGGAGGAAGGCATGTGGTTAGCAGTGTCTGAAACAGTTGAGGCCACAGAGTCCTCAGTACATGGTGGGTCTCTCTCTCTCTCTGTGTCTGTCTCTGTCTGTCTCTGTCTGTCTCTCTCTCTTCCCTCCTGCTTATTTTCTGGTTGTCAACACATCAACTTAAGGTGGCAGTCCTTAAAGTAAGCAGGTGTCTGTCACCATGCACCTTGGAGTGTTGCTAAGAAGCAGTGTGTGTGTGTTACAAAGACAAGCAGAGGCTCTGGGACTGGGGCTGAGACAGGGGAATACAAAATGGGGAAGGAAAAAGAGGAAAGATGGAAAACTCCAGCATCCTCAGCAGGCTGGGGTTGCATATATGATTATCTCATTGTTAAGTCTGAATATGCATTCACTGGGATGCGGTAACCGCTTCTTTATAGTTTTCCAACCCAGTGATGTGCCTGAAAGAGATCTGGTAAAAAAAAGTCTCCTTGACCTACATGCAAAGCCTCTAGACTGACAGGCTGGAACTGTGTAGCCCCGCCCACGAAGAACCGAGCAGTTGATGTGCCCTGGGTCCTTGCTCCCTCACACCCTGGTGCCCTGTTGAGGTTCATCTCTATTCTGATCTGACAAGTGGTTACTGGCAGGGATTGGTCCTCCCATGGGCTGGCTCTCTGGAAGGAAGCGGTCCATGGAGAGTGGTCCGAGTCACAGTTCATAAGCAGCAACGTGAGGCGAATGGGGCAATGGCACACTTAGTAGATGGATACATGCTACTGTTAACTGTCCGCTAATTTCATTTGATACAAAATTTCTATGTTTGCTGCTAGATTGGGTGCCTCAAAGAAACCCAGAGATTCTAGAGTGTTGAGCTGCCCTGGCAGCCGGCAGTAAGCACAAAGCAACTAATATACATAACTGGTTTCTTCTTCCTTTTCTGAACTTCCTATCCTGAGCGTGCTTATGAGCTGCCTGGCTGGGGGCAGGAACTGCCTGTCCCTCCAGAGCTGTCCAGACAGGTCGGCTCTCAGCCAGGCTCCCAGAGAGGGCTAATCTTTTTGTTAGGAGCTGAAATCTTGCTCTTGTCTCAGACCTCTGCAGAAACTGCTGTGCCAGCTCAGTGGAGGGCCTGGTCTGGAGCCTCTGACTTGCCCTGGCCCTTCCTTGAAGTGCTCTGGTTTACTGGAAATCATAAACGGAGAGGCGGCCGGCCTTTATCACACACGAACCGTGTACTCTTAATAGCTAACAAGCAGGGACTGGCCTCCCTGGTGACTCCCAGCGACTGATATTTGCACCTGGTAATTGAGGTCAAGTCTACTTCTTTTAAGTCACATGTTTTGCTTTAGGGCAGGAAGGTGTTAGAGCCACTTGTTGCAAAGAGGCCAGGAGGGGATCATAGTGCGGCTGCAAGCCAGTGCTGGCAGCAGAGGCTTTGGGTTCATGAGGCGCAGGGGCAGCACTAGCAGCTCCCGAACACCCCTCCTGTCAGAATCCACACCAACATTTCCCTCAGAAGGCTCAGGGCAACCTGCTTTCCTCTAAGACGCCTGCGCAGGGAAGCCACTTTGAGTTCTTACCATATTACCTAGCTGGTTAACAAACAAATTATGTCTCTTGAATAGCCACATAGAAATACAGGTCATTTAAAGGTGTTTGAATTACAGTCCAGGCCCCACCCTGCCCAGACACCTGATCTCATTCCAGCCTTTGCTTCATGGCAGGTGTTTATCTCCAGGTTGTCATGGAAACTGCTGGTATCAACAGCAGCACAGCCAACATGACTGGGTAGGCAGGCCGGCAGCCTCACAGCTTCCTGCGCACTGGAGCTCCCTGCTGGCCACTGGGCATCTGGGCTCCAGGCCCTCCAACAGTCACTTGCATGCTGGAACCACCCGAGGCACACAGCAGAAACTAAGTAGGGTGTGTTTATTTTCGGGTGTCAGTGGTGTTAGTAGAGCAGATCTGCACTTCCGGTCCTGTGGGACTATAGACTTAGGGTGACAATGGCCTCTGATTAACCTTGTTGGGGGACTGGCTAGCTGGGGCCCACGGACCACTTGCTATACTCTCTCAAAGGCAGATGCATGTAAAATTGGTGAGGCAGGCCCAGCTGCAGTCTGCGGGGCGGGTGGGGATGGTGCCCGGCTCCTGCTCAAGCTAGACTGCACATGCAGCCAGGGCAGCCGCCTGCACTGCCACCTGCATGCCGGTGAGACATGACCTCACCACCTGTCTGTCCATGCTTCTGCCAGAAGACTGAGCAAGCTCTCAGAATGGATCTCTTACTCTCCAGAATGGACAGCCAGCCTCAGGAGAACACTGTTCTCCAGGCCCTAAAGAGGCCAGCAAAGGAGGAGCCAGCCCTGGTCCCTGGAATATTCTAAGACCGGACGGATTTTCTCCAGTTGTGACGAACAGCTCAGTCTAGAATGGGAAGGGGGTCAACCCGGGCCCTTGTTCGCTGAGAGTCACCGCTTAGACCACTGCCACGCCCAGGGGACAGTGCAGACACCAAGACAGGCACTGTCATGGGCTCACGAGCTCAGGTGAGCTGTACAACAACAGGGCCGCCTCGGGGATCATCGCAATCTGTTTTACCACCTGGACGTCATGTGAATCAAAAGACTGCACAAAAACGTTGGTATTATAAACCTTCAACTTACTCATTTACTTTTGTGTGTGAGGATGGCACGTGTGCCCATGGGTGTGCTGATACCCGGGAAGAGGCCAGAGGAAGGACAGGGACACCTTGCTCTCTCATTCACTCTCCACCTTATCCTTTGGGACAAGGTCTCTTATGAACACGGGGTGAACCGGCGCCATCGAGTTCCAGAGACCCTCCCATCTTTATCCCCTACAGCTCAGGGTTACAGAGGCAGGACGGGCCAACCTGACTTTTTACGTGGGTGCTGGGGATTTGAAGTCAGGCCTTCCCTGCTGAGCCGTCTCTCCAGTCCCACTTTAGGTTAGTCTAGCTGTGTAACTAAGCTTCCTTTCCAGGTCCCTGAACTACACAGAAGAGATGCTGGGAAATGAACAATGTGGCGTCATACTTCAGCTGGCTCCACTACCTAGGCAGCAAGAATTGCTGAAAATAACACTGTGGCAGAGACAGAGTAGACAAGATGGCTCAGTGGGTAGAGGAGCAGGGAAAAGCTGCCAACAGTGAGGATCTGAATTCAATCCCCAGGGTCCACCTGCTGGATGAAAGAACTAACTTCTGTAAGCTGTCCTCTGGTTTCCACACAGAGTGACACACATGTGCAAAGAACACACACACACACCTAATAAAAGTTTTAAAACCAACAGTGTGACAGAGATGTCCGATCTGAGGTTTTCAGTTCTTTCGATTTAGAATCTGAGATACGTCAGCTGTGCAGCCTTCTGGAGGCTGCCAGAGGTCACACCTTCAAGCTGTTTCTACTTAACCACTGCTGGAATTTAAAAACAAAGAAGTTCCTAGATACAGGCATGTGCTCTGTAGTTTGCACCAGTCTATTTCAAACCACATCTGGGTATTTTTGCTCCCATTTTACAGATATAGAAACTGAGAGCTGAAAGGCTGAATAATTTCCCAAGCATACCCACATGCACTTAGGGGCAGACCCCAGCCTCAAGCACAGGCTTTACCGTGTGTGGATTTTCCTGCTGCGGGACACTGTCTGGCACAAAATACCCAGTGCAGCTGCCTCCTGGGCAAACCCTCCTGGGATCTATTCTATTAGCAGCAGAAACCGCCACCATTCTGTGGCTGAGACCAGGAACAGAGTCCTAAAGCACCCAGATGACCAGGAGGGCTGGAAAGAGTATCTGATACTCCAGCTCCATAGAGCAAAAGATTTATAGGGGCAACTGTTTAAGGGGCCCCTGCCTCCACCACACCTGCACACAGGTGACAGGACCTGTTCATCCAGCTGATCCCCTTCCAAGCTACAGGAGGATTCTGCGATGGCCCTAAAAAGTTGGCAGGACTTGGCTACAGCAGGCAAAGGCAAGGATATACTAGGAACATGACAAACCCCGGCCGCTGCCACTAACAGGACACCGAGGGCAGCACACCCTATCCTTTGCTCCTACTTGCCTGCCCAGAAGGGCTCTGCACGCCTAGAATTGAGGCTCCTGTGTGCTAAGGAAATCTGTCTACTAGTCTCCTGCAAAAGCTGGGAATAGCAGCTAATGAGCTAGTGCAGCCAGAACTGTTTATATCACCATTTTCCCTAGAAGCCAGAATGAACCCCGGAGTGAGCGAGCACAGGCCAGACTAACCGGCCTCGGCTTTGTTGAGTTTGTTTGGCCCTGTCTGAGTCATTTGACCTCTGGGGTTTCCATTTTCCTCGCTGTATCACCAGCCCCCTAGCTGGCGGTCCATGAGGCTTTACCCTAAGCCACACGCTACGCTGGTTGTGCAGCCATATCCAGCCTTACTGCATGCTTACCATAGTAATTTCCTTCTTATGTGCAGAGGAGGAAACTGGGAGGACAGTTCAGGGTCCCGGCAAAGGTGACCCGGCTGCTGTCAGTACCATGTCTGTCTTTCCATGCTCTCGACCACAGACATGCAGACTGAGGACAGACGTGCGAGTGTTTTGAAAGCAAATGAAAGGGGTTTGAGGGCTGCACAAAATGAGTAACAGTCACAACCCCCTGGACACAGCTAAGGGAATGTTCTCGATCCTCTTATGAAGTTTCTGGGCTGGGCTGGACTGGTGGTGAAGTGCTCTCCTATAAGCACAAGGACCTGAGTTCAGACCCCCCCACCCCCAGCAACCAGGTCACAGTTGGGCGCACTGGCATGTCTGTAGTCCTAGCACTGGGCAGACAGAGACAGGGAGCTTGCTGGCCAGTCAGCCTAGCTGGGTGAGTGAACCTCAGGTTCAGTGAGAGGCCCTGCCTCAGAAAACAAGACAGAGAGCAACTGAGGAAGGACCAGACATCCACCCCTGACTTACACACACACGCACCTCCCACTCACCCATCCACGTGCCTATCTTATGGAAGTTTTTGGTTTTTTTTTTCTTAGTAGAATCAGAATGGGAACGCTCTTCAAGAAGTTATTTTTCTCTTCCTCCTTCAGATAAGAATAATAATCTGGGGCTGGAGAGATGGCTCAGAGGTTAAGAGCATTGCCTGCTCTTCCAAAGGTCCTGAGTTCAATTCCCAGCAACCACATGGTGGCTCACAACCATCTGTAATGATGTCTGGTGCCCTCTTCTGGCCTGCAGGCATACACACAGACAGAATATTGTATACATAATAAATAAATAAACATTAAAAAAAAAAGAATAATAATCTGATTAACCAAATTTTACACTGGAGACTAGAAGGGCAGGAAAGGGGTGAGCAGCTTAGGCTCTCAGGGTCTTGGGGGAGGAGAGAAGGAGGACAAAAGTTCCCCCTCTAGTCAAAGTGGATTCTCTCCAACCCAAATGCAAACATCCTAAGAGAGAGTATACACTTTGCTCTTCTTTCCTTCATTCCATTTTGTTTGTTTTAATCTCCTGAAGCCTAGGCAGGCCTGGAACTCCGACTGTACTAGAGGATGACCTTGATTTCTTTCTGATTCTCCTGGTTCACCTTGCCACTGCTCGGATCACAGGTGTTCACCACCATACCTGATTTAAGCAGTGTTGGAGACAGAGCCCAAAGCCTCATGCATGTTAGGCAAGCTACATTCTCCAGCCCTTCAAGAGTATCTTTTTTTAACCATAAAGACAGATTTTATTTCATTATAGAACTGGTCAACATGGCCCTCCCTCCTCCCCTCAGGTCTGTGCTGCACAGGGTTCAGGGCCTCTTAAGGGAAGGCCCTACTGTACCTCTGTGCCCACAGCTCAACCTGGTACATTTTTGGTGCTTAGCTGGTTGCTGAACACCCAGGGAGTAAGTTAACAAAGGAATACACAGGACACTTGGGCGCAAGCCAGAGCTGGCAGGGAGTTGATCAGCATCAGCTCATGCTGCTGTGTTGGACCCTCACTGTCAGCTTCTCCCGTGGCTCAACTTCACCGGCAGCAGCTCCGCAGCTCCGCAGCTCCCATGAGAGCCCTTCCTGGAAGTGCCAAGCTTCCTAGCTGCTCTTTGCAGCTCCGCAGACTTTGTCATGTTCTCTATTCGGAGCTTGGAGACCTGGCTTGGTTCCTGCCCTGGCTTTCCCAGTGCCAACAACACGCTGAGAAGTGACTTACCTAAAGTCCCCTTTCACCCGGTGACAGTTCAGCTCGGGGAGTGGTTGCCATAGGCAAATGTATAGACTAAAGATCACACTAGGTCATGACTGGATGGGATCTAGCTGCACGCAAAGTCAACCTGTCACTGCCGATAACAGAGGACAGCGTGTGTGACTCTGGAGTGTGCCAGATCCAAGTCCAGCGTGCCATGTGACCTTGTTTGAAGAGAAAGTGTTGCTTTTTCCAGGTCTAAGTAGAATGGAAATAAAAGTTCCTACTTTAATCTCTAAGTGGTCCCTCTGTTCTAAACTCTATTACGTTTTGTTTCCTTCCTTCCCTCCCTCCCTCCCTCCTTCCTTTTTTTTTTTTTTTTTTGGCATCTAATTCAAATTTACAACCCCACCAAAACCTGCCCAACCAACTTAGGTAGTGTGATAGATAGCTCTAGATAGCTGCTCCCTCCTCACACCTGAGCAGCCAAGACAGATACCCTTTCCTCTAGTTGGAATTTACTAGAGCCCTCAGGCAGGTCTTATCAAGCCTTTTTGACTAGGCTTGTTAGGGTATTTTTATTGTGTGTGTGTGTGTGTGTGTGTGTGTGTGTGTGTGTGTGTGTGTGAAGGGGGTTTAGAGGACGGTTCTGTGTCACCAAGAGGCAGGAACAAATTTTCTGTGTCTTTAATTATTTTATTTCTTGGAGACAGGGGCTCATGTATTTCAGGCTGGCCCCAAACTCAATATGTACCTTCCGATAACCTTGAAGTCCTGATTCTCCTGCCTCCACCTCCCCAGTGCAGCACATAGTGAACACCGCCGTGCTGTGTTGAGTTTTATCCAGGTAAGGATGGAACTCAGGGCCCTCAGGCACGCTAGGCAAGCAGTCTACCAACCATGTTGACCTCCAACCCCAGGAGGAATCCTTGTGAGTAACTGTCCTTTCTCTTGGGTATCTAAAATACCATGTATGGGTCAGGCTATAAGTTTGGTGCAGAGCAAACTTTCTCAACGTATATGAGGTTCTGGGTTTAGTTCCCAGCACTGTAAATAAAATAAAATAAAATAAAATAAAAAGTACTGGGCTGGTGAACTGGTTCAGTGGGCAAGTGTGCTTGCTGCCAAACATGAGTTTGTGCACAGGACCCATAAGATGGAAGAAGAGAATGGACTCCTATAAGGTGTCCTCTGACCTCCACACACAAATAAATGTGGAACCAAAAATTTTTTAAAGTAAAAACACTGACTCACTTGAAGTTACAAGTTAGAATTTCTTTAAGAGTGACCCCAATACTCCATCTGTTTTCCAAGCAAAGGAAAAGAAACACCTAGAAATGAAATTGGAGACAAAGTTAAGCCCCACCCCTTTCTGCACGCTTGGCCTGTGTGGGAGGAAGAAAATCATTTCTATTTCCAACCCAGACCGGGCCAGCGGAGGAGCTCCCTCAAAACAGAACGCCGAGAACTCACAAGTAGTCTCACTTATGGACTGCAGGAAGGAAAACACAGTTCAACTGAAAACTGGTACTGCTGGCTTAAAAACAACCCGGCCGGAAATGCTGCATGACTGAGACTGTCAGAGTCCCAGGGCTGCTGTGTCCTTCACCACAAGGTTCACACCTGCATTTTACTCAAAAGCAGCAGCTCAGCTCCAGGGCTTTCTAAGGCCAGTGGATGAGAAGCTGAAGTCAGGCCCACAGAGGCATTAGGGAGAAGCCCAGGCTGAGAGAATGGTGTCCTGTGGCCTCCCCAGCTTCTCCCACTGTCCCATCCCTCTCTCCGGTCCAGGCACACCTGGAAAAGTCCTTGGATGAGCCCCCATTCACAGCTGCCCATTCTGTCCAGGTCAACCTCGAGACCCAGATTTTTATTTCTTGCTTATGTTTTTATTTATTACATTTGTGTGTGTGTTTATTTGTCTTCTGGTTTTGTTTTTTAAGGAAAATGAGTTCATGGTTGACGTGTTTATTTTCCCAGTCTCCCAGTGTGAAATGCCCAGCATGTCCTGGAGGCGACTGGTTCAGAGCAGCTCGCTGGGACATGTTTAGGAAGACTTGTATGAGGTACTTAGATGTCAATGACCAGAGCATAACCAACCTAACTGACACCCATCCACACAGCCGCAAGCCCACGGCTGCTCCCGAAGTCACGGACAGCGATAAGAGTGGATTCATGGTTGCATCAGTTTCTGGAATGAAGCTGTGAAGGTTATGCCCCGGGAGTTCAGTGTTCATTGGTGTGTGTCCCTTCATGTGTGGCTAAACCTGGGTACAGGGGAAGGCTTTTTTCAGTTTTAAAAAACTTTTCCAATTTGTGGGATTGTTAGTCCTTCAAATGAATTACAGTGAATGATGTATTCACCAGCTAAAAATAGAATTTTGTTCGTTTGTGTGTGTGTCTTTTTTTTTCTTTCTTTCTTTCTTTCTTTCTTTCTTTTTTTTTTTTTTTTTTGATTTTTGAGACAGGGTTTCTCTGTAGCTTTGGAGCCTGTCCTGGATCTCGAACAGAGATCCATCTGTCTGTGCCTCCCTAGTGCTGAGATTAAAGGCATGTGCCACCACACTGGGCATAACTCAAGGTCTTAATCAGACAGTTTTACCACCTAGCAACACCATCTGCCCTCCAACTGTAATTCATTTATCCACGTGTTTACTTTGTAGAGCTGGGGATGGAACATGGGGACTTGAACACCCCAGGCAAGCATCCTGACACTTGTGTTACAACTCCAGGCCTTAACCAGTGAAATCTGAATCACGCATGTCAGGCAAATTTGGCCAATGTGTTCCAATAATGTGAGTGACACAAACTAGAACAGAGAATTGTGTAAATAGAGAGGAAGTTCAGAGTCAGGCATTGTTTGAAGATTATACTTTTGTTCTGCTGTTTTTCTTTCTTTTTTCTTTTTCTTTTTTGGCTTTTTCTTGAGACAGGGTTCCTCCAGCACCCTTTATGATTACACTTTTTCGTCTCATTAGTTTTACTTTGGTTTTCAGGTCACTACGAGGCAGATGTGGTTCACCTTTCACCTCTGGAGGCCGAGCTCATACAGTTTCTGCTAACAGGCAAGAGGACAGGGTCTTCCTGGGGCACCCCAACTTGCTAAGTCACAGTTCTCTGGAATTTGGATTTGCTTTGAGGTGCCGGGGATGGAACCCAAGGTCTTAGGCATGGCAGATACGTACTCTCTATGCCTGAGCCACA
Organism: Myodes glareolus; assembly: GCF_982192425.1. NCBI lineage: Eukaryota > Metazoa > Chordata > Mammalia > Rodentia > Cricetidae > Myodes > Myodes glareolus. The sequence goes on along the minus strand of NC_142034.1, from coordinate 70,758,361 downwards.
CCTTTGTACCCCTGGCTTCTATATTCCTAACTGAAGAATACCATCACATGCCTCTCCAGAGGTATCAATAAGATGTCAGTTCTGTAGCACTCCAGGAGCCTGAGGTGGAGCAGACACTCGATATGATTATTAATTGCTTTTGTGATACAGGAGAAGGGACCCAGGGCCTTGTACACGCTAGGCAAATGTTCCACCACCGAGCTGCATCTCTAGCCCTAATATTTGCTCTTTAAAAACATGTTTTAAATTACACTCTATTTTGTGTGCCTGTCTGTGCGCACTTGCAAGCACTATGACGCACAGGTGGAAGTTAGAAAACAACTTATGGGAACTGATCCTCTCCTGTCACATGGGTTCTGGGAATTGAACTCAGGTCTCTAGGCTTAGCGGCATCCACCTCTTAGTATCAGTTTTTTCACCAGGTTATTGAGTGTGCTTGAATAAACCCATTGCCAATGATAAACAAAATAAAACTTCAAACAAACCAATTTTTAAAACTAGTAATTTTAGGCAAAAACAAAGGCAAGCTTGATTTACAAAATACTCCCTTCTTCCAACCGTGAGAAACTCTCACTGAAGCATGGTGTTGGGTAAGATTAGAATCTAACCTTCCAGCTGAGGGTCTGAAGTGACACACGATGAACCCCAAAGACAGTGTGGAGCGAAGCAGACACAGAATCCTTCTCAGGTAGGAACTTAGGGGGCTTCAGCTAAGGGACAGTCATCACCAACCTGGTGGGTGAAATTCAGGGAGGGCCCCAGGAGGAAGGAGAAATGGTGTGGCAGGAGGCAGAAGGCACTCAACACCAATACAACATTTAGAATTATTTTTCAGCAGAAATACTAACAAAGCTGGATCAAAGATAGACCAGAAACTACCCCCCCACTCCTCTAATTTTCCTTTAAAGATTAAGTTGTATTCATGTGCAGGCACGTGCATCTGTGCACACATGTCTGAGGGTGCTGGGAGAGGCCAGAGACACACATCAGACTCTCTGGAGCTGGAGTTACAGGTATGGGTTGGGAGGTGCTGGGAACAGAACTTGGGTCCTCTAAAATAAGAGGAAGTGCTCTCAACCCCTGAACCGCCTCACCAGCCCCTCAAATGACTGTAGCACAAAGAAAGTCTTAGGATAAGCAAGGCGAAGCTAATGGGTGGTGGACGGGGTGATCAGAGGTAGAAGTCTGGCCTGAGAGCTGACACAGCTTGGGATCTGAGGGGCCAGGACAGGTCCCCAGTGGAACCCGAACCACGACAGAGCAGCTGGAGGAGAGACTCAAGAGCCCTGCACCAAACACTTCCTACCTGTAACATACCACATACTTGCTGAGCTACTGGGGTACACTTCCCTTTGCCCCCCATGGCCTCGGCAACACTGTAAGGATAACTGGTTTTGCAGTTAGGGTTTTTTGTAAACAACCTGTGAATATCAACAAACAACCTCGATACTGAACACATATAGTTCACATCAATGCCTAAAACCTAATACAGGGCCCTGCTCAAGCTCACACTCACTCATGGCTGGCTTTCTAGCAAGTCTCCAGGAGGAGGGACTCCATTTTCTTCTTTCTTAGTTGCCTGACATCATAAGGAGGCCCAGGACATGCTGCCACCTGCAGGTCAGACAGAAAAACACTTAAATGAGGACCCAGAGCGCTCAGCTGAAGCCACCCACTTGCAAAGCAAGTCCTTTCCTCTCCTCCCTCCCTGCCTATTTATTTTATTTATTTCTATTTTTTGAGACAGGGATGTATATAGCCCTGGTTGGCCTAGAACTTGCTTTGTCAGCCAGGTTGGCCTCGACTTCCTGCCTCTGCTTCCTGGGATTAAAGGCATGGGCCACCACGCCCAGCTGTTGTTTAAATTTTATTTGAGACCCCGATATGAAGGCAAAGCTGTCCTGGAACCAGGGGTCCTGCCTCAGCCTAAGTGCAGGGACTGGAGGCAGGTCCATATGTCCCACCACACCTGGCAGAAACATACATTAAAAAATTATTACATTTATTTATTCATTGATTTGGAGGAGGGGGGCATGCATGTACCATGGCATGAGTGTGGAGGTCAGAGGATGATTTTCAGGAATCTGTTCTTTCTGTCTACTGTCTACTCGTGGTCTTGAGGATAGAACTCAGATAGTCAGGCTAGAGGACAGTGCTCGTCCTATCCGTGTGTGTGTGTGTGTGTGTGTGTGTGTGTGTGCGCACACACACACACACACACACACACACACACATATTTGAGACAGGGTCTCTCTACATAGCTCTGGCTATCACAGAAGTCACTGTTTAGACAAGGCTGGTCTCTGACTGACAGAGATCCCCCTGCCTCTGCCTCCTAAGAGCTGGGATTAACCTATGAGCCACTATGACCATAGCAGCTAACTCTCACCCAGGGGCTATAGTTTATATGCTTGGCTTTTATTCATTTCTTCGACCCTCATAGCAACTGGTGAATGCTTTTTAAAAGGTCCTTGCCAATTGACCTGGTGGCAGAATTAGGCTGGGTGATTAAAATGAAGGACAGGCATCACCTGATTTCAAAGGGGTTTGAAAAAAACAAAACCTGGAGGGGCTGAGCATCCTGGAGGTCATTCCCAAATCTCCAATGGATACAGCACTGCCCTGGTGTTTGGGAAGGGAGCTGCATACACACAAATTCCTCCACTTGAGGCTCCCACTCTACTGCTGGAGGTGACATAGGAAGGATAAAAGCTGAGCTGGAGCCGCAGACTGGCTCAGCGGGTAAGTGCTTGCACACAAGCAAGTGCCAAGATCATGTAAAGCCAGGGGCAGCAGTGCGGGTACCTATAGTCCAATCACTCACTCCTATGGGGAAGTGGGAGGTGGAGAAGGGAAGCTTACAGGCCACCTAGCTGGGAGTACACAGCACAGAGGCAAACATCTAGACCCTGCCTCCAGCCAGGTGGAAGGGGAGGATCAAAGACTGAGCGTGTCCTCTGACCTTCACATATTCACCATGCTACGTGTATGCACGTGCTCGTGTACACACGCGCGTGCACATACCCCAAAACAAACCGCCTGGGCAGAAGCCAAGTGCAGGAGGTAGAAAATGAGGACAATAAAATATTTACTCCTCTTGTATGCCTTTCCAAGAGCTCACGGACCATATCATTCCTTGCTCACAACTGCATGCCACGCACCTTGCTAGGAATACAATCGTGGGTAAGAATTAGACATGGTCCTAGCCCCAATGGCATCTTTAGTTACATAAGAAACATTTAATTAATCAAGTCATTGTGGCCCTTGCCTCTAAGAGTATTAACACAGAGATATTTGTTATTAACCTAATGATCATCTAAATAAATGCAAAGTTGAAGAGTGAGAGCATCCGGGGTTGGGGAGGGACGACCCTGCAGTAGGAAGCCGCAGCCTTTAGGAAACAGGCTGGGTCACAGGCAGGAAGCAGTGTGGAGGTAGGGTGAGGCTAAGAAGAGGCGTGGCCAGGCTTTCAGGGCTCTTGTTGCCAAGGAGCCATGGCAGCCTTGTTCTCTGGGAACCACAGCACCTCTCAGGGTCCTGTAAGAGGAGTGAGGAACTTGGATGTGTGTTTTCCAGAGTGTGCTAGGTGGCTAGCTGGAAGGCAGTCCCTCCAAAGGTGGGCTGTCTGACTCCCTGAGACTCTGTGTATGCTCCCCCACACAGGCAAGGCAGTGTTGCAGATGTGCTTGAGTTGGGGTCTTGAGAGGGAGAGCATCCAGGTGAGCATAAATAACCATGGTTTCCTCTCCAGGCTTCCAGAAGGAATGCAGTACTGCCAAACCCTCCATCTTATGGCTTCTGACTTTCAGAAGCATTAACAAATCAAAGTGTGTCTTGTTTTAAGGCACTGTGTTGTGTAAATTTGGGGCATGTGCGTGCGAACAGAGGACAGAGGCCAACTTGGAGGAGGCGTTTCTCTGTTTCTACTATGTGGGATCAAACTCAGGTCTCCGGATGATTGCAGCAGGATGGTATGAGGCAGTCAGTGTGTTACAGAGCCGTCTTAGCACCTATGAAAAGTTGGATCTAGTACCCTGAGCAGACTGGGAGATGATGAGGAAGGCTCCTTCCCGGCAGTGCATTGTCATCTGTCCCCCACCCCACCCTCAGTCCTCTAGCTGCACACAGAGGCCACAGGAGCCTGACTGGATTCTAAAAGCATAAAAAAGACCTGGGTGTACCTGCAGATGGTAAAATATCTGGCAGACTGTTAGGGCAGGGGAAAGTTAATTTCGCAGGGTGTGTGTTAGTGTATGTGTTTTGTTTACATGTATGTATATGACTGATGCAGGTGCAGACTAGAAAAAACCTCTGGAACCGCTGGGACTGGACTTACAGGGAGTTGTGAGCCGCCCTGTGGCTGCTGGGAATAGGACCTGGGTCCTCTGAAGAGCAACTAGTGCTCTTAACCACTGAGCCATCAGCTCCATGTTTGTCTTGTCGCTTTGCTTTAAATTTTATGGCTACAGATGTTTTGCCTACTTGAATGTCTGTATACCACACGTCTAAGAGTGTCCATAGAGGTCAAAAGAGGACATTGATTCCCTGGAACTTGAGCTGTTAGCCACCATGAGGGTGCTTGGAATTGAATCTGGGCCTTGGGAAGAGCAGTCAGTGCTCTTAACAACTGAGCTACCTCTCTAGCCCATTCGTTTTTGAAACAAGACTTTTCTCAGACTCATAGCCAAGAACTATCTTGAACTTCTGATCTTTCTGCTTCTACCTCTCAAGCTTGGGGATTATAGGGGTTTGCCACCATGCCTATTTTTTTTTAAATTAAGATTTATATATCTCTGTGTGTACACACATAATTGGGTATATGCAGAGGTCAGAAGAGGGTATCAAGGCCCCCCCCATTTTTTTTTAATCATTTTCTGTCTATTCCTTTGAGGCAGGGTCTCTGTCTGAACCTGGGGCTGGCATTTTTTTTTTCTCAGTTAAACTAGAAGGCAGCAAAGTCCCAAGTGATCTTTGTTTCTGCTCTCCTCAAAGCTAAGCTTACAAGTAGGCATGGGGCACCTGGACTTGTGTGGGTGCTGGGATCTAAGCTCCATCGTCTGTCATAACCACACAGCAAGTGCTCCTAATGGCTGAATCACCTCTCCAGCACCTCTCCCATAACCCCCGGGTTTTGTGCGGTATTGGGGGATGAACACCAGGACCCTGTACATGCTGGGTAAGCACTCTATCACCTGAGCTACATCACTAGTCCTCAGCAGTTCAGTTTCCAATTTCATGTTCCTCTAGCCAGTCTCGGATTCTAGGGCAGGGTTGCTGGTGGAACCTTCAGTTACTAGGAAGTTTATACGAGCCAACAGAGGGTTTGGTTTAACTGAGCTAAAGTAAACTCTGCAAAGCATGAGGAAGTGACTCCAGCCTCTGCAAACACTCCAAAGGCCTGTGCCAGGAGAGGTCAGCCGAGGGTCAGAAGAGCAGGGATTCCAGCATATACTGCGGAGAATGTGAGCCTCTGGGGAGCATTACACTTCACCGTGCATTTTCAGAGAGCCAAAGGAACGTGTTTAAACCTTCCCTGTCCACTTCAGCCCACAATCACATGAGTAGGGTGTAGATGAGAGGAAGGCTTAAGATCTCTAAAGTAGAAAAATGAATGTGGGTTTTGAAACATAGCAAGAAGAATTTAGTAACATAGGAAACTTCCAGATGATTCTTCTAGGCAGACAGTGTCTATAGGAATGCTGGGGAAAGTTGGGGAAACAAAATAGTAAAAGCAAGCTCAGAAGATATCAGGGAGCCAGCAAGATGACTAGTTGGGTAAAGCACTGGCCACCAAGTCTGACGAGTTGATTTCAATTCAATTCCTGTGACCCACATGGTGGAAGGAGAGAAACTTGCCGCCACATGTGATCCTCTGATCTCCACATATATGTGTGTGCGCGCACACACACAACGTAAATGTAATAAAAGTTAAAAACAGCTCAAAAGGTTTCATGTTTAAAAGGAAGTAATTAATAGATTCATATTAATTTTTGCCATTAATAAGAAAATATGTTTAAGATTGAATGACAGGGACTGGGAAGATGGCTCGATGGTTAAGAGTTCTGCTACTCTTGCAGAAGACTTGGGTTTGAGTCCCAGTACCCACATGGCAGCTCACTATCACCTATAACTCCAGTTCTGGGGGATTTGATGTCCTTCTTTGACCTCTACGTGGTTCCTGCATGTATGTGGTGTACATGTATGTATTCAGGCATACACACATACCCATTAAAAATGGAATAAGTATATATATTTTAAAGAACTGAATGATGGCCCTTGTAAAGCTAGGAACTTTCCAATCTCTACTCAAAAGGGGACAAGAAAGTCAGGCATGGTGGTACATGCCTGTAGTCCTAGCTACTGGAGACCACAGGCTAAGGTAGAAGGGTCAGGAGGGCAGTCTGAGTAAGGCCCCACTTCATTAAAGAAAAACAACAGCATGCAGGGATGGAGGGAAGGCTCAGTGTGGAAAGCACTTGTTGCTCTGGCAGAAGACAGAAGAGTTCTGAAGCCAGCACCTACAGCAGCTGGTTCAGAGCCACCTGCAGCTCCAGCTCCAGGGGACCCAACAATCTCTTCGGCCTCTAAAGACACTCCTGGCTGCATGAGCATACACAGACAAATAAATATGCAGATAAGTAAAAGTAAATTCTTTATAAAAAGAAAAAAATGGTGGGTCGGGCAGTGGTGGCACACGTCTTTAATTCCAGCATTTGGGAGGCAGAGGCAGGCTGACCTCTGTGAGTTTGAGACCAGATTAGTCTACAGAGTGAGTTTTGGGACAACCAGGACTGTTACACAGAGAAACCTTGTCTTGACAACCAAAAACCAAAAACCACAACAATGAAGAGGAGGAGGAGGAGGAAGAGGAGGAAGGAAAAGAAGAAGAAGAAGGAAGAAGAAGGGAGAAGGAGGAGAAGAAGAAGGAGGAGGAGAAGGAGGAGGAGGAGAAGGAAGAAGAAGAAGAAGACAGGTATATATCTGAACCCCAGTTCTGAAGAGTGAGAGGTGGATCTTCAGGAATTCAAGGTCATCTTTAACTACACTGAGTTTGAGGCCAGCCTGGACTACATGAGACCCTGCTTCAAAAACAGAACTGGGGGTGGGAAAGAATAATTCACAATAAATATATGTCAAACAAAACGACAGAACTAAGACTACATCTACACTGAACAGAATAAAAACAGATGAATTAAATCCCACCACTCAAGGCTTTCAATATAATTTCATGGTTAGAAACTGGATAAATTAGGGAATTCCATTTAAATAGATGTGTGTATGTGTACACAATATAAACGGAGACCTATAACTTACATAATCTGGAAAATTATACAAATGTTTGTAAGAGATAGGAAAGAGTCCAGGCAAAAGTGCCAGTACAGTAACCTTGTTTGCCTATGGAGAGTGTTTCACAGGAGGCAGGAGTGAATTTTCCTGTCATACAAACAAGTACACTGCTTGAATCTATTGCAAAATGAAAGTAACCAACAAAATATAGAAAGAATACTAAGTATAAAAGCTGAATCAGTATGGTAGACGCGGTGGAGGACAAAGTTTTAGGAAAACTGATGGAGAATAATCAACAGAAGACCTTCTTTTCAGAGAGGCTTAGAGGCCAGGTATGGTGATACACATCTTTAATCCAAGCACTTGGGAGTACAGGCAGACAGATTTCTGTGGAGTTCGAAGCCAATCTGGTCTACAAAGTGAGTTCTAGGACAGCTAGAGCTACATAGTAAGTTTCTGTTTCAGAAAACCAAAACAGGGGCTGGAAAAATGGCTCAGTGCTTAAGAGGACCTGAGTTCAATTCCCAGCAATTACATGGTGGCTCACAATCATCTACAGTGGGAGCTGATGCCCTCTTCTGGCATAGAGTCATACATGCAGATACAGCGTGCGCGCACACACACACACACACACACACATACACACACACACACACACGAAAGGAAGAAGGAAGGAAGGAAAAAAGCAAGGAAGGAAAGAAAGGAAAGAAGAAAGGAAGGAAAGGAAGGAAGAAAGAAAGAAAACCAAACCAAACAAACAAACCAATACCAAAGCTACCCCCAAAACAAAAACAAACAATAAATAAAGAGGCTTAGCAGGGCAGAGAAAAGGGTGCTTGTCATCAAGATGCTGACTTGAGCTTCACCCTAGGGACCCACAGGCTAGAAGTAGAGAATCAACTGTTAATTTGTTCTCGGCCCTTCATGTGTGCTGAGACACACACATACAAAATTAATTTAAAAACAGTCTATGCAGAAATGGAGAAAATGAAAAATACAACTGACATTTTAAAAGTTATAAAATTGCCATGCAAATGAGTGATATAGCTCATCAACTAAAAGCGCATTGTTTGATGGCCAGTGTTGGTTGTGGACTTGACTACATTTGGGATCAGCTGGGCACGCCTGTGAGGGTTTTCTTGATTGTGGTATTTGAGGTGGGAAGACCCACCCTAACTCTGGGCCACACTTTCTGGTGGAAGCCCACATAAAAGGATGTGGAAGAAGGAAGCTTCTGCGCTTTGCCTGCTTGCCCTCACTTTCCCGGGATAGTTCATCAGGCTCGTTCCTGAGGCACTGAACCTACTTCTTCAGGATTCCAACACAGACTGAAGACTGGCAGCCCTCGAGGAATCCTCTGGGACTTCAGTACGAGACTGGGACTGAACCGTCACTGCATTCTTGGCCTTTCACTCAGGGGACAGCATTGCTGACTACCTGGACCACAAAAAAGCCACTCCAATAATTCCCCCTTTAACATAGACATTAATTTATATGATTTTAAAATCTCTTTCCTGTATTTTTGGACCCAGAAGGTTTTACAAGAGCATTCTACCAACTTCCAATGAGCAGATACCCTTCCTAAATGAGCTGTGTCTGCACACAGAAAATAGGAAACACCACCTGATTTAATGTTATTGGAAACTGGAAGGAAGAGGTGATCATATGATCACCTTGCCAAATACAGCATAAGCATTTAATAAAGTTCCGTCAACAATCAAAAGCAAAACCAAAAGCGTCTGCAGAAAGGATTAGGACAAACCTCTGTGTCCCCCTCCACCTCCCAACTTCTCAGCCGCCCAAGTCCAGATGGTGTAGCCACCACGTTCGATACACTTAGTTTTTATTAGAAAGCAATATTGGGGATTCTATTTATTTCCCGTGGTTGCTGTTTCAGTTTGGCTCAGAGAAGGGAGTTATGGAGAAAAGAAACAGCCTGTGAAAGCAAGTCACAAAACAAGAGATGAAAACCTAATCTTTCTGACTCACGAAACCGAATGTACGAAAAGCAATAGCTAATCATACCATCCAGGAAAAAGCACAGGGGAGATCCATGTTTTATCAAATTAGGACGTGTGGTCACCGTTCTCAAATCCAGACCCCTTCTTAAAGATTAGATCGAGTTTTGTTTCAGCCATGGGCCTTGGATCAGATCTGGGACAAAGCTGAATTGACTTCTGTGGAGACAGAAGCTGACTACAAGGGGTTCTTGCTCCCAGGGGCCAGGCAGAAAGCTATCACTCAAATGTAAGCAAGTTTCTGAAGACCTGGTCCCTGTAGTCCTACCTTGTGGCTCTTGTGCCATCTACTTCATCTCTACTGTACAATGGAGTCTCACTGCGTCGCCTTGGCTGAGACAGAACTTGCTGTGTAGATCAAGCTGGCCTGGAACGCAGAGATCCCTCTGCCTCTGCCCACAGAGTGCTGGGGTTGAAGGTATTCTCTACCAAAGCACAGCTGTACAATTTTTCTTGCCAGGGTGTGTGTGTGTGTGGGGGGGAATGCCCTGAGGGCAGGAGCTGTCTCCAGAGCTTGGGGTAGAGTCCAGTTCTCATGCCAGAGTGTGTAGACCTCATCAAAGGCAAGACAAGGCAGCTCCATATTCCATCCTTCTGCTGGGAGGCAGGAGAATGATCAGTGGTCCAGGGAGGGCTATCTTCAATGTCTGAGTGTACCCATCCCTGGCCATCTTTGCTGGCGTGGGCTTGAGGTTCCTTCAGAAAGAACATCAGACTTCACATAGGGGAAGGACCCTAGAAGAGGCCTTGTTTCTGGCCTTGTTCTAATGCTATGATCAAGAAAGTTGGGCTGAGTTTCTGGGTCTCAGAAGGCAGGACAGGTGCACAAACCTTGGGTGGAGGGTAGGTTAGAAGCTGCTGTGAGCTCAGGTAGGGCAGGTTCTGCTTTCAGATGCATCCTCCCACATGAGATTTTACAGAAATGGGGAGGGAGGGAGGGAAGAAGAAGAGGAAGAGGGAGAGAGAAGCAGGGAGAGAGAGAGAATGCTGCAAAAATAAAACGTGGGAGAAGGCCGAGACCCCGGACGGCTATATCCCAGGTTCGAGGCATCCTGGATCCTCCAGCCTGACCTGGTGGTTCTGAGTCACTCGGACCCCAGCCGTGCCATGCTTAAGGCCTTCCCCGCCCCGCACTAGGCGTCCTTGTGACCCTCGTGGACCCGGAGCTTGTCGCCTGCTCCGCAAGGAGGAGCCCGCGAGCGGCAGGGGCTGCGCTTACCTCGCCTGTGGGTCCGGGGTCCAGGCCGCCGCTCTCAGCACCCCTCACCGCTGACGCATCTCTAGTCGTCGTGGCCGCTTTGTTTCTCTGCAAAGTAGGTGCAAAGCGAAAGCGAAAACCAGCGGAGGCGGGCCTGGCCCATGCGCGTCCCGAGCGAATGCGGTCCGCGGGCGGGTGCTGTGGGCTGGCAGGGCAGTGTGCGCGCCAGAGTCGCGCGCGCGGCCGGCAGTGGGGCCGCGACCTCTTAGGCGCGCTGCTTTGCTAAATGTCCGGAACACCTGCCCACGGGCACGCGAGCCAGGGTCACGGCTCCCGGCTGAACGCCACTCAGTGCCTGGGCCCTGGACTGGACTTGACCACTGGAAGTGCTTGGATCTGGCTTGGGTGACTGGAACTGAGTGATCCTACCTTGCTGGGGGAGACCTCACCTTCATGTACCAAGTTATTCTCAACTTTTCTAATGCTGGGACCCTTTATAATACAGTTCCTCAGGTTGTGGGGACCCCAACCACAAAATTATTTTTGTTGCTACTTCATAACTGTAATTCTGCTATTGTTATGAGTCATAATGTAAATATTTTTGGAGACAGAGGTTTGCCAAAGGGGTTGCAACCCACAGGTTGAGAACAGCTGTAAAGAGTTAACCACGTAAGAGATCTGTGTGTGTGGGGGGAGGGGGGGTGGCTGGCTGGCTGGGTGGGTGGGTGTGGTCTTTTGAAACACGGGTTTTCTGTGTAGCCTTGGCTGGCTTTGAACTCGTTTTGCCCGGACTCACAGAAATCCGCCGGCCTCTGCCTCCTGATGCTGGGATTAAAGGTTTTAAAGGAAGTTTCTTGTTGCCCTAGGTAATGGCTATCTGCCACAAAAGATATGCAGCAAATCAGTGAGGGGAGGAGAGATGATTTAACCAGTGAAGTGTTCGCTTGTCCTGCAAGCCTGAGAACTAGAACCCAGTCTCCAAGGCCCCACAAAAAGCTGGACAAGCAATATGCCTGTATTCCCAGCGTCAGGGAAGCTGAGTGAGACAAGAGGATTTCTGGGGTATGCTGGCCACTGGGTCTGTGGAGTCCAGGTTCAGTGCGAGAACCTGTCTCTAAAAAATAACTGGGCTGACAAGATGATTCAGCAGAGCAGGGCACCTGGCACCAAGTCTTAGGATCTGAGTGAGATCCCCAGGCCCCACATGGTGGAAGAAGGGAACCAGTTGCCACAGGTTGACATCTGACCATATGTACATGTGGCACAAGCTTGCTTACCCCATCACACAAAATAAATAAAAATGTTGAAAAAATAAAAAGGAAATGACCCTCAACTTTAACATCTGGCCTACACTTCTTGTTCACGTGTGTGTGTTTGCATACACTCACATGTGCATAACACAGCCACACGCATGTATATCACACACACACACAAAATACGGTGGTGAACCAACTGAGGAAGATATTGACCATTAGGTCCCACATTTGCACACACATATGTCTCACAATGTGCTGAGGTAAGCCCACTGGAATACATTTTTGTCAAGGCAGACCTGCCACAAAGTTTGCCCAAATGCTTTGAGCTCTGTCCTGCACTGGCTTAGACACATGACATTTCTAACACTTGCTATTGGGAAATGCCATGACAAATAGGGTTAGCACCCCTGCCACCTCCCCCTTCCTCTGTGTGTGTGAGAGAGACAGAACAAATATAAAACTTTTTTTTTTTTTTTTTACAGAGCCCAGAGAGCAGAGTCCAAAACTGGAATGAAAACCCAAATGAACTGCATAACTGCGAGTCGCTTGCTTTGCATTTCCGTACCTTGCACACGCCCTGCAGGATGGAGGCCTTGGTCTATTATACACAGGAGGTTTCTGTGTCTCCTGCAGGAGCAGAGGGAAAGGGAGACAGCCCAAATGATGGCATTAGGAAAACAGCAGCTCACAGTTCTTCCTCAGGTGTTTTTTGGTCTGCAGCATGAAGAAAATGGAAAACATTAGAAATCCAAGGCAAGTCTTGCAGCAAGTCTCTTGCTCATTGTAGGGCAGTAATGACTCATGGGAGCAGAGTGGAACTCTGACTGTTTTTGTATAAACAAAGTCTTACAAGGTTTAAGATAGGGTGCTGCTTAACTTTTCTCAACTAAAGAGAAACTAGATCCACCTGGGAAGAGGAACCCTCAACTGAAGAATTGCCTCCATCAGACTGGCCTGCAGACTGGGGGGGGGGGGCACATTTTCTTGACTGATGACTGACACAAGAGGGACCAGCTCACTGTGGGAGGTGACAGCCCTGGCCAAGTTGTCCTGAGTTGTATAAAAAAGCAAGCTGAGCAGCTGTGGGGTAGCAAGCCAGTAAGCTTCCTGACTCCAGGCTCCTGCCTTGAGTTCCTCCCGACATCCCTCAGCGATGGACTGTAAGCTGTAAGATGAACTCTTTCCTCCCTAGTTGATTTTGATCAGTGTTTTATTACAGCAACAGACTCTAGACTAGAACAGCCATGAAGAGAGGAAGGAATTCCCCCAGGTAAAGCCAAATCCTGGTTTCATGCAGGTATGTATGTGTGCCTTTGAGTGTGGGGGCCTGAGGTCATTGTCAGATGTCTTGCTTAATCACTCTGTACCTTATTTTTCTGAGACAGGAGCTCTCCATGAACCTGTAGCTTATAGATGCAGCCAGGCTGGCAGGCTGTCTCTGCCTCCCCAGTGCTAGGAAGCCAAGGCTATCTAGAGTTTTAGTGATTTCTGTGGGTCTATATTTGGTCCTTGGCTTTTGGGGACCCAAAAGTTCACTTTCAGCATTCTAGCATTGATTAGTACTGTTATACAAATGAGAATGCTGAGTTTACATCTTTCATATACCATTCATCAGTGGTAGGTAGCAGGCTAATGAGATGGTTCAGCAGTTCAATCGCTGGGACCCAACTGTTGGAAGAAGGAGAAGACAACATGACTCCCAAAAGTCATCCTCTGACCTCCACATGTGTGCTTTGTGTGCCTCCCAATAAATAAGTGTAATAAGAGTAATAAAACTGAAAAAGCAAAACACACACACACACACACACAAAACAACAAACAAATTTGAAACATTAGGTAGCAACCACAAGAAATGCAGTCATCTTGCCAATGCTGGTGATTGAATACAAACAGAAATAAATGTGGTCTTTGCTTTCAGGACACATACTTTAGTGAGGAAATAAGAGCAACCAGTCAATCTAGAAAACTATCCTAAATGCTGGACAAGGGCCAATGAGATGGCTCAGCAGGTAAGGGCCCTTGCTGCCAAGTCTGATGATATGAACTTGATCCCCAGGATCCACATTATGGAAGGAAGAGCACACCTGTCTTCTGGCTTGTGCACACAGGCCCTGACACTCTCTCACATAAAAGAATAAAACGATATAAGTCCTGTAGGAACAACTAGCAGGTGAGACTTGCCTCACCATCAAGTCTGAATTTTTGGGCTTCTTGTGAGTGTAGCCCACACTTTCGTCCTGCTGCCTGTGGTTCTACCTACTTCAGCTTCCTTCTGTCCTGCTCCTCTTTCTTGGAACCAGACCTGTTGGGCCCTGTCTCCCCTTACTCCCTGGGGTGCATCTCTGAGGACAGTTCTGATCAGCCAGCTAAAGCTTCCTGCTGTCCCTGTGCTCACTCTGCTAGCCTGGTGATTTAGCTACAGGGCACAGTCCACCTTTGGTATGGTAATTTCCCACCTGCCCAGGAGAATTACAGGGCGCCAAGGTCGCCAAGGTCTCTCTCGCTGCTGTCGCTGCTCTCCACCCCCTGCCTGGAAAGGAATTCCCTGCGGTGCCAGTTCCCATACCGCGCCAGTTTCTCTGGTTGGGAGGGAGTTCCTTTACTGGGGCCAAGGTATATTCGCCTTACATTCAGCTAAATAAAGTGGCATTTGGTGATCTCTTGTCAAATGACCCAGGTCTCTTATATGTGTGTCTTTTGTTCAATCTCCAGGCCTTTGCCCAAATTCACGTAAGGTACGGAAGGCGCAGGACCCGTACAGAGAAGGGTAACGCAGAACCGGGTGGTACACAGACCTGCATCCAGACCTTAGTCTTTCCTCACTTAGGCTTCTTTTTCTTTCTCTTTTTGCTTCCCGCTCTTGCCAGTAAACACCTCCCACTTCATTCTATCTTCTTGCTGGGTGTGGAAGGGCTCACTCTGACAAAGATGGTCTCATACCAGCTAGAGCCTTGGAAGGATTTTGGAGACCCTCAATTCTCCACAGTGTGAGCAAAGAACTACCATGTCTCAACTTCCCTACTTTTAATATGCTCTTGTGTTCAATAATAAGCTAACAGCCATGTCTTCTTGTAGGGGACTGGTCCCATCTATAATGCCTTGCTTTATGGATTACCTCTAAGTAAAATTCAGTGCTGGGGCTCTTTCCTTCTAGAGAAAAAATAACCCACCCTTAAAAGAGATCATGAAGCCAAAAGTAGAATCATCATAAAGATAGGAGTAACTTGTACCTGAGTCAACAAGGGTGACTGACATCACTTTTAAAGTGTCCCCTGGTGAAAGGCCTTGCCTTTGCTTCAGTCCTGAAGATGGAATCCTTGTCATCTGGAGTGAGAAGTAGCTGCTCACCAAAGGCATGCTCACCCCAAGTTAGCCTCTCTGAGCAAGGCGCCCTTGGAAAGCTGCAGGGTGGCCCTGTCCCTGAGCTCTGTCAGCTTGGCCGAGTGACAGAATCACCTGTGCAGACAGAGCTCTTCAGACCCCACAGGCTCTTCCTACAGAAGCTTGAGCACTCATGGGCCTTGACTACCTGAGCTGGGACACTGATTCTCTAGGATGTCACATGGTCAGGGACTCTAGGTCCCCTTAGAAAGCTTGGACTGAAACACAAAAAGAATACATTTGGGCTATATGAAGGATTAAAAACCATGTTTATTTAATTTATTTAATGTATTTTAGTTTGACATAAAATAAGTATTTCTGTATTTTTGTACTATTTACTAGGAGTGGGGACACAGTCCCTGGTAAGGCACCTGCACAACATGCTTGAGGCCCAGGCTTCACTCTCAACAACACAAGCAGCACACAATATCTTTCTCAATAAAGGATAAATTACTAAAGTATTGGCCATGGGCAATGACACAGCTCAGTGGGTAAAGGCTCTTGTTTGTGTGTGAGCCTGGGTACCTGAAATTGATCACTAGAATCTATATACTAGATGAATAATTTATCTTTTAAATTTTGTGTTGTTAAATTTTATTTTTGAGTTGGGTATGGTGGCTCACATCTTTAATCTCAGCACTAGGGAGGCAGAGGCAGATCTTTGAGCTCGAGACCAGCCTGGTTTACATAGGGAGTTCCAGGACAGCTACAAAGATACAGAGAGACCCTGTCTCAAAAAGCAAAAAAGGGGCCAGGTGGCAGTGGCTCATACCTTTAATCCCAGCACATAGGAGGTAGGGGCAGGTAGATCTCTGTGTGTTCTAGGCTAGCCTGGTCTATAGAGTAATTTCCAGGACAACTAAGATTGTTACACAGGGAAACCCTGTCTCAAAAAACAAAACAAAGAAACAAACAAAAACCAAAACCAAAAACCAAAACTAATTTAATGTGATGTATGTGAATATTTGTCTCCATGCATATATGTCTGTTCCCTGTGGAGGCCAGAAGAAGACATCAGATTGAACTTGTAATTCTGTCTCAGCATCCTAAATTCTGCGGTAGCGGATATGTACCACCATACTGAGATCCTTGCCTTCACCTTGGATGGTGGTGAGTTTGTTTTTTTTTTTTTTAAAAGATTTTGTTCTCCATCTTTCCTCATTCCTGGTGTCTATGTGTATACCAGCTCCAATGACCACAGGCATTCAGGGCCTCATTGCTCACATGCCTCTCTCCTGAAGATGGTCCTTCTGAGGTCATCGCTCCAATGGAAACAGACTATATAAGTACAGCAGGCTTGTGTAGACGGTGAGGGTTTTCAGGAGAAGAACCTTGGAGTGTTGTCGCTGCCCACAGAGATAGCTCAGGGCATTCAGGCAGCTCAGTATTTGCTTCAGGAGGCCCTGAATGTCTGGAACCAGACACCAAGAATAAAAACCAGTGTAGGAACTGTTCACTCACAGCAGGAGACATGGTAGGAAGAACTACAATTAAAATCTGGGATTCCTGGGAAGGCATGCTATTGGAAAGTTGTAACATGAAGGCCTACTCGTTGGGGTTTCTGCCCTGCCCAGTTCCCCACAGCCAGCAAGCTCTAAAGAAAATCACACAGAGTCTACATTAGGTTATAATCTGATTGGCCCATTAGCTCAGCCTTAATATTAGCTCTTGTAGCTTATATTAATTCATTGTTCTTATCTATACTAGCCACATGGCTTGGCACCTTTCAAAGCAGGGCAGGTCACATGTTGCTTCTTCGGTGGTCTGGGCTGGACTGGGGAAAAAGCTTCCTTCTTCCCAGAATACTCCTGTTCTCATCTCCCTGCCTCTACTTCCTGTCTGGTTGACCCACCCAAACTCGCTGCCTGGCCAATCAGCATTTATTTAAAACATGATTGACAAAAATACAGACAATTCTCCTACACCAGAAAGTCAGCTCAGGACCTGGTTTGAGGGGAGGAAACTGAATCTTCCAGATATGCTGCTCTGTATTACTCCTGAGCCAGAAGCCCCTGCTTGGCATGTGACATGGCCTTCAGTTGTTCAAACAATAGCTGAGCTTTGGACTTAGGTCCCATCGTATTTTCCAGCACAGGTCACCCTGGCAAACACTGGTCATCGACGTGTGTCTTGTACACCACTCCAGCCCAGTGCTCTCTGCTCTACCCCTTACTCAGGAGCTCCAAGGCCAGTTCAAGCAGGCTTTGGGCAGCTTTGATGCGGTACAGCCTAAAGGGCTTCATTTGGGTCAGCAGTGTTGAGTTTCATGCATTTCACCCAAAGGACAGGATCCCTGTGTGTATAGGGAACAGACACCCCAGTGTTGTCTTTTTAAATGGGTGATGATGCAAATGCTCCCCACTTTTCTCCATGGTGCAAGACGGTTTTGAGATGCATCTCCCAGGCTTCCTCAGAGACTCAGGACCCTGCAGTTTCTTAGGTGTTGCCCAACACAGTAAGCATCCTAGGAATGGGCCTCCCTCCTTCCCTGTTCTGTACTCCTGTTCCTCAGAGTCTTATTCCCAGGTAGAGTACAGAACTGTACAGAAGCTCCTAGCTCAGGCTGTTTCCAGGGAGACCCAGGCTAAGTGCACCAGGCTGGTGCAAATCATGGTCAATATTGGGTAGATGCCTATTATATAGCATAGTACAAATAAAATCTTAACCTTGAGCACTGCTACAGTTAGCCTACAGAAGAGTTGAATGCTGGTTTGAGAAGGGCCCATCAAATACTAGGAATAAAGATTATAGTCAGTTGCTGTTATTTAAAAAAATCATTGTTTATTAAAACCATCTCATTGTCCAAGGCACTCAGTAGCTTCACAAAATACATTCTTTTTTAAAAAGTAGGTGAAGTGAGTGCATTAGGAGTACCATGGCAACATAATCAATAGAGACAATCAAACTGAACACAAAATACCCACTGATGTCACACGGCTACAGCCAGCAACTCTGAGAGACTGTCAACACAATTTACATTTCTTTCTTGACTTTCCCCATGATTACACATCGTAAAAGGAACAAGTGTAGTGCTATTGTTTGGGTGCTCAGAGCAGTGACAGTGGTTAAGGCTGGGAGGTGCAACTGTACTTCCGTGGCGGCAACTGCACACCAGCCAGGGTAATTCAGAGCTGAGAAACACTGTTCCCAAGTCTCTGCTGAAGAGTGAATAACTTGAGACACAACAACAGACGACAAAACAATCCCCATGACAGTGCTGAGAAAAGAAAGGGACACTCTGTCACCCATACATGCCCTTCAAGGCACAGGTAAGTGTCTGGTTGCCAGGGATTCTGATTTACACAGCAGTGGGCGCCAAGCCGTGGCCTCAACAGTGGATTTCTTATGGCCCGGACAAGCCCAGGACTCTGACCAGACATACACAGCACAGCTGGCTGTGGGACTGAGCAGTCACTGCCCACACACTGCTGATGTTATGTACCTGCTCCCACCTTCATTTCCTCTAGGGTGCCCTAGGTCTTGTGTTCTCCTGCTGTGAGTTAAAGCAATCACAGTAAGGAAAGACGAGAAATCAAACTCCCCATGGAATCATTTATTTTCTGAAGAAGTTTTGTTTCCTTCTGGTTTTTCATATGGAACTCAGGGCCCTGTGTATCCTAGCCAAGCACACTGCCACCTAGCAACACCTATTCCCTTTTCTGCGAGTTTGTCAGTTAGGGAGAGGAGGGAAAACGGACCTGCATTTCTATCTGTGCAACCTTACCCGTCTTACAAAGTTTCGCATAGTCTTCCAAGTCCCACTGATTCAAGAGACTCATTGACTTCTTAGGAAGGGCCAAGTCCACCACTGGAATGGGATGGGCAAGCTGTCTGCAGTTAGCCTTGGTGTCCCTGGAGGAAGGTGGCTCTCTGGACAGATGCACCCATCCATGAGCACATTAGACACAACGTCAACAGAACCGAAAAGTCCTTGGTAATTGACAGCATTTTTGACAACATGCAGGCTGTCTGTTTAGTTTTTCACCTTCTGGAGGAGTGTTAAAAGGCTGTGCTTTTTAGGACTGTTGGGCTTTCTTCACCATCTTTTAGCATCCTTGTCTGGCTTTGGGCTTGCCATTGTTTTATTCTATTAATATAAGGAAAGCAATGTTACTTACAGATCTTATAAAAATACTTATCAGTCTCAAAAGAAACAAACCAGATCTGGAGAAAAACCAAAGACATGGCAGATTCTAAGTTTCCCGTAGTCTTTGCACTAAACTAGAGTGGCTGCTTCTATGGTCATGCACATGGACACTTGTTCACACAGGATCAGGCCCTTGCCCTTACAGCACCATGGTTAAAGTAGTCCAGTTATTTGTGAGACAGTGTGCAGGAAGCACTAGTTTAAGGAGCACACCCCGAAGACCTGGTCAGGCCCAGACGAATGCATCCATAGTTCTAGGGGGAAGGTCTCTTACCCTTTGACCCTTAGCATCTGGTCGATGGTGTCTGGGAGAGGGATACCAAAACTCTCTGGGAAGAACAAGGTGAGGATAGCTGTGAGGATGGTCAGACTTCCCATAAGGATGTAAGGAAGGAAGCGGTCATAGGCACCTGTGGTCAAGCAGAGGACCCAGGTTACAGTGACACTGGTTTCATTTTACCCTTATATTTCCTTGGGGCTTTACATAGGACTCACCTTACTGTTGGTTTCAGTGTTTCCCAAAGCCTAGACTGCTAGAGTGAAGGCTGGCATCTAGAGAGTCTCAGAACCCAGTCCTGGCACAAATGTGCCCAGAGGTCCAGCAGTGTCCAATGGACAAGGGAGAGGTACAGGGAAGCAGAGTCACCACGCTGCAGGGTTCCCAAGGAACACAAGGTACTTGTCTAGGACAGGAGTAACTTCCCACCTGTGCAGATGTGTCCCAGTTTGATTTGCCTGCAGGTTAGACAAGGTGCTACAGCCCTTTAGAGCCATGTACCAAGCCTTCGGAGTACCTGCTACTCTCAGGACACTGGCAGGTCCTCCCCAGAGCTAGGGATGTGCAAAGGAGCAGCAGCGTCCAGGAAGGAGTCCTGCTGTATAATGTCAGAAGGCAGATCTTCACAGGGCATAAACACCCTGTCATGTGTGCCAATGAAGGCCTGTGTGCCACCTACTGGGAGGCTGAGGCAAGAGGAGCTAAAGTTCAAGGGCTGTTTGGGCCACAGAGCAAGTTCAAGTCCAGCTCACACAACTTAGTCCTCTGATCTCAACATACACAATAAAGAAATGAAGTGTTCTAAGCCATGGCATCTGTCAGTCCATCACTCAGACCTCTTGGATGGACAGGTTACTCTTCATGTTCCTAACTCCAAGAAGAAATTCCTCTACTGAAGTAAACTGGCTCCCTAAAGAATTTCTTAGGATGAAGAAATCTAGTTGGTGATGGAGGGTCTGGGGAGATCGAAATAGAAACACCAACACTCTCTCAATCCCATCTAGCTGGTCTATGAGATATTTTCCATTTGAAATGGGTGTCTTCTCTCTACTACACTTGAAAAGCACCTTCTCCATCCAGGGTCCCAGTACAGATGTGTCCTGCTAATTATAGGTGCTTGTGTCCAGCTCACATATAAGGTACTTAGAGCATCTGTCCCATCCATCGCTCCAGTGCTTCATGGTACTTACCAAGGTAAACAAAGTAGGGAGACAGGATGCTGCCAAGGCGGGATGCTGTGGAGCTGACCCCCACACCCATGTTTCTGACCACAGTGGGGTACAGCTCAGCTGTGTACACGTAGACCATGGAATAGGCAGAGGTGATTCCAAACTTGCCCACCATCACCAGGGCAGTAGACAAATAAAACAATTCTGGAGAGAAAGGAAAGATAGCAAAGGCAAGAGGGACCAGTGTAAGGGTTGCCCTGGAGAAGTTCTCTTCCCTTTAAGTCTAAAATGAACTTACTTTCTCCCTGACTCAGGGTGGAGAGAGTTGGGTAATTTCTATACCTTCCTATTGGGAGAAAACACTATGGCTTAAATTTCTTTCTAAGGGGATTCCTACAAAGAGACTGGGCACTGTAGCTATGTGAGGGTAAATGTGTTCCTCAACCTAGAGGCCCAGACAGTATGTGCCCCTCATCCCAATCTGCCTCCCTTCCAGAAGTCTTCCTGTGTTAGGGATGAGCTGCTTCCATAGAAGCTCACACTGAGGGCACTGTGGAATTAACCAGGACCTGGATATGAATGGGGAGTCCAGCTCTAGCTCAGTTCATGCTCACAGTCTACTCAACAAGTTCACAGATCTGGGCTTTGAGGTGACTCAGCGGGTAAGGGCATTTTCAGCCAAGCCTGAGTACTTGTGATTCTCAGGACCCACACAGTGCAAGGGGAGAACTGACTCTTTCCACTTCCTGCAAGCTCTCCTTTGACCTCTACATGTCTGTTGGGAAGCATGTCTCCCTGCTCCCAATAAATAAGTATAATAAAGTCATTGAAAATATCTATAAGTCATCTGAACTTAGGGATGATCTTCCAATCGACTTTACTGTGACCCACAGGTCACTCTGAGCTCAGGTGAGGGCACTGCAATCACTCCCAGGTTCCTTCTGCCACACACCGGGTTGTCCCTGTACAGCCTCACAGTTACCACCAGAGGTCCCAAAAGCCACAGGGGCATCAAAGATTCTGGCAAGGGATGGACAACAAATAAGTTGTGTCATCTGTTCCCCAGGTTGTCAGAAAGGGTTCCTCCTGTCTGTTAGTGGAATATGAAGGCAGTTTTACCAGCACAGTCCTTTCCATAGCCCCCAAGACCTTTCTTCTCTCTCTTTTTATGGATTGCTACCCTGAAACACACTGGGCTAACCTCCTGCCAGAGCACTGTTTATATTTATTTATTTATTTATTTTTAAATAGGGTCTCATGTAACTTAGGTTGGCCTCAGACTCCCCAGACAGTCAAGGATGAGCTTGAACATCTAATTCTCCTGCACCCACCTCCCAGGTGCTGGGATTACAGGTGCGAGCCATCTTGCCCAGCTTTCTTTTCTCTTATCTTCCTGGAATGTTCTCAGTGACTTTCTTATGGTGTTCTGTTAACCTCATTTAAATTCTGCTGTATACCTCTTGTTCATGACTGCTCTTTAGAGTTCCAATTCCCTTTCTTTCTACACAGAAGGTAACAACATCTGAAGAGTAACAAGCATTTATTAACTTGTTTCTTCTCTACTAGAAAGAGACTCCACCAAGACCAATTCTTCCTACTGCTTAAATAAATAAATAAATAAATAAATAAATAAATAAATAAAACAGAACTTAGTAGGATGGCTTTCCTTCTTCCTTTTTATTCTGAGGAAAGCAGATATAAACATGTTAACTTGGGTCTAGGGCATAATGAACCAATAAGCCCAACGCTCTCTTCACACTGCACACAGCCCAGAACATGAAGAACCCCCTCCTGGTTTTTGTGAAGTGTTATCTCTTGATTTTTAAGACAGCAATGCATACATAAGGCACGTATGTGATCGGCCTGACTGCATTCTTTTGGTAAACAGCCTGGTTCAAAGCAAGTGACACATGAAAAATGCAGGTCTGCAAATAAACACCATCCATACCTGAGGGCACCAGCTGCATGAAGAGAAGTACACTGCCACCCAGGAAGAGGGCAGCAGAGATGGAATATCTCCGGGGCAAGTACTGCAGCAACAGCCAGGCCAACACATAGGCTGGGACTTCAACAGCCGCTGAAAGGAAGCTGTTCATATAGATGTTTCCATGCAAGTTAGGAGTGTCGAGAGAAAGTCCGAAATAGCCCACTGATATGGTCAGCCTGCAACAGGTACAGAAGAGACCTGGAGAAGTGGCACCAACCTCTCCAGATCATATACTGTGAAACAATTCATCTTGACAAGTTCTGAACTGTTCCCGATGCAGGGAATGGGAGGGTAGTAGTAGATTTCATCTTGTGCCTTACTTCCTAGCACAGTTAACTTTTCCTAGCCCCAGCGACCAGTGTAAATCTTTTGTTGGTTCACCTTCAGAACATTCCATAAAAACATGTCTCATCAAAAGAGCTTACATGATTCACATTGACTTTATCACTAGGGGGAAAGTCTCAACCTGTATTTCAACATTAAAATCGTACTCTGAAGTGAAACCCCAATTCCCTGCTCTACATGCTTCTCCAAACACAGCAAATGTACAAGGAGCTAGAGAATGAGCGATGGACTGGGTAAGGTGTGACAGACATGGAGAAAAAGGCCCTCAGGAGACTATCTGTAGTCAGCCAGGAAGAGGCTGACAGCAACCCCACTGTTCTCTAGAACAGGGAGCTCCCAATGGTGAGGCCTCACTGTCCCTCATTTACACCACTCCCGTGTCTAGCTCTGGTCCCAATAGATTTCTCTGTTGATGAGCTGTATTCTTTGGCACCAGACTGTCTTTGACTCATGTACAGGTTGAGAACATAGCTGGCATGGTGAAGAAAGACTTACATGCCACAGGAAACTTCAGAGCATGATTAGAGTGTGAGTGATTCAGAGTAGGTGAGAGGTCTCAGACTTGAAGTCTGACGTACAGTCTCCATGGATTCAGGATGCCTTTGAGGCATCCTGGACAATTCCTTGGAAATGGATGACTCACAGAGCAACCCTACCCCAAACTAAGAAGCAAACTAGTTTACTGGTCCAAAGCTGGCTGAGTCCATCAGTAAGGTCTCTGAGGTAAAGTCTCCCCTCCTCACTATCTCATCACACTCATTCAGCATAATCGAGGATCTCTGATATCCCAAGTGGCTGGCAGGAGCTATGTTGGCACTCAGCCTTGTACTTCTCCCTGGTAATTCAGAGATTCCTTCCGATAACTGTAACACCTTGTCATAAGAAACCTGCAGGACACATCCAGGCCATGGTCTTGACTTTAGGACAGTCTATGAACACCCCAGAAGGGCCATATCCCACTTTCATGTTTCCAGAAAGCTCTTAGCAGCCCCTGGAACCTAAAGGATAAAGTGTCTTCACTGAGACCCTTCTTCAAACCCCTAACTGTCCCAGCCAGAGTGTGGGTCATCAATAGAGAACACTTTTAAGAGGAAACAGCCAGGCATGGGGATGTGCAGGGTGTGTGTGCAAATGACAGACACCGTGGCCCCACTGTAGGGAGCTCTCTCTGTCTCCATGAGCGTAGCAGAGCTGCTATCAGTCTCTTCCTGCCTATTTACCACACAGAATCTACTGAGGGGGGGGGACAAGGGACAGGAACAGCTAAGCAGGGACCTGTGGGATTCCCTTGTGGGATCCCTAGATCCTAACATTTTCTCCTGATCACTTTCTCCTTTCCTGGGCTTCCACTACAAAAGAACTGTTATGTCCCTGTGGCTGCCATCCATCACAAGGACAACCTTGCATCATGTGAGGACAGAGGTTTCCAGCTTCGGTCTGAGCATGCCTGTAGACAAAGAGTCCTGAGAGTGGGGAAGGCTCAGGCAGGTCTCACTTACGCACCACAGGATTATGGACATGATGGTGAGGATCCTGATATTCCGGGTTCGGATCAGATCATAAATGTGGTGTGACTGAGGTGTCTTGGTATTTAGGTCTTGTAACTGCAGGAAGAATACAGTTAATGGTATAGAAGGAGAAAAAGTTGAGAGACTTGGAACCCATCATTTTCACCATCTACTTCTCAAGAATGAGGAGAATCCTAAGGCTCTTTGAAAAGACAGAAGCACAGTGACTCAAGGGAGATGTCCAAGGCCCCTGCAGGCTTAATCAATGAAAAACTGCAGTAAAAGAGAATGGGGTTTTGAAAAAGAGAGGAGCACAGCAAAGGCAGAGGTGCAAGGTGACAGCCACCTCACTGGATTACCCTGCCCATCACGCTCACTGCTGCCTCTCAGAAGGCCTTTGAGGCTTCCTATGCAAGGCTGACTCCCTGTTATCTCAGTCAAAGAAAAAAGATGACTGTATTTTTGCTAAACTGTTATTTAAGTGGAATGAATGTTTTAAGTCCTCATTCTGTGTTGTTATTGGTCTACTTCCAGGAGGAAAAAAAATATTCAAATTGAAAACAGGAAAACTGACCCACCCTTAACCCAGAGTAACTTCCTATGAGATTCTGCAGAGCCAAGGCCATCACTAAACCACATGTCTAAACACACCGATGCTTTTTTTTAAGCTAACCTAGCTTGATTTTACCAACTCAGCAGTTCAGTGAAAGGTCAACTTGAGGTTCAAAGAAATCCTGAAACAGTCCAGTTTCCTCAGGGATGCCAATGAGGCTAGGGTTTATCCGGACTGACCTCTTACTTAAATGCTACCAAAGCACCTCACTTAAAATGCCCTCAGCCCTGACTTCTGTGCTTCAGAGGCCTTCTAAAGTATGCTGAGTGACTGCCACTGCCGGGCCACCACTTAAGGGAGACGCCAGCAGGGCTGTTGGTGGTCAACAGCCTCTCAGTTGCTTATAACAACTGCTTCCTCTCTCAAAAGCCCCAAGTCTTCATTGTGAGCCCAGAACATCTCAAACATGCCTGTGGCTCACCCTTCAGCATTGCTATGGGCAGTGGTCCTTCAGCAAGTCCCTTGTCTTCTCAAACCAAAAACATACCAAGACCCATGTCTGCCAACATCTACGGTGCCTATCACGAATCTGAAGAAACTGCTTGCTATAAAGAAGGCAGGAAAGGGAACAAGAAGCAAGAACCAGGAACCATGCAAAACCAAAAAAATTACTCAGTGTACCTAAGAACAGGGAAGAGGTGGTCATCAGAAAGAATCTGGCTCCTGGACGATGGGTAACGGAGAGTGAAAAGAGACAGAATACTGCTGAGTGCAAATCTAACAGTGTTCCAATAATCTTCAGACGGCAGCCCCTGAGGCACAAAAAACAAAGACTTCCAAAAATGATGAAGATGATAAAAGCCTATTTCCCATGAAAGGTCTTTACTGTTAAAAGTAATAATTAAGCTAGGTACAGCAGCATGTCCCTTTAATCACAAAACTTGGGAGGCAGAGACAGTTAGATCTTTGTGAGTGTGAGGCCAGCCTAGTCTACACAGAGATTTCTAGATTAGCTAGGGTTACACAGTGAGACTCTTAGAAAAAAAAGGAAGAAAAAGAAATGGTTAAAAACTGATACTTGGAAAGAAGTAAAGGAAGCATGGGGGGAAAAGTCCATGGAGAAGAATTAGGTAGCTAGACCCCATTCTTCATCCTCTGAGGCATGCGTGTACACATGTTCAACACATGTTCAAAGGTGTATATGTGTATGGACCACAGGAATGTGTGTGTGTGTAGGCTAGAGGTTGACTTAGGGTGTCATCCTCAATCACTTTTCTATATTACACTAGAGACAGGATCTCTCCTCGACTGGTTAGCTGGCTGGACCAGCCAGCCCTGACTAAGTCCCTGGGATCCTTCTGCCCCTGCTTCCCCAGTGTTGGGATTACAGGTGCACTCTGCCATGCCTGGCTCTTTGGTTGGTTGCTGGGATCTGAACTGAGGTCCTCATACTTATGTGGTAAACACTTTACAGACTGAATCATCTCTCTATGCCTTTAACTTCTGCATTTTAACAGACCTTGCTCTACGGACGGCTAGGGTTTGGGTAGAGAAAGGACTAAGCTCCCGTGAGCTGTGCTGTATGGTGCTGACCTAAAATGACAAGTGTGAGTCTCCCCACCACCTTCCACACAAATTTACCTCATTTGGATCAAAGATAGGGGAAGGTGCAACAATTCCATTGATTTTGGCAGCTTTGCGGATGATCACCTCTGCCTCATTAATTCGGCCTTGAGAGATGAGCCATCGGGGGGACTCAGGAATAAACCTGAAAGTACAGTGCATTCTAGTGAGCCCTCCTGTTCGTTTGCTTTCCCAGAGGCTGGGCATGCTTAACTACAGATAGGAAATGAGGTTTCAGTGCAGAGTGAGTGAGTGGAGTATCAGGTGTTTTCATAAGCTAGAAACAGAGATAGCCCAGTACTCCCTAAGCTATGAGTTCTGCTGAACACTGACTATAGTGAGGAAAACTCAAGCATCCTGCACATCCCAAGGGGTTCCCTACTCTGGCTGGCACCTGCCTGTCTGCAGCAGTGCTGCCCCCTTGTGGGCTTTAAGGAGACAAGCACAGGATGGGCTCCTGGTGCCTGGTTCTGCTGTCAAGTTCCATGGCTGATTTCTGAGGCCTGGGCTCTCTGTTGGAAGCACAGCTGGAGCCTGCACCCCTCTGCAGAGCCATCAAGGGAGCTCCTTCTGAAGCCTCCCTTTCTTTACCTCCAGACACCCATGCCTGGGGCCTCAGCATCAGGCATCTACAGCCCAGGTCTTGCTGTCTTGCCCTGAGATCTGAGAATTCCCCAGAGGTTAGGTTGGCCCCTATCTGCATGCAGCAAATTCTTAGTTCAGCCTAGAACAGGGCACAGGACAAGCAGGCTTTTCTGAGTATGGAAAGACTTCCTGACCTGATTTATAAATAATATTCACTACCTTTTTCTCAGATCTAGAATTGGGGTTTGGGAACTACTGCTGCCCTCTACTGGGCATGAGACAGAAGCCTCCCCAAAGGTAGGCAGCCCAAGGGGTGGGGCCACACTTACCACCAGAGAAGACCACACAACACCCCTGGCACAGTGAGCGCCAGCAGCAGCATCCGCCAGTCTCTGATGAAGTATGCAAACAGCGGCAGCACCATGAAGCCAAATGCATAAAATATGCACACTCCTAAAGTGGCGAATATAATTCGAATTGACTTGGAGAGAATTTCTGTTCCTGTTCAAAACAAGGGAGGAGTCAAGTTAACCATTAATTAGGGCTATTTTCTTATGATTTTCTTATCATTTTCAGTGCAGAGACAAGGAGGGAGCCAGAGTCAGCTGTGTTCTGAGGCCCTGGGAAGGGTTGCATCTGAACTATGTCTGTTTTGATTTTGCTCCTGGGTGTTTCTCTGAGGTCCCTGGGCAACAGTGCTCTCATGAAAACATCATCATCATCATCCCCAGCCACACATGCTAACCATTATCCTTCGAGGAAAATAGGATGTTCTAGGAAATGTGAAAAGTAATAATCCTTTCCACAATACAACCCAAGGAACCCAGTGATCTGATTGGTTCAGCAAGGTTCTTTCAAACAGGGAGACCAGAAGCTTTCCAGTGGGAACAAGGTGGCTTGTCTGAGTCAGAGCCTTGAAGGGTGGACTCTGACAGAACCTCAACTGGACCTCTCAGCTCACTGTCCTTGGCAGACACTGACAGCCACCAATGCTCTTTGGCATCTCCCTTTCCTGGGGAGCTGCCCATCATGGCCCATCCCCCTGCTGGTGTGCCTCCTTCTTTCCTTGGCTACCTAGGCCCTTGTCTTGCAAGTCTTTAAGAATGGATGCCCCGTGGTGAATCCTAGTTAATGGCTTAAGTACTAATAAGGCCAAGGGGCCACAAGTCAGAGGCCAGAAGAGAACTGGACATCAGAAGTCAGAAACCATTGTCAGGCTCAATTTCCCAGCTGGTAAGCTAGGTTTATTTACTGGGGAATTCTAGCCAGTTTTCCCTGAGGGACATCACAACTTGTCTCCAGAAAAGTGAAACACAGTATCAAGTACTCAACTCCAACCTGATGTCCATACCCAGGACAAATGCTGCCACGTAGTTGGAGATCTGACCCATGCCAACAAGGACAAAGAGCACAGTAAACATCTCGAAGTTCACAGAGAAGACTTGCAGGAAGCTGAAGCCAGTCTGCATGGCCATGGTCCAAAACAGCACATTCTTCCGACCAAACCTGGGGAGGAGAGGAAGTTCACAGAGAAGCAGTTGGGAGAGGAGGCAGCAGCAACTGGATCCACTGAGAGGGGCTTTCTCCTGTCACAATGATTGGTATCAGGGTAGTTCCACCCTCTCGGTCCCCATGCTGTCACTGAATTCCACACTTTCCAGGATGAATTTGTAGCCTGGACACTCAGGCTGCTCCAAGGGCAGCACCACAATGATGCTAATGTCTGCAGGGGATGGAAAGGCATTTGTCATGTTTAAATTCATGTAATTATAATGAATTTTAAAGAAAGAAAAGTCGTAATTCATGGTAAATGAAGACTGATCATTTATCCTGACTTCCCATTGTCTGTGACATGAATAACCAGAAAAAGGTGGTGGTGGGTGGAGAATTGTTTATAAAAATGCTGCAACAAAGGGAAAAAAAAGTGCCATGAAGTGATATGGGCACTATGTGTGAATGACTGACAACCTCATGATGCTGTCCTATAATCCTGCCAGAGGGACTGACCCTGATCTGAGTCTCTGAATGCAGCTGCCTATCTGCAAAAAAAAGCAGAAGACTAAGGAAGAGGTTTAGGGAATATAAGATCACTCAGACCTAGACAGGGCAATTCTACAATGGAACTGCTCATGGCTCTTCAATAGATAAACCTCATGGCAAAGAAAAGGATAAAGGGAAAAAACAGAATAAAGTAGACTAGAAGACATACTCAATTCAAATGTAATTTTATTATTTTATGTGCATGTGTGTGTGCCTGGTGCCTGATGTACATGCATCCCGAGTACAGGTAGAGGTCAGAAGAGGGTATCAGATCTCCTGGGTCTAGAGTTACAGATGGTTGTAAGCTGCCATATGTGGGCTGGGACTTGAATACATGTCCTTTGGAAGAACAGTCAATGCACTTAACTGCTTGGCTATCTCTACAGCCCTAAGACATACTAAAATTTGCAAATGGACAAGGCAAAACTTGTATTTAAGGGTGTACATTAGGGGCCTGGTGTGGTGGCAAATGCCTTCAATCCTAGCACTCAAGACATTTGAGAGAAAAGGCATGTGAATCTGTATGGTTCTAAGCCAGCCAGGGTTACAGAGTAAGAACACTTTTTTTTTTTTGAGACAGGGTTTAAAGAAAATTATTTTTGAGAAAAAACTATCCTCCCCCAAAGAAATCACACAAAAAATGAGTTTGAGCACTAAAATTGAAAGACAAAATCCTGAACTCCATAATCTTGAATGCTGAAACTCTGAAAGATCTAAAATTTCAAAATTCTAAAAAGAGAATTTTGGAAAAACTAACTTTATTTTGTATGTATAGGTATTTTTGCTTGTATGTGTGTCTGTGCGTCATGTGTATGCCTGATGCCAGAGACTAGAAGAAAGTGTCAAGATATCTTGGAACTGGAGTTACAGATGCTTGTGAGCTCTATGTGGGTTCTGGGAATAAAACCCAGTTCCTCTAGAAGACCACCCAGTGCTCTCAATGTCTGAATTGTCTCTCCAGTCCCCAGTCTAACTCTTGATGAGATTAAAAAAAAAAAAAAAAAAAAAAACCTCAAACAAAAAACCCTCCATGGGTCTCCCAAGGGGCTGAGATCTGGAGAAATTTTTATCTTTCTCAAGTGCAGATGTACAAAAAAATCCATCTCTTCATTTATTGCGGAAGTTTCCACAGATCAGCACAACAGTATCTATTGGAGACGAAACAAATACGAAATATTTAGTGTGATGAATTACAGAAAATGCTATTTGTAATTCAAAATAAGGGGAGGATATGGGCTAGGCAGAGGGCATGCCTAGCAAGCACCAGGACCTGGATTCAACTTCCAGCACAAATGAAAACAAAAACAACCCAACATACAAAACCGTTTATTACAGGGACAGATTACAGGCAACTGCATGAAGGCGGCCAGAGAAGCAGGAGACTTGCATCATTATCGACAGTGCAGACTGCTGTCTTTCTTAGATTAGCATGCTTCTGTTTTCTTTTGGTCATGGCTCTTTTTGGAGAATACATTCACCCACACTGTCTGCATGGAGGACCTTCTCCTTAGTCCATGCAGACTCACACACTATGGGAAACACCCTCGGATACACCCAAAACAATGCTTTCTCAGGTTTGTAGGTGTCCATCTGCTTACTGTGTTGCAGTTTTCCTGAGTAGTATCATATGCATATGTGCGTGTATGCGTGTGTATGTGTTTTCATGTGCACATGTGTGTATGTATATGCATGTAGAGATCAGAGGTCAATCTCAGTGTCATTACTTGGATCTGTCCGCCTCATTTTAAGACAGGGTTTCTCACTGGCATCTAGAACTCACCCATTAGCTTAGGGTGGCTGGAAAATAGGCTCCAGGGAGCCTCCTGCTTTTCCATCCCTGGGATTATAAAGCAAAGTCACCCAGCTGTTTACATGGAAGTGGTTCTTCTATAACCTTATTCAGTGAAAGCTTTTTTGCGATTTTTGTTTTGAATAATGTGTACATATATGTTTGTGGGGTAGGGGTACATACATGTGTCAGTACAGGTGCTCATAGAGACCAGAAAATGAGATTTCCCACAGCTGGAGCTGGAGCTGGAGCCAGCTGGGAGCCGCCTAATGTGGGAACTGGGAATGGAACTCTGGGCCTCTGCAAGAGCAGTGAGCA
The DNA here is from genome assembly GCF_982192425.1 of Myodes glareolus. Classification (NCBI taxonomy): domain Eukaryota; kingdom Metazoa; phylum Chordata; class Mammalia; order Rodentia; family Cricetidae; genus Myodes; species Myodes glareolus. The sequence goes on along the minus strand of NC_142034.1, from coordinate 70,726,880 downwards.
CTCACTGCTGAGTGTGTCTCCAGGCCTGGAAGTGGTTACTCACGGGTGCTAACTTGGGTGGGGCAGACACTGGATGGGCTTCTGAGGCACAAAGTTCTACCGCTTGACTTGCTGGTAGTTGTCAGACAACCTCCATTTTGGTTGAACTGTGACAATGACCAAATCTAAAGTAATTTGGTTTCCAGAACTGAAGTAAATATTTCTCTAGATTCTTACTGTCCCCATCCTTAAAGACTCCCCCAGTCATGACCCATAAAGGGAGATGTTGATCCATGATCACATTCTGATTATTCCTAGCAACAGTCAACTATGAACTAAAAAAGAAACTTTTCTTTTTTTTCTTTCTTTCTTTTCCTTTGTATTTTTGAGAAAGTGTTTCTCTAAGTAGTCCAGGTTGTCACGGAACTCACTTTGTAGACCAGGCTGGCCTCAAACTTGGAGATCTGCCCGCCTCTGCCTTCCAAGCACTGGGATTGAAGGTGTGCACCACCACTGCTGGGCTAAAAAGGAATTTTTTTCAATCTCCTTCCCAGATCCCTTGCTATGAAAAGTGTAGAAGAGACCGCCACTATGCACGTCTGAATATCACGCCTGAACTCTTTTCCAAACTCTGCTATATTAATAACTACTTTAATAAATCTCCTATCCCAAAAGAACAATGTACCTCAATCACTTCCCACCTTGACCTACAAATGCAAAAACCTTTCAGTTTATTTCCTGGAATAATTCATCAAACCACACAATTATTCTATGACACTTTCTGTATCTTACTTTAAAAAACAAATTTGTAGCTAGGTGGTGGTGGCACACACCTTTAAGGCCAATAATTAGGAGGCAGAGACAGGCGGATCTCTGTGAGTTGAGGCCTGGTCTACAAAATCAAGTTCCAGGACAGCTAGGGCTACACAGAGAAACCCTCTCTTGAAAACAACAACAACAACAACAACAACAAACAAAAAAAACAAGAACAAAACAAAATAAAACAAAAACCTGAAACCAACCAACTAACCAATCAAACAAACAAACAAATGTGTTTGTTGGTTTATTGATGCTAAAGTGGGTTCCAAAAAAGGAAGGAACAAGTCAATCTGGGGAAAGCAGCAAATTCTGTTTGAGTCTGATCTGAGCTGGCTCATACCATGTGCATTCAATGAATGCTTACTTTCTTATATTAGAACTGGGAATATTTCTGCTTTAAAAGAATGCCACCTCTGCCCTCAAGAGGCTACTGTCTGATTGGTGAGACAATATCAATCACACTTTAATCAACCATGCTACTGGACACACCATTACACACTGAGACAAGGGCATAAAAGGAATGGTCCCCAGGTCCATGGAGACACAACAAAGGAACTCAGACTCTAAGGGCAGGGATTGGGCATCCTGAGATGATCTCCCTGACAATGGGGCAATGGCAAGGTCCAAAGGAAAAGAAACTGGTGGTAGTTGGGGAGCATTCAGCCTAGGCAATGCTTCCCAACCTTCCTAATGCTGATACCCTTTAATACAGTTTTTCATGTTGTGGTGACCCTCAACCATAAAATTATTTTTGTTGCTACTTAATAATGGTAATTTTGTTACTATTATGAATCGTAACCTAAATATCTGATATGTGACCCCTGTTAAATGACTGTTTGATCCCCAAAGAGGTCACAAACCCATGTTGAGAACCACTGGTCTAGAGGGAGAGATCATTAATCTTATGATACACTTTCCATTCATGAATTTCTCACTGGTGCTATGAAGGAAGTCTAGGAATTGAGGTAATGGAAATTGCCACCTTGAGCCACCTGCTGAGAAGAAAAAGCATTAGGTGGGGAGTGGGGTTGGTGGGTTTCCTGAACCCAAAGCTTGAGTGGCAGGCATGAATTGCCCAGCAGAAGAAGCCTTTGGTGGAAAGACTGAACTAAAACTGTATAAGGCTTTGTGGCTATGAAAGAGGGTTTGCTACTTTTCTTCAGTAGAATAGTTTTAGGTGTTTATCTTTGGGTTATCATAATCCAGGCAGGCGTGTAATTGGTTTCTATTGGATGAAGCCAGAGATATAGATAAATATTCTAAAATGCCCCATAGCAACAAAATTAAATTGCTCAAAATGTTATTAAAGAGGAAATTGAGAAATTCTGGTCAAGGAGACTCTCATTTGCATGCACTGTTCTGTAAGGAAGGCATGGCACAGGTACAAGGCAGACTAGTACAAACTCTACCCCTTTCCTTCCAATGGCTGCTCAGGATGAGAGAGACCTAGGGAACCCTCTCATGCCACTACTCTTTGGCAGCTGGAGGTTGTGAAGAAAAGAAACTTGCTTTTGTTGTTTTTAAACTAAGTCTTTTTTTATATTGATATTTATTGAGCTCTACATTTTTCTCTGCCCCCTCCCTGTTTCTCCCCTCCCCTCTTCAATCTTCCCTCAAGTCCCCAAGCTGCCAATTTATGCAGGAGATCCTGTCTTTTTATACTTTCTACTTCCTATGTAGATTATATCTATGTAAGTCTCTCTTAGTGTCCGTATTGTTGTCTAAGTTCTCTGGGATTGTGGTTTGTAGGCTGGCTTTCTTTGCTTTATGTTTAAAAACCACCTATGAGTGAGTACATGTGATAACTGTCTTTCTGTGTCTGGGTTATCTCACTCAAAATAATGTTTTCTAGCTCCATCCATTTTCCTGCAAAATTCAAGCTGTCGTTATTTTTTTCTGCTGTGTAGTACTCCATTGTGTAAATGTACCACATTTTTCTTATCCATTCTTCGGTCAAGGGACATTTAGGTCGTTTTCAGGTTTTGGCTATGACAAACAAAGCTGCTATGAACATGGTTGAGCACATGTCTTTGTGGCATGATTGAGCATCCTTTGGGTATATACCCAAAAGTGGTATTACTGGGTCTTGAGGAAAGTTGTTTCCTAATTTTTCTGAGAAATCGCCACACTGATATCCAAAGGGGTTGGACCAGCTTGCGTTCCCACCAGCAATGCAGAAGTGTTCCCTTTTCCCCACAACCTCTCCAGCATAAGTTGTCATCAGTGTTTTTGATCTTGGCCATTCTTACAGGTGTAAGATGGAATCTCAAAGTTGTTTTGATTTGCATTTCTCTGATAACTAAGGATATTGAACATTTCCTTAAGTGTCTTTCAGCCATTTTAGACTGTTGAGAATTCTCTGTTTAGGTCTGTACTCCATTTTTTTAAATTGAATTATGTGTTCTATTGGTGTCCAATTTCTTGAGTTCTTTATGTATTTTGGAGATCAGACCTCTGTCTGATGTGGAGTTAGTGAAGATTTTTTCCCCATTCTGTAGGCTGTCGCTTTGTCTTGTTGACCGTGTCCTTTGCTTTACAGAAGCTTTTCAGTTTCAAGAGGTCCCATTTAATTGTTTCTCTCAGTGTCTGTGCTGCTAGGGTTATATTTAGGAAGTGGTTCCCTGTGCCTGTGCCAATGCATTCAAGTGTACTTCCCACTTTCTCTTCTATAAGGTTCAGTGTGGCTGGCTTTATGTTGAGGTCTTTGATCCATTTGGACTTGAGTTTTGTGCATGGTGATAGATATGGATCTATTTTCATTTTGCTATATGCTGATATCCAGTTATGCCAGCACCACTTGTTAAATTTGATTTTTTCCATTTGATATTTTTTGCTTCTTTATCAAATATCAGGTGTTTGAAGATGTGTGGATTGATATCTGGGTCTTCTATTCAGTTCCATTGGTCCTCCTGTCTGTTCTTAGGCCAATACCAGGCTGTTTTCAGTACTGTAGCTCTGTAGTAGAGTTTGAAGTCAGGGATTGTGATGCCTCCAGAAGTTCTTTTATTGTACAGGATTGTTTTGGCTATCCTGAGTTTTTTGCTTTTCTAAATGAAGTTGAGTACTGTTCTTTCGAGATCTTTGAAGAATTTTGCTGGGCTAAACCAAGTCGTACCATATAGCTCAGGTTACTCTCAAAGTCTATCTTCCTGCTTAGCCTCTAGGGCCTGGATTATAGGCATGCACAACCATACTTAGACCAGAAAACCTCACTGCGAACTTTATTTTTAATTTGTTATATTTCTGGACGGGGTGGTGGCAGGGTACATGCGGTAGTCCGAGAACAATTGGTTGGAGTTGGTTCTCTCCTTCTACCACATGGGTCCCTATGACAGAAATCAAGTGGCTGAGCTTGGCAAGTACCATTACCCAGAGCCATCTCTCCCACCCACAGACCTCACTTTTAAAGGCTGTCAACAAAATGGCAAACATACATATTTACAAAACCAGGAACTATTAATCTACTTCTTCCCAGTGTTGAACCTGTATCATAATACAAAAAGATAGTCTGATAATGTCACATAAAGCTACGGCAATAGGGTTATTTTAACCGAACTTGAACTTTAGACTTAGTAATATGCTAGGAAGAAAGATCAACATTTGTCCAACATAAAAAGTTACTGTTGAGCCCAGTGGTGATGGTGCAAGCCTTTAATCCCAGTACTTGGGATGTAGAGGCAGGTGGATCTCTGTAAGTTCCAGGTGAGCCTGGTCTACACAGCAGTTTCCAGGACAGCTAGGGCTACATAGTGAAACCCTGTCTGGAAAAACAAAAACAAAAACAAAAACATAAGAAAAGAAAAAAAGTTACTGCTGCTCCTCTGAACACCAACTGAGGCCATAATCTGGTTTGATTGTCAGCCTGGTACTCAGAAGTAGTGAAGTGCAGAGCCGTCCTCACAAGCCCCAGCACATCTCTGGCTGTGCAACAGGCTGTGGCAGTGCTGGGTGCTGCAGGCAAGGACGCAGGCAGAACCCAGCACTCAGTGCTTTCATTTACAGGCTGAGCATTTCCAGGGTGAGCAAGCTTGCTTAAGAGAGATTTCAGGTGCAAAAGCCAACACACACACACACACATACACACACACACACACACACACACACACACACATACACACACACACACTCAGAGAGGGGTGTCATGTATCCCAGGCTGGCCTGTAAATCACTATGTAACTGAACATGACCTTAAACTCGTAATCCTCCTGCCTCTGTCTTCTAAGTGCTGGGGTTACAGGGGTGCACCACCACACCTGGTTTATTCTACACACCTGGTGTGTAGATCAAACCTAGGGTTTCATGCATGCTAGCCAAACACTTCACCAACTGGGCTACATTCCTAGCTCCCTGACTCCATCCCCCCTCTGTAGGGAAGGTGATGCCTAGCATGCTCATGAATTTTGTTTCCATTGTTTCTTTGGGAGAAAACCCTTTAGTGTGGGACTTCCCATTTCCTTAGGTGATCATAGTGTTCCATGTATGGGTTTTTTTTTTTTTAAAAAATTTATTTATTTATTATGTATACAGCATTCCATCTATGTATGCCTGCAGGCCAGAAGAGGGCACCAGACCTCATTACAGATGGCTGTGAGCCACCATATGATTGCTGGGAATTGAAACTCAGGACCTTTGGAAGAGCAGGCAATGCTCTTACCCTCTGAGCCATCTCTCCAGCCCCCCATGCATGGTTCTTAAGATGGCTCATAAAGATCTATTTAACCTAGCAAACAACTGGCGTGGTTTCTACACTCAGCTTGGGCACTTCCTCCTTGCTTTTGACATCAAATTAATTCCTTTGAGATTCAGTGGTCATTCTACCCTTAAATTCCTCACTTCTACTTGAAGAACCTCTCAGCCTGCTCCTGCCCCTCCTCTGTCATTACACCTACAGGAACCTCTCACGGAGTGGCTATACATCTAACAACACACTGAATCTCTCCAATTAGGGTTTTTTTTTTTTTTTTTTGATTTTTGAGACAGGGTTTCTCTGTAGTTTTTGGTGCCTGTCCTGGAACTAGCTCTTGTAGACCAGGTCCAATTAGGGGTCTTGTAATCACCCCAGATTCAATACCTTCCTATTGTATCCAATGTCTCCCCTGCAAATGTGGTTCTTTGTCTTAGCTATGGAGGCCAGAGGCCTTTTCTGTCTGCACTCTCCACATGTGACCAGTCAGCAAGTCTTCCTGATTTCATCTCACCTCTCCAGCCTTGGTCCTATGCTCAGCCCCTATCATCATCTGCAAGAACCACTGAAAATATTTTAATTGATCCCTTTAAGTTCTCTCTTGTAAACTGGGTGTGGCAGTGCACGCCTTTAATCCCAGGACACAGGAGGCAGAGCAGATAGATCTCTGTGAGTTCAAGGCTGGCCTGATTTACTAAGGGAGTTCCAGATAACCAGTGCTGTCCCACAGAGAAACCTTGTATTGAGACGAAGAAAATGACGAAGGACTGCGAGGGATGCTATCACCCACTGATACAAGGGGTCGGATCTAATGAGAGTTTACCAAGGGCAGTTGGACTGCGACTGAACGAGCACGTGATCCAACCAGATTCTCTGAATGTGGCCGGATTCTCTGAATGTGGCTGGCCCGGAGTCTTTCTGAGAAGCCATGGACAATGACACTGGGACTAGTTTCCTCTGCATATACTGGATTTTTGGGATCCAGTCGGTTTGGATACTCACCTTCCTGGACCTGGAGGGAGGGGGGACGAACTTGAACTTCCCACAGGGCTGGAAACCCTGACTGCCCTTAGGGGCAAAGAGGGAGGAGGAGGGGGGGGAGTGGGAGGGTGTTGGGAAGAGGGGTGTAAATGGAAACTTTTATAATTTAATAAAATTACTTTCAAAAAAAAAAAAAGAAACCTTGTATTGAAAAAACAAAACACCAAAAACTAAAAGAAGAGAGAGTGTGTGTGTGTAAGAAAAAAGGTCTCTCTTATTTTCCTTCCATCAATACTAGACTGTCAAATTCTTTTTTAAAATTCATGTCTGATAGTCATTAATGTAACTTAGATAAAATCTTTGAAATTGTACAACTAACAATTATTATCTTGGTCATACAGTAAGTGCCATAACCACAGGCCACTTAGCTAAGGGACACCAGAGTTCTGCTCCTCACACCACTAACTGACCAGTGAGATCTCAATCTTCTCTTACCTTGCTCAGGGAGAAAAAACCCTATCTTTAGAATACAGATGTGGGCACCATGGTATTGCCTAGTGCTCTACAATACAGCTCATTCACACATGTACAGCGTCAACCTCTCTCTCCCTTTCTCAGAAATAGGAGAGTGCTATAATCTCCCAGGGAAAGGAGGCCACACATATGTAGAAGTGAATCATGGCAAGGCAACTGGTCATTGGACCATGGGTACACATGACTTAGCAAGCTCAGGTTTCTCTGTTCAACAAAAACTGGGAAATTATGTGAGGTTGTTGGCCCATTTGGAAGTTGTTGGAAGTCTATGCTACACATAGATGCTGCTGCTTCTGAAATTAATGGCCATGGTCTAAGAGAACACCATCAGCTGAAGGAAAGGTATATACTCCTGGATCAGTACCAGACACCTTACCTGTCTGAGAGCTGTCCCGAAATGAAGGAGCCTAAGAGCACACCCACGAAAAACAAGGAGATGGTGAGAGGGCCTTTCCAGTCATCGTTACACACCAGGTTCCACTGTAGGAAAAGCAAAGGGATGCATCCATCACTTCTTTTCTGAAATATAAGGCTTCTTGCTAAATGAACTGGAATACCCTGCATCCCTGAATGTTCTGAGTATATGCGCTCACTAATGCAAGCAATGGCTCATCTGGGCAGCAATGTAGAGAAAGCAGGAGCCTCTCCCCCTCTATCTTGTCTCTTATAGCACAAACTCCCATGCATTGCTTCATTTGGGGAGGGGATTGAAGAAAGCATCATCATTCTACCCAGACACTGACCTATGGTCAGCAAGTCCTGGTGTACTTACTACTAAGAATCCAGAGTGGACCACAGGCTGTAGAAGAGGCAAGGTATCTTTGCTTAATATACTTTAGGCCACTGGAGCTATGAGAGTCAAGAGTCAAAGCAGCCAGTAGAAGATCCAGGCCAAAGGTCCTTGGGTGTTCTGTGCAGACCTGCTCCTTTGGCTCTGTTGGGTTCCCACCAACGCCAATGGTCCCTCAGTCCCTGTGATATCCTGGTCTGGAATATCTGGTTCCACACATCATCAGGACGAAGCCCAGTTGTGCCTAAGAGCTATAGATGAGGATTCTGAAAATGGTTTTAACTGTGTAGTGGTTTGAATGAGAATGCCCCTAGAAGTTAATAGATTTGAATGTTTGGTCACCAGGGAGTGGCACTATTTGAAAGGATTAGGAAGTGTGGACTTGTTGGAGGAAGTGTGTCATTGGGAATGGACTTTGAGGTTTTCAAAAGCCCAAGCCAGGCCTAGTGGCTGTCTTCTTCTGGACATAGAATTCTCAGCTACTTCTCTAGCACCATGTCTGCCTGTGTGTCACCATGCTCCCAGCCATGACAGTGGACTAAATCTCTGAAACTGTAAGCAAGCCTCAATTAAATGCTTTTCTTTCTAAGAGTTGCCACGGTGTCTTCACTCCAATAGAACACTGAGTAAGATAAATACCTACTCAAGTGTTAACTAGATTTCCAACCTCACATAAGCCCTGTCCATCATACTGAACAGTGCTTTAATTTCCTTGTCTAGAAAAGCAGAGATTAGGGTAGGAAACAGAATTCACTGCTTGAGTTCCTAACATTCAAAATGTGGTTCCATCCACAGTTACCACAACTAGAAAATAAAGTATACAGGGAGGAGTGGGGTACATGGAAAACAGTGACACTTAGACATCTAGCTGTCTCACCCTAATATAGAGCAGGAAGACTGAAAGAAAGTCCAAACAGAGACTTTGGTGTTTCCCAGAAAGATATTGCTTTGTTAGAGACGATGTGCAGTAGGAACCTCAGTAGACCTTATAAGTACAGCCACCCTCATGGCAACTAGAGCTCCCTCTGCTGGCATAAACTATAGTCTGCCTTCCACAGAGCCTGCTGCCTCCCCAGTACTCAGCAGAGGCTGGGAGAGTGCTGCTCTCACAAAGAATGTCTTCTAGGCTGGTGGCAGAGGAATAAGCAGCAGGGCCTCTCTGCTGTCCTGGGTTCATGCAGTCACCTATACCTGGGTGTGGAGGGCACCAAGCTAGTTGCACATAAAGAACCTCCACTGCTGCCTCAGGCATACTACGAGCTCTCCACTTTGGAGTAAGACGTACTTTAGGATGAGTTAAGATGGGTGGTGATCCCCAACCCAGGGGATAATTGTGGATAGCTGATCTCCAAGTCAAAGAGCAAGCAGAGACCACCAGGAGTCAAGCATGCTGAGCATCAGGACCTAGATGCTCTCGCTCCTCCAGGTTCCACCTGCCTTGGTGGTGCTAGCACCCAGATACTGGGTAGGTGGATAAATATTCCTATAGTGACCACCATCCATATGTGACTGCTAAAGCCATATGAATGGTGTGTGTCCTAAAGCTGAAGAAGTCAATGATGGCAGGCAGCGTCTGAGCTTCTGTGAAGCTGTTTGTTATAGACTACATTATGGCTACTGTCATTCTCAAATATGATAAAATGTATTACTTCTGCTAAAACAAAGATGAAATGAGGGTAAGTTGCTGGAAGCTGTTTATCACCACATCCATTGTGATGGTTTGGAACTGATAAATCCATGCTAGACAAGAAATCCATTCAGAAGGTTGCGATGAAGTTGAGTTGGTAGAGTGCTTGCCTAGCATACATGAAGCCCTTGCTTCAATATCTAGTACCTACTCTTAGAGAGAAGGATCGGAAAGTCAACATTCAAGGTCATTCTCAGATACATGGTATTGTCAAGGTTAATCTGGGCTAGATTAGACGATGCCTTTTAGAAAAAAAATGAGGAGTTGGAAAAGAAGATAAAGGAAAAAGAAATGCACACAGGATTCTATAGCTAAGTTCTTGAGTTGTGGATTGGTGTAGGAGATTCTTCTGTTTGTGTGTTCCTTTCATTGGTTGAATAAAGAGACTGCCTTGGCCTTTTGATAGAGCAGCCCTTAAGTGGGCGGAGTAGACAGAACAGAATGCTGGGAAGAAGGGAAGTGTGGCAGACACCATGAATCTCCAGACCGAGACAGACGTAGGTTAGAATCTTTCCTGGTAAGCCACGACCTGTGGTGCTACACAAATTATTAGAAATGGTTAGATCGAGATGTGAGAGTTAGCCAATAAGAGGCTAGAGCTAATGTGCCAGGCAGTAATTTAATTAATACAATTTCTGTGTGGTTATTTTAGGGGTTAAGCTAGCCGGGTGGCAGGATGCAGCCCACCGCTCCTCCTACAACAGTGGATCTTAGTAAGTTTACCCAAAACAGGCTTCTGGGAACCAGACACTGCAAGGTTGGATGCCAAGTGAAAGCAGATGAAATTGTTCTTACGGTTTGTAGCATCTTTCAGGCCTTCACCCCATCTGCTTGATTTATCTTGTCCTTAGTCTAGGCATGAGCTTAATTCACTGAAGTGAGTATTCTGTTACCTACCACTGACAGTCCCTGATACCTCTCAGGGCCTGGCTTACATTAACATTTGTCTCCTACTGGCTATAGGGAGCCTGTGAATAGTCAGTTAAGGACAAGAGTTCTCAAAAGCACAGGGTGAGTCCCACCTATTCATTCACCTGCCAACCTTTATATCCAGTGCAGTAAGCATTTGGAGTTGGCCTGAATTCTTGTTGGAGGGGTGGGATCATAGTCAAAGTTACACATTCCAGCTTGATGAGCTCACACACGAACCTAGTATTTCTGTACTCATCTGGCTACTCAGCTATAACTAAGGCACCCGAAGGCTAGGCCATCAATGCTTCTTCTACTTGGTAGGTGGCTCTGTAGTACTGGCCATGCATCAAGCTTCATAGATGGAGAACTGGAAGAGGGGACCCAAACTTAGAGAATCGAGAATAGCTATGACCAGGGTCCACACTTCTTTCTAGTCAGAAATGTGTCTCTCTAGTAGTAGTGGGTTCAAGGGTATATTAACATAGGTGCTAGCGCTCTCCAAACTGTCCACTTAGATAGACTCTATCTCATTTATGTCTCAATCACCAGAGAATTTTTTTCCAGAGAATCCCATGCCCTCTTTTGGCACTTCATGCATGTGGTACTTCAAACACATGCATGCAAAACACTCACAAAGATAAATCTTTAAGAAAAAAAACAACTGTTCAGATATTTTAAAAGAAAAATCACATCTTTTACTTTTATTTTTATTATTTATTATTATTATGTAATGCATATGTAGTATATGTGTATGCATGTCTGTACAGGCCTTTATATGTACATACATGGAGACTAGAGGAGTAAGTTGGGTGTCCTGCTTTATTCCTTTGAGATGGGCTCTCTCACTAAAGAGCATAGCTATGCTTGACTCCCTCCACACTTTCGCTTTCTGAGACAGGGCTTGGCTGTGGTCTCAAACTCTGAGAGCCACCGCCTCTACCTCTTGGAGTGCTGATACTAAAGGTGTGCCCCACCACACACAGCTTTCTATTTTTCTTTTTAAAAATGATTTAAAAAATTGTGTATGACTTCTTAAACTTTATGTGTTTATGTGAGTGTATGTCACATGTGTATACTTGCCTGTGTATACAACACCAGAAGAAAAGTGTTGAATCCTCTGGACCCAGAATAACAGGTGGTTGTGAATTGCCCATGTGTGCTAGAAACTGTACTCAGGTCCTCTGGATGAGCACAAAATGCTATTTAACACTTAGACATCTCATAAGTCCCACACCTCTTTCCTTCCTTTCTTCCTCCCTCCCTCCCTAACTTCCTTCCTCCATTTTTTCCTTCTCTCCTCTCACCCCCCCTTCCTTTTTTTCAGTGTGGGAGCTGGGATCCAGTGTCAGCAAGCATACTTACCCTGAGTTATCTTTCAGCCTAAATAAGCACTTCTCTACCTCATATATAATGAACATTCCTTTCAACAATGGGAAGAAAAGGGTAGGAGAAAGAGAGAGGAAGAGAGGGACGGAGTGAGGGAGGGAGAAAGAGAGAATACAGTCTTCTGGGACTAAATGTTCTTGCACCCATGAACCAGCTGGAAGAGAAAAGTGATAGGATCTATGTCCAAGAGGCACAAGTCTCCCTGAGATGTACCTAGTGTGTCTGCATCAGTGAGCAAGCACACTAGCAGGTCTCACTTCCTATTGACAGCCATTAATCCCTAAAACATTGTTCTGCCCCAACTACAATTAATGGTGAATTCAAGCTATGAGAGTTTGCAGTCCCAACAATCAGGAATCTGAAGCAGGAAGACCACTTGTGGTCAGCCTAGTCAACTTAGCAAGAATCAATTTCACAAAATAAAATTGAAGAAAAAAAATATAGTGGATCCTTGCTTCAGGGCTTTCAGGAAAGAGAAGTAGTACCTGCTCTAATAACCTCTGTCATGCCCACCGTGCCCTGAACAGAGCAATGACCTGGGAACTAAATGATACATGGCTGAGTGGCTCAATGGATAAAAGGGCCACTGCCCTTCAACACCATCATTTCCTTTATGGTGTTGGGCCCATCTGCACAGAGTCCAGATGAACTCCAGACTTTCATCTGTAGGATGAATTCTTTCCTTTGCTCTATGACTCCTGACTGTGTCACTATCGAACCCTGACCCAGAGTGCTGGTTCTCAGTAAGAGAGGGCTCAGTGTGACTGCTCCCATCAGCTGTGTCTACTATGGCTGTGCGTGCATAAGGAGTTAGGGCCAGCAAGTGGCTTTGGTTTGCCATTTAGCTACCAAGGCAAAGATGAGTGTCTGTGAGTCTCAGAAGTGGTCAGGGCGTGGACGAGGGGGTGGCTAACACAGGTAAGCAGTAAGGTCCTGGCTCCAAGGTTCTTTGGTCTCTATTTTTCAGACTCATGCCAAACCCACCAACTAGGGTGCTAAGAGTTTTCATCCAGTGGGTTGTGGATAACAGTGGGAAGAATTCCCATTTTCCAAGATGACCTAGGCAAGACTGATGAAAAATCTAGTCTGGAACACCAGAGAGCACCAGAGAACAAGTTGGAGTCCTGCTGATGCCTTGACAAGATACTCATGGAAAGCAGAGATGGGTATAGTGTAGGACAATGCAGAGCCATGCCAGACTTCAGCTGAAGGAGCCCGAACTCATAGGCACCAGAAAGCCATACAGAAATGTTTCTGCCTGCAGGCTTGGCAGCGTTTCCGTGAAACCACAGAGCAGGTGGCACAGCAATGTAAAAAACAGGCAGGTTCTCAGAAGAAGGGGTAGTCCTGGATCAGAAGCACAGCATGGTGGGTAGGAGTTGCCAGGTGCCCCAGAGATGAGCAAGGGGCAGGAAGAGGGGCCAGCCTACAAGCATGTACCTCACCAAGCTTTCCTGAAACGTGGGCTCACAAAGCTCTCTGACCTCACAGAAAGGATCTCTTTCTTTTGGCCAACCCCACTGCCTGGTTTTCAATGCACACAGAGCCAAGCTTCAGTCAGTGTGTGTGTGTGGGGTGGGGAGGGGAGAATCACATTTCCCTTAAAGCATTCCAGTCAGTTTGTAGTTTCTCAAGTTTCTCTTTTGTCTGTCAGTTAGTTCTTAAACTTTCTATAAAGGCTCATAAATTATTTTCCCAATCACCCAATTTCAATTAAAAGAAATCTCCTTCAAGCTGGGCTGTGATGGTGCACACCTTTAACCCCAGAGTTTGGGAGGCAGAGGCAGGCAGATCTGTGAGTTCGAGGCCAGCCTAGTCTACAAGCGCTAGTTTCAGGACAAGCTCCAAAGTCACAGAGAAACCCTATCAAAAGCCCACAGAAAAACCAAAAAAAAAAAAAAAACCAAAAAACAAACAAACAAAAAAAACCTCCCTCATCTAGCATCATGTCAAGATTCAGGGAGACACAGAAATCTAATCTATTGCAAAGTTTAGTACTTCATGCATGTAATTTAACTTGAAAGTGAAAGAAGAGAAAGAGGAAGAGGAGGAGGAGGAAGAAGAAGAGGAGGAAGAAGAGGAAGAAGAAGAGGAAGAAGAAGAGAAAGAAGAAGATGATGATGATTATTATTATTCAAAACCAGTGTACTTAAAAGACCCCTACTTTGATTTGGGGTTGAAGGCAGGCTTAGAGACATTTAGCAGGCAGGGGACTGACTAGCTGTGGTCAGCAGGCTAGGTGTGGGTTGTCTTGGAAAAAGTCATCAGAATGTTAATGCAGCAGCTTTCAATAGCAGTTGCTCATCTAAGACGACAAGCCTTGAACTTCAAATCAGGCATTCCAGTATTCCCAAACAAAAGAGCTAAGTAAAGTATTAAACTCGCCTCCTGCAAAAACTGCTGACCTGTAAGTAGGTGAAAGGGCATACAGCTCTTACGAAACTGCTAAGGCAGCTCAATAACATCCAGATCCATTGGGGAAAAAAAAGACACTATGACATTGGCAGCAGTGGTAGGTCAAAAGGATCTGAACTTTTGCTGCTTAGTTTTCCTCTGGGGAGCTCACCAATACTGCGTCCACCCTAAGCAGCAAGCAGCATGACAGTGAGTGAGGGCAAGTGACACAGGGCAAGCCCAGTACCCTCAAGATCAGGTAAAAGTTCAAGAGATGTCAGTATGTCCCTTCAGATTTCAACTGCTCCGTCTCTGGGCAGCCAGAAACAGATCTGAGGAACGGGTGTCACCCAGTAGCTTCTGTCGGATTCCACTTGCCTCCAAGCACTGTGAGTTTGGAGACCAGGATGTGGAGCAACTGAGAATCTCTTCTCTGTGGACTCACATATCAAAGGCACTAACTAACTTAGTCAGTACTGGTTTTTTGTTTTGTTTTTGCTTTGTGTAGTCCTGGATGTCCCGGGACTCACAGAGATCCACCTGCCTCTACCTCCCGAGTGCTGGAATTAAAGGCATGTGCCAGCACGGCCTTTAACTTTCACTCTACTTACTTAGGTAGCAGGTAGGCATAGGTTTTGGAGACACTAAACCTCAAACATCCAAAGAAAGCAGGCAGTGATTTTTGCAGGGATGCTCTCAGACTCTACCCTTGAAGGGTGACAACCCCCTGTAGCAACATACCTGGGAGCCTCTGTAAGGAGGGAAGCTCAGTCTCGGCCTCCAGGAGGCTTAGATGCCACACATAGACCCCTAGCTTCTCCTTATTGCTATTGCTATGCATCCTCCTGTAACCATTTCTTGCTCTTGGATCTGGACCTAATGGTTAGGTTCACCAAGAAGTTATCTCCTTCAGAGGCCTAACTGATCAATCCCTATCCCTGACATTCAGTGACCCTGTTGCCCAATGGTTATCACATAAGGCTCTTTCATTGTTCTGCATACTCAGTACTGCTGAGAGCCCAGGAAATGACAACTGGTGCCTAAGTCCTCAAAACACATCCACATGCACCATTAAACAGCATGTCACATCTCCAGCTGAGAGACTGCAGGGGGTCGGACAGAGTCACCAAAGAATAGAGAGCAAGGGGATAGGACTTAGGTTTCCATCATTCTCCACATGAAGGCTACATCCCATCATCAAACCCCACCAGAGCTCCTGTCTCAGAATACTGTGGAAAAGACTCCATAGAAAGTCACCCTGAATAGATCTTCAGACCCAGGGGTCCTTAAGAAATAACAAACCACTGAAGCGAAACAAAACAATTTCTCATACGGCATCTTTCCTCTTTCATGAGTCATCTCTCATGGGGCATCTCTCAAGGGGCATCTCTCATAGGGCATCCCTCATGGGGCTTCTCTCATGGGGCATCTCTCATGGAGCATCTCTCACAGGGGATCCCTCACGAGGCATCTCTCATGGGGCATCTCTCAAGGGGCATCTCTCATAGGGCATCCCTCATGGGGCTTCTCTCATGGGGCATCCCTCACGAGGCATCTCTCATGGGGCATCTCTCATGGGGCATCTCTCACGGGGCATCCCTCACGAGGCATCTCTCATGGAGCATCTCTCACGGGGCATCTCTCATGGGGCATCTCTCATGGAGCACCTCTCACGGGGCATCTCTCATGGGGCATCTCTCATGGGGCATCCCTCATGGGGCATCTCTCATGAGGCGTTACTTATGGGGCAGGATAAGACTTCATTTGGGGTGAGGATGGGTGAAGGAGGGAGAGTAACTAGAGAAAAGGAAGAGAGTTTGGGACACATGCTTCCTTAACTTAGAAAAGTCCTGCCGAGCATCCCTTTCTGAACACAGAAGCTGAGACGGAGGCACTTCCCTGGACCAAGTCCTGGGCTCCTCTGGATCACATCACTAGAGAAAGTCGCACCACTCAGAGCCTTAGGGCTTCTCCTAGAAGCAGGACCTTCTGGACTTCATCTTCAATGTGGCTCTAAGGACGGATGGCCAGCCTGACACTTGTGCTCCGAGGGACATACCGCGGCTAAAAGTCATTTCATAAATCTGTGTTCCTGGGCGTCCTTACTGGAGGATGCCCATCACCAGGGAGCCTGTGCGTTGGACGAAGGACTGCAACCGACGACCGCGGTTATTACCAGATGCTGACAGGGGCCTGCCACCTACCTCGGTCACGATGGTGGACAGGAAGATGTCCTTGCTGTACTCCCAGCCATCCAGACAACTCTCCTGCTCCAGCTGCTCCAAGTCCACATCCAGTCCCGGCTCCAGTCCTAGCGCAGAGAAGTTGGCGATAGTAGCTAGTCGGTAGCGGCGACATTTCTGGGGCACCTGTCGTCCGTCCTTCGTCTCCAACGGGATACTGTGGTTGCGCCACGCGCTGCTCAGGTTCACCGTGTCAGGCACCAGGCAACGGTGCTCCGGGGTCCCCGCCAGGAACACGATTGACATACCATTGAAGCCATTGGGGATGATGCTGGAGCTGAGGAGGAAGAAGATGAGGCGTTGAAAGGGTCCCCAATCTCCCAAGAAGGCGGTCACCTCGTCGTAGTCCCGCATGCTGTCCTCAGCAGCCCAGGGCGCCCGGCCGGGGACCTGGGGGACACCGCGGCGCAGGAGACCGGGCGCTGCGGGTGTATGCGAGTGAACAAGGAACAGACTTGTGAGTTCCCCGGGAGCCTCAGACTTGGTCACACACAACTTTACATAGGGCCTGAGGCCGGGGCGGTCTCTGGGCCTGGGCCGCAAGGCCCGCCCCGCCGTCCCGGCTCGGAGGCACGGCGCGGCGGAGGCGGGGCAGGGGGCTGAGTGACGCACGGTGGGCGCCGGCCGCGCGTGCGCCTGAGGCGGAGCCGAGCAAGGACTGCGAACTGGCTGGGCGGTGCGGAAGGCGGGGCTGAGCCTTGCTTCCGAACTGGGAGAGGGGGAAGGTGTGGCCTAATATGGCCCCGCCCCCTTTGCTGGTCAAGGAGGGGGCCTGGCTGGGGTGGTGTCTTCTAGTTCCGCCCTGACTGTTCGGCTTCGGGTCTTGGGGCGGGGCGTTTGTGGACCACGCCCCGAGCAGGTAGGCTTGAGGGGGTTGGTTAGGGTCTCCCCAGATAGTGATAGGGACTAGATTCCCTGGATTACTTTGGGAAAGGGTGACTCTGAAGGCCTTTTTTCCATGGCCAACCTGGGCATTTACTGGAGAGAGTCTTAGAATTTAAGGGTGGAGTCGCCTATCCTCTCAACTTTTTGTTGTGGGTCAGAAGGTATTGTGATCATCTGAGAATTGACAACCGTCTTTGTCCCAGTTTTTCCTGAAAAGAGCCGCATCTTTCAGGGATGCAGAGATAGCTCAGTATTTAAGAGACTAGATTGCAACCTGGCGTGAAGGTGCCTGCCTTTAATTCCAGCACTTGGGAGGCAGAGGCAAGCAGATCTCTGTGAGTTCGAGGCTGTTCTGGTCTACTGAGTTCCAGGACAGCCAGAGTAACTCCCCTTTCTGTGGTGTGTGTGTGTGTGTGTGTGTGCCCAGATTGTTTCTCCAGACGACCTGGGCTCTCTTCCCAACAGTCATAGGGCAGCTCCCATGGCAACAGACATGTACTGGGTGCATAGACAAGACAGACTTGCAGGCAAAACACATAAATTTAAAATAATAGTAGTATGCATATTAAAAAGGGATGGATTTTGAGACTGGCCATGAGAAAGTATGCAATGAATTTTAATTCCCAGACTCCCACTCTGTTTTGTGTTCTTAAATAATTTTGTTATTTTCTCAGTTGATTTAAGGAATGGAAAAAAATTTAACTTCAAGATTAATGAGCTTAGTCTTGGATTCTCAGATTTGTAATCTTTACTGTTAACTCAGAAGTCATTTAGTTAAAACAAAAACAAAACATACAGCAACAACATCAAAAACCTGCCTGGGTTTGTAGCAGACACCTTTCCAGGCCAGCCAGTGATAAGGGCTACACAGTGAAACTCTTATCTCAAAACAAACAAACACAAAACCTTACTAGGAAACCCAATATTTTGTCTAAGTAATGTATTCTAATAATAAAGGCATAAAACAGCAACTGTATGATTCTAAAGCAACATTGCCTAATAAAATGAGACGTTCCATTTGTAATTTTATTTGTATTTATTTTTTTGAGATAGGTCTTGCTATATGGCCCTGGCTTGATAGCAGCTTTGTCATCAAATGATCTGCCTTCCACATCAGTAGCTGGAACAACAGGTGTGCGCAA
Organism: Myodes glareolus; assembly: GCF_982192425.1. Lineage (NCBI taxonomy): Eukaryota > Metazoa > Chordata > Mammalia > Rodentia > Cricetidae > Myodes > Myodes glareolus. The sequence goes on along the minus strand of NC_142034.1, from coordinate 70,708,444 downwards.
CAGGTGTACATTATAATTAAAACTGTATAAATGAAATTGGGTAGCTGTTGTATTAGTTACATTTCCTATTGCTGAGACAAAATGCTGGAGAAAACTAATCGAAGGAAGGCTCATGGTTGGGGGTGGAGTCAGTCACTCTGGGGAGGCATGGTGGCAGGAGTATGAGGCTGCTTGTCACTTGTCCTCAGTCAGGAAGCCAGGAGTGACAAATCCTGGTGCTCAGCTTGTCTTCTCCTTTTTATTTAGTCCTGGACCCCAGGCCATGGAACGGATGCTGCCCACTGTTAGGGTTTGTCTTTCCGGCTCAGCTAACCCAGTCTAGAAACGTCCTCACAGGTACGCCTAGAGGTATCTCTCTTAGATGATTCTAGATGCCGTAAGGTTGACAACATTAACCATCACAATTAAAATTAACCGTATTAATACAATTTCCAGATTTAATAACTTAAAAATCTACCAGGTTAAACTCAAATTTTAGATGAACAAGAAGCAATTTTAATTATAATTATGTCCCCTGAAGGGAGGGATGTGTGAAACTGAGTTGTCAGCAGGTGTCCTGTGCTCTACCTGACAGTGCTGCATATTGGGGCTCAGTGGGTGAATGCTTGCCTAGCATGCACCAGGCCCCGAGTTTGATTCCACCATTGTAAGAAAAACTTTCTTTAAAATGTATGAAACAAATTGTAATATACTTAACCTAATGTATCAGAAACATTATTATTTCATTATAAAATTGATAAGGAGATTATAAGTGCATTTGATTCTTACTAGAAGTCATGAATCCCATTTCTCATGCTAAGTCTGAGTAGTCCAATGTGTACTTGAGGCTCACTTCAATTGGATCTGGTGGCACACCTTTAAATACTTAACAACTACATTTAGTTAATGGCTACCATATTGGGTTGTACTATTTTAAGGACTTTAAGAATTTTGGCTGCTAGTAATAATTTAAATATTGTAAGATATTCTTATTTTGTGAAAATGCCTTTTAACATTTTGTGTTTTCTCTTGCTTTTATTTTGTTTTACTTATTTGTTTCTGTGGTCCTGGGGTTGAACCTAGGGCCTTTGCATGCTTGTCTGTTTAAAATAGAACAAAACAATACAATCATGATAGTATTTAATACAGGCTAAACTGAAAACAAAAATATAGAAGGGAATCTAACATTGCCACCAGTTCTTAGACAAGAAAATATGCATGTCTTAGTAAGGGTTTCTATTGCTAGAAGAGACACCACGACCACAGTAACTCTTTTTTTAAAAAAAAATTATTTATTTATTTATTTATTAATTATGTATACAGTATTCTGTCTGTGTGTCTGCCTGCAGGCCAGAAGAGGGCATCAAATTTCATTTCAGGTGGTTGTTAGCCACCATGTGGTTGCTGGGAATTGAACTCAGGACCTTTGGAAGAACAGGCAATGCTCTTAACTGCTGAGTAATCTCTCCAGCCCCCCACAGCAACTCTTATAAAGGAAAACATTTAATTGGGACTGGCATATAGTTTCAGAGGTTTAGTCAGTTATTGTCATGGTGAGAAGCATGGCAGCATGCAGGCAGACATAGTGATGGAGAAAAAGCTGAGGGTTCTACATCTTGATCTGCAGGTGGCAGGAAGGAGTCTGAGTATCACACTGAATGTACTTTGAGAATATAAGACCTCAAAGCCCATCTCTACGTGACACACTTCCTCCCCCAAGGCTACACCTACTCCAACAAGGTCACACCTCCTAATAGTGCTATTCTCTTTGGGCCAAGCATTCAAATCATGAGTTTATATGGGCCATTCCTCTTCAGACCACTACAGAAAACATTTACATAACACATAGATTTTTAAAATAAATTACACTGAGCCAGGTGTTATAGCACATGTATAATTCTAGCATTTGTGGCAGAGCAAGAGGATCATAAATATGAGGCCACCCTGGGCTACACATGCATGCTTGGAACTCATAGTGAGACCCTTTGGAAGCAATGGTAAAAGTCTTATCAAAACACTGGTCATTCTTTGCATCTGACTGTTCAGCCATCCTTCTGCCTGAATCTCCGTGGCTATGCCTTTAAAAGAGAATTTGTTCCTTGCTAACATCATAATTGTTCCTTATTTAAAATTACCAAGAAAGAAAGCACAACTTCTTGGTAATAAAACAGTTTCTTGTATCCTAAAATAATATTAAGCATTTCAAAATAATTGAAAACCTCTTTGAAAAGAATGTTGAATCCTGTCCAAAGAAAACCATGTAAAAATAAGTCTTATTTTACCATAGATAAAAGCTAGTTTATACTATAATAGAAAATATTGGGTTTTGCAAGATGACTCAGTGGGTAAAGTGCTTGTTCCCATGTTCAATGACCTGAGTTTGATCCTTTGTGTGTTAGTCAGGGTTCTCTAGAGTCATAGAACTTATGGAAAAATTCTCCGTCTCTGTCTCTGTCTTTGTCTCTATGTGTATGTATGTATGTATGTATGTATGTATGTTTGTTTGTAGGTGTGTATAAAGGGAATGTACTGGAATGACTTACAGGCTTCAGCCCCACAAGGCTATCTGTGAATGCAAAGTCTAACAATCTAGTAGTTGCTCAGTCCAAGGAGACTGGGTGTTTTAGCTGGTTGTTGCAGTGAGGGCCCACTTGTTTGTCCCGGCCACCTGGCTAGCTTAGCTCTGAAATAACCACACAAAAAACTGTATTAATTAAATCACTGCTTGGTCCATTAGCTCTAGGTTCTTATTAGTTAATTTTTACATCTTAATTTAACCCATTTCTATTAATCTGTGTATCGCCAAGTGGCAGTGGCTTTCCAGGTAAAATTCCCAGCATCTGTCTCCAGCAGATCCATGGCATCTCTCTGACTCTGCCTTCTTTCTCCCAGCATTCTGTTTAATTTTCCCTGCCTACCTATGTTCGGCCCTAACAAGAGGCCCAAAGCAGTTTCTTTATTAACCACTGAAAGCAACACAAAGACAGAAGGATCTCCTACACCATTTCCCCTTTTCTGTTTAAACAAAAAGGAAGGCTTTAACTTTAACATAGTAAAACTGCATATAACAAAGCAGGTATCAAGCAAGAATTACAGTTACAATATTTATATCTACTTTATCTTTATCATAACAAAGGAAAACTATAACTATCTATTCTTCAACTCCATCAAAGACTTCAGAAGGATATAATATTACATAGTAAACAGGAAGTACATTGTAAGCAACTTCCAAAACTCTAGAATTGGCAGAGATATCTTGCTGCCTGGATAGTCATCCAAAGTTTTTCTGTACCGTTGGGGCATCCATCTTTAGCCTACAGGCCCATAGTATCTGGCAGACTTTTCCGTAAAGTAAGAAATTTCAAAGACAGTTCAGTCACTTTCTTCTGTATCCTGCAGAAAGTCTCACAGAGTCTCTCATGAAGCAGGAACCCTGAAGGATCTTCTCACCTTTAGACAAGTTCAGCAGTCATTTTTCTGCAGGTACTGTATGTCCAGTTCAGCAGTTTAGGCAAGAGCAGTTTCTTGTCCAAATGACTAAGGAGCGTCTTTGATGTCCATCTTCCTCTCAAAGTAATTGGTGCTGCCAGGAGCAGATGTGCCTCACTGTCATGAAAAGTCCTAAGTTCTTAAAACATTTTAAATGCCATATTCTGTAGTCTTTGAAAGATATGAAGAATACCTACCTAACTGAAATAGAGCTCTGTACATCTAGAAAGTCTTACTAACATGACTACAAGCTTGACTATTATAGATGATTATCTATTAACCTATATTTCTTAATTATATATTATATTTTTAAATGAACTACACAAGTATAATACTTTAATCAAGATCAGAAATACATATACATATAACAAAACTGACCTTAAATTTGTATCAATAAACCAAGATCCATACTAATGCAAATTATTCACATCTATATCATATCCCCCTTTAAATGTAAAAGAACATATATAAACAATATTAGGGAATATGGATGTAGTTTTGTCCATACTGCTTCCTGCTGTTTGGAGGTGCTGTTAATCATGTCTTTCATGGTGTATCCTGTGTGCTAGGTTCATCTCAGTCAGTAGTTGGGTAAAGTAATTTTTTGATTGTGTTCATGGCAACCTTTGAGGGGGACATGGTCTATCAAACCATATTTGTCTGGAAATATTCCACAGGTTCTCATCTTCTGTGGAAACAAAAGAAAAACCTCTTTTCCAAAACACCATATCCTTAGACCCAAATTCTGAAGTCAAGATACCTTTATAATATACATACTGGTTTAGCTTAGCAGCCCATACAATGGAATGTCTCTCTGTACTTAGCTCCTTCACAGTCAAAAAATTCAAAGATAACACAATAATATACATAATCCAGACTCTCTGTGAATTTTCCATTTTTCTGTGGCTTATTTTTCTTTACTCTATTACTTTTTAATATTTATTTTATTATCTTTACTCCTTTAATCTACAACTGTCTGTACTCTGTCTCTTTAAAGACTTTACCCTACTTTTTAAAGCATTAACTTTATTTTATGACTCTCTATACTCTTTTTCTTCTCTCTCCCAAGCCCAAGTACATTTATCCGACACTGTGACCCATTTAGAGGTCTTTTTCATCTGAATTTGTCTTTATTGCGTTTCTGTATTTTCTGATCAGAAACGTTTTTTAAAATGCTAAGTGCTTAAGAACCTAAGCTGTGACATTCCTAGGTACTACCTGCTAGTCTGGTCCAGTCCAGCATGGGGGAGCTGCTTACCCTCTGAAAGTCAAGCACATCAACCCACTTCCAGGCACACAATAGCCCATGTTGCTGTTAAGCAAGCTGCAGCAGTCTGCTCAGAAACCCCAGTCAAATGCTCTGTAGCTGGACCTCTTGCCTGAGTCAGAGGTCACACTGGTAGCTTGACCCAGAAAGCCTGCATTTCAAAACTACAAGGCTTTTTTTCTGCTGCTGCTGCTGAGTCAGGAAAATCTCTCTCTCTCTTTTTTAAATATTTATTTATTATGTGTACAATATTCTGTCTATGTGTATGTCTGCAGGCCAGGAGAGGGCGGCAGACCTCATTACAGATGGTTGTGAGCCACCATGTGGTTGCCGAGAATTGAACTCAGGACCTTGGGAAGAGCAGGCAGTGCTCTTAACCACTGAGCCATCTCTCCAGCCCCAGAAAAATCTTTTAAAGGAGCTGTGGCATACTGCCAGCAAACAGCAAGAAGCTGTGTTAAACTCTGTATATTTTTTTCCTAAAATTCCTTTTTAAGCCCTCCCAGGTTTTATATGGAGTTAGTTGACCACATTAGAGCACCAATTGTTTCAGGAAGGGCCCACTTGTTTGTCCTGGCTGCTCGACTATCTTAGCCCCAAAATAACCACACAAAAAACTGTATTAATTAAATCACTGCTCAGCCCATTAGCTCTAGTTTCTTTTTGGTTAATTCTTACACCTAAATTTAACCCATTTCTATTAATCTGTGTATTGCCACGTGGCAGTGGCTTACCAGGTCAAATTCCCAGCATCTGTCTCTGGTGGATCCATGGTGTCTCTCTGACTCTGCCTTCTTTCTCCCAGCATTCTATCTAATTTTCCCCACCTACCTAAGTTCTGCCCTATCAAGAGTCCCAAAGCAGTTTCTTTATTAACCAATGAAAGCAACACAAAGACAGAAGGACCTCCTACACCAGCTGGTCTTCAGTATATGCTGGAATCCCAAAGAAGTAGGCTACAATTCAGGTGAAGGAATGGATGTGCTGGAAGGAGAGGGCAAGCAGTCAAAGAAGAAGAAAACCTTCCTTCTTCCATGTTTTTATACAGACTTCCAGCAGAAGATGTGGTCCAGATTAGAGGTGTGTCTTCCCACCTCAAGATCTGTATTAAAGGATTGTGTCGTTCTACTTCAAGATTCCTATCAAAGACCTATGTCTTACAGCCTTAAGATCTAGACCAATGGCATGTTGTCTTCATCCCTCAAGAGCTGGATCACAGGTGTGTCCTCCATTTCTGGATTGTAGTTCATTCCAGATACAATCAAGTTGACAACCAAGAATAGCCACCACACCTGTAATCCACATGGTAGAAGAAAAGAATTGACTCTTGGCAAATTTTCTTCTTCTTTTCCACATGTGTGCAGTGGCAGTGTCACACACACACAAATACACATACACACAACTACAAAATAAAGTGTAATTTTAAAAAATTAAATTTCAGGTGTAAAGTAACTAATAAAGATGCCAATGTCAATCTCTGGCAACTACACATGCATATGTGCACAAGTACATCCATATATATGTGCAAACACATAAATACATACAAAAAGCTTATTTTAAATGGATTCAAACAGGGATAGATATGACAACAGGCCTTCTAGATGTCAGCCAATGGTCCTGGTTTCCTGGTATTGCTAGCCTATAGAAAGGTCTTCCCTCTTATATCCTGTTGGTGTCTGTAACTAACTGCAAAAGGTAGTAATGGTGAAACTGACTGGGGTTCCTTTGAAACTGTCCTTTGGTCTCTTTGTCTTAATGGACTCTATCTTGACCCTCTACCCTGCTCTCCCTTTCCCAGTTATTTCTCCTTCCCAACTGTCTGAGTCAGTGTTCTATTGCTGTGAAGATATGCCATGACCATTCTAGCTCTTTTTATTTTTCTCTACTTCCCTCCCTGCCTCCCCTCCCACTTCAACCCTCCCCCAAGGTCCCCATGCTCCCAATTTACTCAGGAGATCTTGTCTTTTTCTACTTTCTACTTCCCATGTACATTAGATCTATGTAAGTCTCTCTTAGTGTCCGTATTGTTGTCTAAGTTCTCTGGGATTGTGGTTTGTAGGTTGGCTTTCTTTGCTTTATGTTTAAAAACCACCTATGAGTGAGTAGATGTGATAATTGTCTTTCTGGGTCTTGGTTACCTCACTCAAAATAATGTTTCCTAGTTCCATCCATTTTCCTGCAAAATTCAAGATGTCATTATTTTTTCTGCTGTGTAGTACTCCATTGTGTAAATGTACCACATTTTTCTTATTCATTCTTTGATCGAGGGCATTTAGGTTGTTTTCAGGTTCTGGCTATGACAAATAAAGCTGCTGTGAACATAGTTGAGCACATGTCCTTGTGGCACAATTGAGCATCCTTTGGGTATATATACAAAAGTGGTATTACTGGGTCTTGAGGAAGGTTGTTTCCTAATTTTCTGAGAAATCGCCACACTGACATCCAAAGGGGTTGTACCAGCTTGTGTTCCCACCAGCAATGCAGAAGTGTTCCCTTTTCCCCACAACCTCTCCAGCATAAGTTGTCATCAGTGTTTTTGATCTTGACCATTCTTACAGGTGTAAGATGGAATCTCAAAGTTGTTTTGATTTGCATTTCTCTAATGACTAAGGTTGTTGAACATTTCCTTACGTGTCTTTCAGTAATTTTAGATTCCTCTGTTAAGAGTTCTCTATTTTGGACTGTACTCCTTTTTTTTGGTATTGGATTATGTGTTCTTTTGGTGTCCATTTCTTGAGTTCTTTGTATATTTTGGAGATCAGACTTCTGTCTTATGTGGGGTTAGTGAAGATTTTTTTTTCCCATTCTGTAGGCTGTTGTTTTGTCTTTTTGAGCATGTCCTTTGCTTTACAGAAGCTTTTCAGTTTCAGGAGGTCCCATTTATTAATTGTTTCTCTCAGTGTCTGTGCTGCTAGGGTTATATTTAGGAAGTGGTTCCCTGTACCACTGTGTTCAAGTGTACTTCCCACTTTTTCTTCTATAAGGTTCAGTGCGGCTGGCTTGATGTTGAGGTCTTTGATCCATTTGGACTTGAGTTTTGTGCATGGTGATAGATATGGATCTATTTTCATTCTTCTACTGGTTGATATCCAGTTATTCCAGCATCACTTGTTAAATATGCTTTCTTTTTTTCCATTTGATATTTTTTGCTTCCTTGTGAAGGATCAGGTGTTCGAAGATGTGTGGATTGATATCCGGGTCTTTTATTTAGTTTCATTGGTCCTCCTGTCTGTTCTTATGCCAATACCAGGCTGTTTTCAGTACTGTAGCTCTGTAGTAGAGTTTGAAGTCAGGGATTGTGATGCCTCCAGAAGTTCTTTTATTGTACAGGATTGTTTTGGCTATCCTGGGTTTTTTGCTTTTCCATATGAAGTTGAGAAGGGTGTTGATTCTCTGATTTCTTCCCTAGCCTTTTATCATCTGTGTACAGGAGGGCTACTGATTTTTTTGAGTTAGTCTTTTGTCCTACTACATTGCTGAAAGTGTTTATGAGTTGTAGAAGTTCCTTGGTAGAATTTTTGGGATCACTTATGTAAACTATCATATCATCAGCAAACAGTGAGAGTTTGACTTCTTTTCCAATTTGTATCCCCTTAATCTCCTTTTGATGTCTTATTGCTCTAGCTAGGACCGTAAGAACTATATTGAATAGATATGGAGGGAGTGGAGAACCTTGTCTTGTTCCTGATTTCAGTGGAATTGCTGGGAGTTTCTCTTTATTTAGTTTGATGTTGGCTGTTGGCTTGCTGTATATTGCCTTAATTATATTTAGGTATGTTCCTGGTATCCCTGCTCTCTCCAAGGCCTTTATCATGAAGGGATGTATTTTGTCAAAAGCTTTTTCAGCGTCTAATGAGATGACATGTGGTTTTTATTTTTCAGCTTGTTTATATGGTGGATTACGTTGACAGATTTTCGTATGTTGAACCATTCCTGCATCGTGGGATGAAGCCGACTTGGTCATGGTGTTTGATGGTTCTGATGTGTTCTTGGAGTTGATTTGCCAGTATTTTATTTATTATTTTTGCATCAATGTTCATGAGTAAAATTAGTCTGTAATTCTCTTCCTTAGTAATGTCTTTCTGTGGTTTGGGTATCAGGGTAATTGTAGCCTGATAAAAAGAGTTTGGCAATGTTTTTTCTGCTTCTATTGTGTGAAATAATTCGAGGAGTATTGGTATTAGTTCTTCTTTGAACGTCTTGTAGAATTTTGAACTGAAACCATCTGGTCCGGGTTTTTTTTTTTTTTGATTGGGAGACTTTTGATGACTGCTTCTATTTCTTCAGCAGTTATAGGTCTGTTTAATTTGCTTATCTTGTCTTGATTTAATTTTGGTAAGTGATATTTATCCAGAAAATTGTCCATTTCCTTTAAGTTTTTCAATTTTGTGGAGTACAGGTTTTCGAAATATGACCTGATGATTCGCTGTATTTCCTCCTTGTCTGTTGTTATGTCCCCCTTTTCATTTCTGATTTTGTTAATTTGGATATTCTCTCTCTGCCTTTCGGTTAGTTTGAATAACAGTTCATCTATTTTGTTGATTTTCTCAAAGAACCAGCTCTTTGTCTCATTGATTGTTTGTATTGTTTACTTTGTTTCTATTTTGTTGATTTCAGCTCTCACTTTATTTCCTGTCATCTACTTCTCTTGGATAAGTTTTCTTTTTTTGTTCTAAAGTTTTCAATGTTCTGTTAATTCACTAGTGTGGGATTTTTCCAGCTTCTTTATGTAGGCATTTATTGCTATGAACTTTCTTCTTAACCCTGCTTTCATTGTGTCCCATAAATTTGGGTATGTTGTGTGGTCATTTTCATTGAATTTTGGGAAGTCTTTAATTTTCCCCTTTCTTTCTTTACCCATTTATGATTCAGGTGAGCATTGTTTAATTTCCATGTGTTTGTGGGTTTTCTGAGTTAGTATGACTGTTGACTTCTAGTTTTGTACCATGGTGATCTGATAAGGTACATAGGTTATTCCATTTTTTTGTATTTGTTAAGGTTTATTTTGTTACCGAGTATGTGGTCAATATTTGAGAAGGTTCCATGAGGTGCTGAGAAGAACGTATATTCTTTTCTGTTTGGATGGAATGTTCTGTAGATGTCTGTTAAATACATTTGAGTCATAACATCTGTTAATTCTCTTATTTCTCTGTTCATTTTTTGTCTGATTGACCTGTTCAGTGGTGAGTGGGGAGTGTTGAAGTCTCCTACTATTACTGTGTGGGGTTTAATGTATGATTTAAGCTTTAGAAGTGTTTCTTTCACATATGAGGGTACTCTTGTATTTGGGGCATAGATGTTCAGTATTGAAATTTCCTCTTGATGGATTTTTCCTGTGACTAATATGAAATGACCTTCTTTGTCTCTTTCAACTGATTTTAGCTTGAAGTCTATTTTGTTAGATATTAATTAGGATAGCTACACTCACATGTTTTTTTGGTCCATTTGATTGGTATATTTTTTCCCCAACCCTTTACTCTGAGATGATGTCTGTCTTTGAGGTTGAGATGTGTTTTTTGTATGCAGAAGAAGGATGGATTCTGTTTTTGTATCCAATCTGTTAGCCTGTGCCTTTTTATAGGTGAGTTGAATGCATTTATATTAAGGGATATTAATGACCAGTGATTGCTATCTCCTGTTAATTTATTTTTCATCATTGGTGATGTCAATTTGTGTGTTTTTTTCTTCTTTGGGACCATGGTAACTCTTATAAAGGAAAATGTTTAATTGGGGCTCACTTACAGTTTCAGAGGGTTAGTCTATTGTCATCATGGCAGGAAGCATCGCTGCACACAGGCAGACATGGTGTTGGAGAAGTAGCTGAGAGTTCTACATTCAGATCTGCAGGCAGCAGTAAGAGGGAGACTCTGGTTTTGGAATGGGCTTTTGAAACCTCAAAGCCCTGGTGACACACTTTTTTTTTCCAACAAGGCTTTCAAATAGTGCCATTCCCTGGTGACCAAGCATTCAAATCTATGAACCTATGGGGGCCCCTCTCATTCTAACCACCATACCAACTTACTTTGAATTCCAGGAACGGTGAACCCTGCAGCCAATCAACTGCTGGGAACTAGTCAACCAGTCAGTTTCTATGGTTCTCTGATGCTAGCAGGACTCACAGAAACAACTCTGAGATCAGGATCAACCTGAGTGAGATCTCAAGGCATATTACCCTTTGTATGTTTGTTTTTGTCTCCTTTCTGTTTATAATCTGAAGCTATTGTTAATACCTGGAAAGTAGTCTCTAAGCTGGGCACAGAGAAATTGTCTTTCTGTTTCACCGCTGCTCATCTCTCTCTGATGTTTGGACCCTGGAAGACACATCTGGCAGAACCTGGTCTGTTCAGATCCCCAGAGTTAGGCCTCTGGTAACAGTTATAAAATTGATTTAAATTAATCTTTAAAAATTTTTTTATGTGTAGGTGTTTCGCTCTACTAGGACTCACAGTCTTTGACATGGTTGCTTCAGCATCATTGGAGTCTTGAGAGATTGGTAACAAATTGACTTCAACTTCGTGAGAGACTGAGTGTGGTGAGAAGGCAAACATTGCTGTTTTCAGCTGTGAGTTTGGGGATATTATGTTCTGTGGCAATAGATAATTAGCACTATTTGAGTCAAGTCAGATGTTAAAATCCTGAAGAACAAACACACTTATAGTCCTTCTTATATCCCCAAGATACAAGATGTACAGTGAGTGCAGTGTACTGAGAACACAGCCTCTGGCTATAGGAGAAAAGATCAGAATCTGGGCTGGGGAGATGATTCAGTCCGTGTGACAGTTAATATTGCCAGTTTGACAAGGTCTAAAGTCAACTAGGGGATAAGCCTCTGGGCATGCCTGAGAGAGAGCTTGTAGATTGGGTTCACTGAGGTGGGAAGACCCATCTTAACTCTTAGCTGCACCATCCCATGGCTGGAGTCATAGACAATAAAAATGAGAGAGAGAGAGAGGGAGAGAGAGAGAAAGAGAGAATATGACAGGTGTGTATGCATGTAGGTGTGTGTGTGTATAATATACATACACACATACACACACACACATATATATGGATACACACACAATGGAAAGCTATTCAGTCATTAAGAGAATCATGAAATCCTTCATTTACAAACTGGTAAGATGTAATGGGTCTGGAGGACATTGTTATAATTTAAATGAGTCAGAGAAACAGTGTTTCACAGAGAAACACTGAAGTACCTCATCATTCTCTACTGTGATATTGAGACTCCCCTACACATGATTAAAAATAATAAAAATAACCTTAAGGACTCTGAAGTATCTGTTTGTGTAAGTCAGGTTTTGTCACTGAGGCTATGACAAATACTGAGAGAAACCACTTAGAGGAGGAAGGGTTTATTTTGGCTCATGGTTGGGGTGGCTTCAGCCCATGGTCAGCTGGCTCCATTACTTCCAGGGCTGTGGCTAGGCAGATCATCATGCTGGAGAGTGTGTGGCAAAGCAGAGATGCTCACTTCTTGGCCGTTACAAAAGCAAAGGAGCCATAGGACAGAGCCAGGGCCAAGGCAGACCCTTCAAGGGCACCTCCACCACCCCTGTGATCCACTCCCTCCAACTTCTACTCACTCTATACAAATGTTGAGTCTATCACTGGATTGACCTACTAATTAGATAATAACCCTCACAATTTAATCTGTGGAAGCTCCGTCATGAACAAACTGGGAGGTATGCTTTACAAATCTCCTAGGTGCTTCTCAAACCAATCAAGATTAGGTATCACAGTGGCTTTTTGCACAGACAAATGTAAAACATTGTTTTCATTGGGTCTAAACATCAGACTGGAGAAATAGATATTTCTCCATCTCACCTGACAGCATCCTAAGTCATCCTACCTTACATGTGGATGCTCTGGGCCGAAAATAGCTGATGTGGGATTCCCTTCTGTATGCTGTGAATACCATTGGTTGATAAAGGACTGCTTTGAACCTATAGCAGGGCAGAACTTAGATAGGCAGCTCCAATCTACTTCAAGAGGAATATGGGAATCGAAGAGGCTCCTTATGGAGTTGGTTAGCCATTTGGACAAGAAACTGCTCTTGCCTGGACTGCTTGATGAACTGGACTTGAAGCACCTGCAGAGAAATGACTGATGAACTTGCCTGAAGATGAGATGGTCCTTTGGGGTTCCTACTTCATGAAAGAGTCTGCTAGACATTTTACAGGACACAGAAGAAAGTGACTGACAAACTGCCAATGTAGGTGGAATCGTCTTTGAAATTTCCTGCTTCCTCAAAAAGTCTGCCGGATACTATGGGCCTGTAGGCTGAAGATGGATGCCCCAATGGTACAGAAGAACTTTGGGTGACTGTCCAGGCAGTGAGATGTCTCTGTCATTTCTAGAGTTTTTGAAGCTGCTTACAATGTACTTCCTGTTTACTTAGGTAATATTATATCCCCCTGGAGTCTCTGATGGAGTTGAAGAATTTATAGTTATAGTTTTCCTTAGTTATAATAAAACATAAAGTAGATATAAATATTGTAACTATAATTCTTGCTTGATACCTGTTTTGTTATATGTAATTTTACTATGTTAAAGTTAAAACCTTCCTTTTAATTTAAACAGAAAAGGAGAGGTAATGTAGGATTCCCCTCTGTATGCTGTGAATACCATTGGTTAATAAAGGACTACTTTGGATCTATAGCAGAGCAGAACTTAGATAGGCGGGGAAAACTAAACTGAATGCTGGGAGAAAGGAGTTAGAGTCAGAGAGAAGCCATGGAGCTGCTCTCGGAGACAGACACACTGAAACTTTGCTGGTAAACCACAACCTCGTGGTGATGCACAGATTAATGGAGATGGGTTAAATTAACATGTAAGAGCTAGCCAATAAGAAGCTAGAACTAATGGGCCAAGCAGTGGTTTAATTAATACGGTTTCTGTGTGATTATTTCAGTTCTGGGCAGCTGAGATGAATAAGCAGCTCCTTTAAATAAACAGCAGCAATGAACTAGCGGGATGTGGAGGAGCAGAGCTTTGATTGCCAGTGGGGATGCAGTACTCTGTAGCAGTCCCAAGGCATTCAATGTCAAAAACAACAGTATGGGCTGGGGAGGTGTCCAGTGGGTAACGTGCTTGCCACAGAAGCATGAGAGGCTGGATTTGGATTCTCAAGACTCATGTAAAAGCTGGGTGTGGCAGCATGAATTTATAATCCCAGTGCTGGGAGGGGCAGCAGAAGCAGGTGGATCTTGGAGCCTCCCAGGATCCAGGTTCCAGTCTAGCCATAAGAAGGAGATCCAGATTTGGTAAAAGATCCTATCTTAAGGAAGTGCATTGAAAAGTGAGACACTTGAATTCCTGCCTATGAACACTCCAAATATGCATATTCACATGCATGCACCATACGCACACATACACACACATACAGATACACACACCATGTCTATAGATGGACACACACATTTACCTTACATACCCCATACCTTATGTGCACACACAAACATATACCCCATGCATATGCATACCCATTCATGCCCCATATATACACACACCTCCCATACACACACACATACACCCTATACACACATACACATATACCACATACACACACCTACGTGCACAAACACACATGCACAAAGAAAGAACAGAGAAAAATCCCATAGTATTAACAGCAGTAGTAACTTGAGCTCACTCCTTTTGGGTTAGCTCTGCATAAAATGCGAAATTTTCCCTTTACCCTTTGAAGACAGGCTGTCAGATTCTAGAATACACAGAAAAGATGTCAACACTAGTGCTGAAGATTCAGTTTTCCAGTGTACGTGCTGATCAGTCAGAGGAGAAATTCAGCTACTTTAAGGGCAACTGAACATCAAGAGACCTTATTATTATTATTATTATTATTATTATTATTATTATTTTAAATAAAGAGTGTCTATAGTTTGGCCCATAGTGTTCAGCAGTCCGGGACGGATCCCCAGTGTGACACCCTCCTGATAAAGGGGCACCTCCACAGCTCTTGGTTGGGCATAAGGTGATCACCTGCTCTGAGAATGGCTACCTTTTGATATGAGCCAGAGGCTGAAATTGATGTTGGTGTCTATGGGATGATGTACAAGGCCTGAGATCTCCTCAGGGGCCACTTTGTGATGCCCGGGAATGCGAGAGTTCCTAACGGAGAATGAACTGGAAGGAGCTTTCCCATTAGCACAGCTCATGAGGTGACCTTACTGAGGAGGCTGGAGGCCTTCGAGCATTGTAATGTTGTTGCAGCTACATGCTGAGCTAATCCAGACATCAAGGTCACCCTACTGTTTGAGCATATTGACCAGGACCTAAAGACATACCGTGACAAGCACCCACACCAGGCTTGCCGGTTGAGACCATCAGGGATCTGATGGATCGGTTTCTAAATAGCCCATATTTTCTTCATGCATATTGCATTGTTCACTGGGACCAGACACCAGAGAACGTTCTGGTGATAAGTAACGGGGCAGTCCAGCTGGCTGACCTTGTCCTGCAGTTGTGTCTTTGCAGACGCGTTTTGTCGAAAACCTCCCTTCTGTGGAAACTCTGAAGCTGGCCAGTTGGGCAAAATCTTTGCTCTCATTGGATTGCCTCCAGAAGATGACTGGCCTCCAGAGGTAAAGTCTCTTCCCTCAGAGGGCCTAAGATGGAGGAATTCAAAGTGCAACTGCAGAAGATGCTGACTTTTAACCCACAAGCGAATCTCTGCCTTCCGAGCCCTGCAGCATGCGTCCACACAAGGAAGAAGATGACCCGGAGTGAGAAAAAGAGCGGCTGCCTCTCCCTGCTTCTGGATACTTGAGTGGAGAAAATTTACTGAAAAGGCCACCTCTGCCTTCCTCTGAGGCTGTGGAGATGCCTTCAGTTTTTTTGTTTTCGCTTTTGCTTTTCCAGAGAATACTTAAGCTTTAAATGGCATGCCCTACTCCTCCGTATGAGGCTCACCCTATTGCCTTCCCATTTCTCTTCACTAAAGGGTGGACGTATCTTGTCTTCTTCCCTTCATGATTTATATAGGGATCCTTTTTTTATGTACACAGAAAAAACAGAACAAGGCGAAGGAAAAATAAATAAAAAGAAAGATGAGTTTCCCCAAAGTTTGGTGAGT